>NC_133622.1:248051722-248346865 GCF_048593235.1 Sminthopsis crassicaudata
CCTGGACGAGAACATGAGCTCGGTGGACATCGTCTACACCTCCTGCCACGATGCGGTGAGGGCTCGGGGACCCAGGCCCGCCTCGCCCCCGCGGGCCCCCCAGCAGCAACTGACCGCCCCGCTTTATCCTCGCTCCGGGGAAGAAGTAGGCCTCCTCCCTCACCCTCCTTTCTGGCCCAAGAGCCTGTGGTGGAGGTGGCCGCCCCCAGCCTGGCAGTGCCCGGGTGCCCGGGGTCAGAACCGGGAAGGGGACGGTGTGAGCGCCCCGGGTCCTCACCTCCCGCAGCCGGAGCCCCCGCCTCGCGCCGCCTCAGACCTCCTCCCGGGCCCACGGCGCCCCCACCTCCCTTCCCCCGCCCCGCTCCCCGTCTCCCCGTCTCTTTCTCGAGTCGGTCTCCACGCGGCACCGAGGGGGCTCGGGGGAGGAAGAGCCGGGGCCCCGCCGCCAGGCTGCTGGAAGGCAGTGCGGGCGCCCGTGGGAGCCCAGGACGGGAGAGGAGATGGCAGAGTGTGAAATTGTGTGGGACACGGCAGAAGGCCCGGGGGAGTTGGAGACAGGGAGATGGGAGTGGGCCGGTCAGCCACGGCGGGGCTCGGGCCTTGAGGAACAGACCAGATGCGACGGGGGGCAGAGAGCAGGGCATTCTGGGGAAGGGCACAGCCCACACAGGCGCAGGGAGGAGGGGCACGATGCAAGCAAGAGAGGGAGAGGGGCATTCTGGGGAGGGGCACAGCCCAAGCAGACACAGGGAGAGGAGGATGGCTGTGGGGCAGGGCCAGGCCCAGTGTGAGGGGCTGACTTAGAGCACCCGCTGGGGAAGCCGGCCAGCCTCGGGGGGCCAGCCTCTGGAACCTGCCCCCAATACTGGCCTCTGAAACGAGAGGGGCCCAGCACCCGCTCCTCCCTGACTCGGTGGCTCTGCCCTCTCCCCAGGTCTATGAAACCCCCTTCTATGTGGCTGTGGACCATGACAAGAAGAAGGTGGTCATCAGCATCCGGGGCACCCTGTCCCCTAAGGTAGGTGGCCCCTTGCCGCCCCTTCCCCTTAGGCGTCTGGCCGGCAAGCGGCCGAGCCCTAGAGAGCCCTGGTCTGCGCCAGGCACGTGCTCGGGCTGGGAGAATGAGGACAAATGAGGAGGCGGGACCGTGGTGGGCAGCGGTGTGATGGTAGCCGTTCTAAAGAGAGTGAGCTCGGCGCGGCGGGCAGTTTGGGGGAAGACCCCGAGTTCTCTTTCCCGCCAGCCCCCCTTCCCCGGCCTCCCCTTGTGGCTCTAACCGTCTGGGTTCTCCTCCAAGGACGCGCTGACAGATCTGACGGGGGACGCCGAGCGGCTCCCGGTGGAGGGTCACCACGGCACGTGGCTGGGACACAAGGTAGGCCCCGGGCCCTTTTCCCAGTGTCCTTTGCCTGCCCCTTGCCATTCTGCTGGCCCCGGGGGGCCGTAATCCTTCTCTGAGGCCCAAGAAGAATGGGGTGTCAGAGAAGAGGCGCCCTGACCCACCCTCCCCCTTCCCAGGGGATGGTCCTCTCTGCCGAGTACATCAAGAAGAAGCTGGAGCAGGAGATGGTCCTCTCGCAAGCCTTTGGCCGTGATCTGGTGAGTTGCCCCTGGGGCCTCTCGGGGCTTGGGGAGCAGCCACGTCCTGCACCCCAAAGAGTGGCTCAGCGGGGGAGCGGCCAGGGCGTTTGACCTCCGCTCTCTCCCCCAGGGTAGAGGAACCAAGCACTACGGCCTGATCGTGGTGGGCCACTCTTTGGGGGCCGGCACTGCCGCCATCCTCTCCTTCCTCCTGCGCCCTCAGTACCCAAGTCTCAAGTGCTTTGCCTACTCCCCCCCGGGGGGCCTGCTGAGGTAGGCGGGTGCCGCGGCCAGGAACAAAGCGGCCTCTGGGCTCTTGGACCCTCTGGGGGGCTGTGACGCAACCTTGGGGGTCCGGACCTGGCAAAGGGAGGAGGGCTGATGCTCAGAAAACCCAGGGGGGCTGGGCCCCAGGGCTGAAGGGACCCCCACCCCGCCTGGACCGCTGCCCCCAAGGAGTTAGGCAGGAAAGGGTGCAGCCAAGAGAACGGGGCTCCCGGCTGACCTCACCCCCACATGCGGGGGGAGCCCTTAGCCGCTCCCTGCCTCAGCCTTCTCATCTGCCAAGGGCAGAAAGTGCATGCCCCTCCCCCCACGGGGCTGGTGTGGGCTCGGAAAAGAGACCTGGGCCCAGGGGCACAGCATAGGGTTAGGGGGTCATGGGGGGCAGGGCATGGGAGCCGGGGGAGCAGAAGAAAAGGAGCCGTGGCCCCTGCCCTCAAGGAGCTAGCAGGTGTGTGAGAGTGTGTGTGTGTGAGTATGTGTGTGAGTGTTGTGTGCATCACACACGTCGGACCCTCCGTGCCCCCTGGGGCTTTTCTTGGCAGAGATCCTGGAGGGCGTGGCCAGTTCTTTCTCCAGCTCATTTGACAGATGAGGAAACTGAGGCAGCTAGGGGGAGGGGCTTGCCCGGGGTCACACGGCTGGTCAGTGTCAGGATTTAGTGCTCTGTGGAGCCGCCCTTCCCTGCACCTGGATGAAGCTCTGGGCTATAGACTCTGCCTATGGCATTGGGCAAAGGGATGTTCCATACCAGAAGTGCCCTCCCTGCAAATCAAAGGTCCAAGAGGAAACCTGCCTCCTCCGAGAGGGGCCCGAGGCGGGCTCTGGGCCCTGTCTGAGGGGGAGGAGTCTGGGCCGGTTGGGAGCACCCGAGAGGAACCTGGAAAGGGGTGGGAATGCCAGGGACCCTGGGTTCCAGGCCATTGACTCCTTTCCCTGGGTTCCTTCTCAGCGAGGACGCCATGGAGTACTCCAAGGAGTTTGTGACGGCCGTGGTCCTGGGCAAAGACCTGGTCCCCAGGCAAGTCCGGCCTCCCTGAGCCCCCCGGCCCCCGCCGCTGTCCCCACTAGCTCCCGGCCCCTGGTGTCTCTCCCCTTCCCCCTGCCCTCTTCTCAACGCCTCGCGCCCCGGGAGAGCGGACAAGGTGAACGTCTTGTCCCCGCCCTCTCTTCCCCGGGCACCAGTACAGGCCCCGTCCCCGCCATGCCGGCTCCTTCCCCTGCCCAGCCTGGCCTAGGGTCGGCTCCCTTTGGGCTTTGGGCTCGCTGCCACCGCCACCGCCCCCAGAACCACACTCAGCCTCCGTTCTCTCCCCACAGAATCGGCCTCTCGCAGCTCGAAGGGTTCCGAAGGCAGCTCCTGGATGTCCTGCAGCGGAGCACCAAGCCCAAAGTGAGCACGCGCCCCTTGGTGCCCCGATTGGCACAGCATCGTGCCAGGGCCGGGGTCTGCAGGGAGGCAAAGTGGAAGGCGGGACTCAGAACTGCCCTTCCCATGTCACTAAGACTCGCCAGCAGCCTTCCTCACAGGCACTTGATGAGGGAAATAGAGCTGGTAACCCCCTTCTACGGGGACAGAGAGTGAGTCTCAGGGAGAGGCTGGAGTCTGATCCTCCCTTTTGGCGTCCTGGGAGGAGCAGCCGAGGGAGCCTAAGGGAGAGAGGGTGGCGAGCGAGGCCCCCAGGAGGCCCCGTACTGGAGGCTAGAGGCCAGAGGTTCCTTCCTACTCTGAGATCCTGAAGCTCGGGCTCAGACTCCAAGCATTCTGGGAGTAAAGAACCTGGATTCAGATTCTGCCTTGGCCTTCTGGAGCTACGCAACCCCTCCAAGCCTCAGTCTTTCCATCCGCACAGTGGGACGCTCTCTGCACAATTTAGGCCACGGGCTCATTATAGGGAATGTGCTTTGGAATCCTTCAGGCAGGACGGAAACGGGAACTGAGGCTGTTGTGACTCGTGAGACCAGGAGCCGGCCATTGCAACCTCCGCTTTCCTCCCGGGACTCGGAGCTTTTACTAAGTCCTCCCATGGGAGAGGCCTTGGTGGTCTGGCTCCAGAACTGAGCCTGTCCCTGCCTTAGGGGGTTGGAGCCCCCAGAGAGGGTCAGGACATCTCCAGAGAAGGTCAACCTCAGAGAGGGTCAGGACACCCCCAAAAAGGATCAGGATGCCCCCTCTCTAGTCTGGAAGCTCCCACCCCTGCTTCTTCTGTCTCCCCAAAGCCATGCCTGGCATACAGGAAGTGCTTCATAAAGGCACAGGAAGGGATTGAATGGGCGGACCAGGCAGCCCCTGGGAGCCCTGGCCAGATGCGTTCGGAGGCCGTGGTGTTCTCCCTCCCTCCAAGGGGTTCCCACCTTCCCTTAAGCCCCTGCCCGGTTCTCTCTTGATTTCTCTTGCCGGCCACCCTCCCCCAGCTCTTCCTCGGGATCTCGGCGCCCGTGCCCACTCTCCTGTTTTTCTCTGCCCTCTTCCCAAACCAGTGGCGTATCATTATCGGGGCGACCAAGTGCATCCCCAAGTCGGAGCTCCCCGAGGAGGCTGAAGTGACTGCCATGGCCAGCAACCGCCTCTGGACCCACCCCAGCGACCTGACCATCGCCCTGTCGGCCAGCACGCCCCTGTACCCCCCAGGCCGCATCATCCACGTGGTGCACAACCACCCAGCCGAGCACTGCTGGTAGGTATCCTCGGGCAACACAGGGCCGAGGGGGGAGCCCGGCCGGGCCTCCCTGCGCCGTGGGGGTGCTGAGGGCCAGCCGGCCAAAGAGATGAGAGCCAGAGCAAGGGGAGGGGAGGGAGAAGCGGAGTCAGAGGGCCGCTCTGATCCCCGCCTCTTCCTTTCCCTGTCAATGTCTGTCTGTCTGACCCAGCTGCTGTGAGCAGGAAGAGCCCACGTATTTTGCTATTTGGGGGGACAACAAGGCCTTCAATGAAGTGATCATCTCTCCAGCCATGCTCCATGAGCACCTGCCTTACGTGGTCATGGAGGGGCTGAACAAGGTAAGGGGAGCCCAGCCCTCCGGCGGAGCCGTGGCCAGTCTGGCCAGGGCGTCTGCCCGGGGCCCCTCACACCCTGGGCTGGGCAGTTCCCTTTCCTGCTCTCCTTTCCCACCCTGTTGCCCCTTCTTTCTGACTCCCGCTTTCTCCCAATAGAACAAGTGAAGCAAAGTAAATGGAGGAGCGGCCTTTCTTCTGTCCCTGCCTCTCCTCCCCCCTTCACCTCCCTCCTCCCCTTTTCCCCTTCCCCCTCCTCCTCCTCCTCCCCCTCTTCACTTCCCCTCCTCCTTTCCACCTCCCCTTTCTCCCCCTATTCTCCTTTTCTCCCTCCCTTCTCTTCCTTTTCCCCCTCCACCTTCCCTCTCCTTTTCTCACCTTCTTCCTGCTCCCCTTCCCCTTTTCCTTTTCCTCCTCCTCCCCACCACCCTCCTTCACTTGCCACTCCTCCCTCTCCCCGCATCCCCCTGCACCTCCTCTGTGGCCCCACTAATCCCCCTCCTGTCCTGCACACTTTGCTCTGCACAATAGGGCCCTTGGGCCTATTTCTCATTTCTGGCAGCTCAGTGACTGACCTGTCCTTCACCCTAACTCTCCCCCTTTTAATGTGGGCCAAGATGCCCTGGGACCCGCCCCACCCCAGGTCCGTGGGAGCGCCTGCGGGCACCTTCTCCGCCCCATCTCTTTGCCAGCCCACAAAAGGTCCCCGGAAATACACTGGCGTCTGTGGGACATTCCCAGCAGTCCCCGGCCTCGTGGGGCTGGGTGGCCGCAGTGGTACGGCAAAATCTGTATGGCTAGCGACTCTCCTGGCCTAGAACGTGGAGATCACAGCTCCCACCCCAGCCCTTCCCCCAGCTTCCATTGCCCTCAGTCTCTCTGAGGGAGCTGAGAGGGAACCTCGCAGCCCCTTTAATTTCCCAACCACCGATTTGGCGCCTTCCTTTACCTGGGCATTGATAGTTGGCATTTCTTCTTTTGAAAGGTGACTTTGACCAATGATCTCTTAGGGAGCTGCTCTTGTTCTTAATTGTGCTAATTCCCTCTGTGTCCCGCAAATGCCGGCAAAGTTCTGGGCTCTTTGGCCCAAGGGATCCCCAGCCCCTACATGAATGTGCTCCTTTCCGAGGCGGAAAGGCCCCAGGAGACGCGGCTCATTCTATAGAGGTGGAACCTGAGGCCTGGACAACCCAGAGGAAAATGGAGGAAGATCCCCAAGGACCCAGCCCCCTCTCCTTCCCCAGAGCCCCCACTCACTGGCCCTCTCCGGGCCAAACTTTCAGTTGGTTTCATGCGCCCCCTCTGCCCAGCCTTTGAACCAGGGCAGCCAAGAACCACCCGCATAGAGGGACTGGTCCTTCTCTTTCCTTCTCCTGCCCCCAGGCCTTCTTTGGGCAGGAGAGTATGGGTCAAAGGAGAGAAGTGGAAAGCTCAGCCCCAGACAGTTGGGAATCCTTGATTGACCTACTTGGAGTGAATGGGCAGGGTTGCCTCAGGGAGTCCTCAGCATCTTCTGCAGGGTAAGGGATCCCGGGCTCCTCCCTAGGGGCCTTCCCCCAGAACGATGAGAGAGCGGCCAGGATTTGGCCCCCAGCACTTCCTAGTGGAACCTCAGACAAATCCCCGAACCCCTGGGCTTCACCAGTGTTTTTGTCTGTAAAATAATACAGTGCATAGAGGGCTGGGTCTAGATTTAGGCCCTGAGTTCATTTCTCTGAGCTCAAATCTGGCCTCAGACACTTCCTAGCTGGGTGACTTCACCCCACTTACCTCAGTTTCCTCATCTGTGAAATGGATTGGAGGAGGAAATGGTAAACCACGCCAGTATTTCTGCCAAGAAAACCCCAAATAGAGTCATGGAGAGCTGGACCCGGCTGGAACAATAGCATCGACTCCAGGGGCAGTTGGGAGCCTCAAAGGAAATGATGCCCATGAAGCACTTTGTAAGCCTTCTGGCACTGCAGAAGTGTGTGCTGGGATCCCGCCATCACGTCATTATTGCTCCATCGTTGTCATTCATCATCATCATGATCATTTTTGTTATCAGCATCACGATCCCTGTCAGTAATTGTTGTCGTTGTGGTCATTTTTGTCATAATTATCGTTATTGTGTCATCTTAGTTATCATTATCATCTTCATCTTCATCATCATCATAACCAGGATCGTGATCATTATAATCATTTCCATCATCAAATCATTATTGTTATATCTTCATCATCCTCGTCAACATCATCAGTATTATGATCATTGCTGTGATCGTCATTTTCATCATGATCACCATTATTAACATGCATGTTATTAATAGCATCTAGGGGATTAAATCCCACCATCATCATTATTAACATTGTTACCACTACTCTCATGTTCTTAACAGCCTTGTTACCATTACCATCATCGTTACTTACACTGTTACCATTACTGTATCATTATTGAGAGTGTTATAGTTTTCATCATCATTAACATTGTTATCATTATTAATATTATTATTACCATTACCATCACTATTATTAACATTGTTATTAGTATTAACAGTTATTATTAATATTACTGTTACCATTATTATCATCATCATTAACATTGTTACCATTTTCATCATCATTATTAAGTTACCATTATTAATATTATGGTTATCGTTATCATCATCATTATTAGCATTGTTACCATTACTATTGTCATTAAGAGTGTTGCCATTATCATCATCATTATTAACATTGTTATCATTATTAATATTATTATTACTATTACCATCACTATTATTAACATCATTACCATTGTTATAAGTATTAACACAGTTATTATTAATATTACTGTTACCATTATTACCTCCACCGCACTCTGTCTGCACGCACTTGCATTGGCTCTCCCCCAGTGCCTAAAATTCACTCCATCATCATCGTTAACATTGTTACCATTATCATCTTCATAACATTGCTACCATTTCATCATTATTAACAGTTATCATCATTAATATTGTTATCATTATCCTCATCATTAACATTGTTATCATTATCATAATCATTTTAATATTATTGTTACCATTATCATCATCATTAACATTGTTATCATTTCATCATCATTATTAAGTTATCATTATTAATATTGTTATCATTATCATCATCATTAACATTGTTATCATTTCATCATCATTATTAACAGTTATCATCATTAACATTGTTATCATTATCATCATCATTAACATTGTTATCATTTCATCATCATTATTAACAGTTATCATTATTAATATTGTTATCATTTCATCATCATCATTAACATTGTTATCATTATCATCATCATTAACATTGTTATCATTTCATCATCATTATTAACAGTTATCATTATTAATATTGTTATCATTTCATCATCATTATTAATATTGTTATCATTATCATCATCATTAACATTGTTATCATTATCATAATCATTTTAATATTATTGTTACCATTATCATCATCACATTGTTACCATTTCATCATAGCCATCATCATTATTAACATTGTCATTATTAATGATTGTTATTATCTTCATTAGTGTTATCGTTATTATCATGATTGTCCCTTTCATCCGTTATCCTCATCGTTGTTCCTGTTACCATCACCCACTGTCACCCACTTCCATCCCCTTCCCATTCCCTTGCCGACCCCGTCCGTTTCTCAGAAGCACACATGCTGACATATCAAGCCTCTGGGCCCCTTCCCTTGGGAGTACCTGGAGGTACTTTGCACTGACAGCTGTTGCCCTTACTTCAGACGCCAACAAACTGCTGCCCCCGTCACTCCTTCCCGACTCCCCTCGTACTGTCCAGGACACCATCGTTCTCCCAGTCTTGCAGCCTGAATCCCTCACTCTCCTTCACCCCAGTTATCCGGTCCCTTTACATTCATTTGTTCTGTCTGTTCAGAACCTTTCGAATCCATTTCTCCCTTTTTCTCCCCTCATTCTCCATTACAGTTCAGGCCCTCAGCCTTCTAATTGGTCTCCCAGCCTCAAATCTCATTCTTCTCTTCTCCCTCCTCTCCATAGCTACAGTGATCTTTTTTCAACTCAGATGTGAGCGTTCCATTTTCTTACTCAGTAGAATCTATGAGCTTCTTGTTGCCTCTGTTTGCCTGGGAAAGGCCTCCTTCCCCTTTTGGCTCTGGCCCACCTCACGCCTCCTCACACTGGACGGTCCAGGCCTCCTCCACCACTTGCATTGGCTCTCCCCCGGTGCCTAAAATTCACTCCATCTGCTACTCTATGCCTCTATGAGTGATTTAACTTTGGAGTGTCCCAGGAAATGCTTCAAGGCTCTTAAGTTTCATGGGCAGAGGAAGTTTTCTCATTTGGGAACTCCCTGTGGTGATAAAGTCAGGAGTCAGGTAAGAAAAAGAGAGGGGGCCGGATTGAGGAAGGAAGGGAAAGGAAAAGAAAAGAATAATTTGGGTATGTCCGTGTGGTCATCCCCGAGTAGGAAGTAACCTCCTCGAGGCAGGACTGTTGCCTTTTGGTTTTTATCTCCCCACCATCCAGCAGAGTGCCTGGTACATGGTAGGTAGGTGCCTAATAAATAATTAATCATAAAGTCAGAAAATCTCGTCTTTAAGCTGCTTATGTTTTGCTAGGGGGTGTCAGATGTTCTCTGATAAATAAATACAAAGCATGGACCATTTCAAGGCATACAGTACTAGCAGCTAGAGGGAGTAGGAAGGATGTTCTTTAGGAGGCAGGAGGGAAAGAGGAAGTGCCTTTCAGGTAGGAGGGATGGCTTGTTCAAAGGCACAGAGATGGGAATTGTCAACAAGACCGGCACTAAAATGGAAAGCTACCAAAGGCTTGGTAACCTCCCCTTCCCCCAACAACCCCTCTCCTGTCCCCACATGAGCTCCATAGCCGACTCAGCTTTGCTCACCGGCCTCCAGAGCGGTCTTCCTGGTGGTGACCTCATGGGCCCTAGCTTCCCCAGTCACCACCTGAATTTCTCTTTAAATATTTGTTTTAGTGCTCGTTTACTTCCCTTGACGTGAAAACTGATAGTTATGGCTCTGGCTAGAAGGAATTTTAGCGATCATCTAACCAAATGCCCTCATTCTATAGGCGAGGAAACTCAGGGAGGGGAAGTAGAGACCATCCCAGGCAGTGATGGCACTGCAGCGTGAGCAGGGGTCTCTGGACCCCATTTAGAACGGCTTTGAGAAATTGTGGCACCTTTTTTCTTGGAAGATCATGATGAAAAATACCACATCATTAGATTTTGGTTTTTTGGTATAAAGATACTGCCACTGAGGCAGAACAAAGCTCCGCTAGATCTTGGGTCATCTCAGAGGGTTGCCTTTGACTGAAAAACGTAAGATAATAAGACCTGGGGATCTTAACCTTTTGTAAGTCCTGGATCTCTGGGACAGCCTGGGGATGCTCATAGGCCCCTTTGCCAAATAGCGTCTGAGGCACAAAACAAGGTTGGATTACAAAGGAAACCAAGTATACTAAAATATGGTTCTCAAAATATTTTTTAAAAATGTCCACAGACCCCAGATTACAAATCTACTCGGTACACTCTGCTAGGTTGGCCACAGAACCTTAGATTGTCTAGTCTCGGGATTGTTCGTCTGGAGAACTTCTGACATGGCCTGTAAGAAGCACTCAATCAATCTTATTTTAATGTTTTGATAACTTGACTCGTTTAATTGGTTTCCTTTGTAATCCTGTACTGTGCACTTAAAAACGTTCTTGAGAGACTGTCAGTGGGGCCTAGTCTGACCTCATGCAGCAGAGGAAGAAACTGAGGCACAAGGAAGTGACTCGGGTCAGAAGCAGAGCCTGGATTCGCACCTCCGTTCTCTGACTCCAGAGCCATCCTGCTTTCCTTACTTGCTCTTCTCTGTCCTTGAGCCTGGATCCGAAGCCTCGGCCACCCGGCAGGACCTGGCCCGTGCCCAAATAGGAGTCTTGGAGTAGGAGGGCTTGGCTAGAAGGACGGCTGAGGCTTAGTTGGTATTATTTGTTGTGATATATTAGTTGTAATTATATAGACTATGTATAATGTTATATGTATTGGTATTGTTGATAGCATATATTAGTTATAAATATTATATATAATAGTATTGTACGGATTAGTTGCTATTAGCTAACACTAATGACCGACTGAGATTAGACTTGACGGTCTACAAGCGCCTCAGTTCATCTGACCCCATCCAGCAGGCCGACAAGTACACCTGGTGTCATTGCCCCTGGTTTGAGGTCAGGAGACTCTTGCCCAGAAAGGGAGAGCGTCTTGTGGGCCATCAGCCACTGAGTAAAAGTCTGGGGCAGGTTTGGGGCCCGGCTTCTCTCCTGCCTCCAAGGCTTGTTTGCTGTTCGGCCCTTTCAATACCTCGGAATGCTGGGGTGGCCGTTTCCTTTTCCAGCTCATGTTCAGATGAGAAAATCAAGGCAAACAGGGGTAAGGGACTTACTGGGAGTAAGCCTCTGAGGCCGGCTTTGAACTTAGGCAGATCTGAGCTCAGATTTGAACTCGGGGCCGGGCTGTGTCCTCTCCGCCCAAGCTCCAGGCCCTGGGCCTGGCTTGGATTTGAGCTTGCCGGCAGCTGTGAGCCGGGGCTCCCTTTATTTCAGGGGCCCCTCCAGAGCCCCCCTTGAGCACCAGCCCTGGCCTTTCTCCCCCAGGTGCTGGAGAATTACAATAAAGGCAAGACCGCCCTGCTCTCTGCAGCCAAGGTCATGGTGAGTCCCACCGAGGTGGACCTGACCCCAGAGCTCATCTTCCAGCAGCAGCCCCTGCCCAGTGGCCCCCCGGGAACCACCATCCACTCTCTGGAGCCTCCGCCAGCCGCCCAGAGGAGCAGCAGCATCAAGTAAGTCCCGCTCGGCCTCCCTGTGAGGGGTGGGCAGGGGGTAGCAAATGGGGAGGGGGGTGAGGGAAAGTTGCCTCCCTGTAGTTTTCCATCCCGAGATTAAGGCAGTAAAGGGACAGCTCCTCCTCAGGCATTTCCCCCCCTGACCGGCACACTTCCCTCCCTGTGGCGCCCACCCGGGCCCTGCCCGGCGCCCTCCTTCCTCCCGGACCCCTCCCCTCTCTTCTCTAGCCTCCCCCTCCCTCCTGAGGGGCAGAGCCCACTGCCACCCAGGAGCCTCCTACCAACCGGCCCTCCCTGCCCCCACCCCCGCTCCACCCCCAACTTGGCAGGAGCCAGTCCCAGTCCGAGATCAGCCTGGAGGGTTTCTATGAGACCAAGGCCTTGTCCCCCGCAAGGAAGGACCCGGTGGAGCTGCTGCTGCTCACCACCCAGGAGCGCCTGTCGGTGGAGCTGCAGGACCGGCGGGCCCCCCTCGCCACCATGGAGAGCCTGTCGGACAATGAGTCCATCTACAGCTTCGACTCTCGCCGCTCCTCCGGTTTCCGCAGCATCCGGGGCTCCCCGAGCCTTCACGCGGTCATGGAGAGGGACGAGGGCCACTGCTTCTACATCGACCCGGCCATCCCGGAGGAGAACCCTTCCCTCAGCTCCAGGACAGAACTGCTGGCCGCCGACAGCCTGTCCAAACACTCTCAGGACACGCAGCCGCTGGAGGCCGTGCTGGGCGGCGGCAGCGCCGGGGAGAGCCCGCGGCGCCGCTCCAGCGGGGAGGAGGGTGGCTCTTCCCCTGCGCCGGCCAGGGGGGAGCTGACCCTGCACAACGGGCGGCTGGGGGAGTCACCGAGCCCCCAGGTCCTGGAGTTCGCCGAGTTCATCGACAGCCTCTTCAACCTGGACAGCAAGAGCAGCTCGTTTCAGGACCTCTACTGCATGATGCTCTCCGAGAGCCCCAGCGGCGACTATGGCGCGCTGCCCAAGTCGGTGAGCGAGCAGGAGATCCTGCTGCGGGCCCAGTACGAGCCGAACCTGGTGCCCAAGCCCCCCCGGCTCTTCGCCGGCTCCACTGACCCGTCCTCGGGCATCTCGGTGTCCCCCTCCTTCCCCCTCAGCTCCTCGGGAGAGCTCATGGACTTGACCCCCACGGGCCTGAGCAGTCAGGAGTGCCTGGCCGCAGACAAGATCCGGACTTCTCCCGCCGGGCACCCGGCCAGCCCCTCCAAGCAGGAGGACCTCGTGATCTCGGCCCTCTAGTTCTGGGGGTGGGGGGAGCTCGGACCCACCACGCCAAGCATGCAGCAGACCCGGGCCTGGGGTCGCCTGACCGCCGGCGATGGCCGGCGGCGTCACAGAGGGCCGGCCGGAGTCCCCGGGCGCCCGCGCGGCTGGGGAGGGAGAGCCGAGCTGCCGGCGCAGGAGAGTGGAATCACAGGGTCCGTTTCCCTACCTCAGCCCCAGTCAGTGACGGCTCCTGGGATCCCCCGTGAGCCGGGGTGGGGGGCGAGCTGCCCGGGCGTCACCAAAGCCACGACATGTCTGTGAAGGGCCAGGAAAGGGCCGGGCGGCGCTTGGCCTCCCATCCCGCCCCTGCCCCTCCAGAGCTCCTAGGAATGGTCATTTGCTCTTCCCGTGGGCCCTGCTCTGGCCCCTGCCAGGCTCAGGCCCTGCCAGCCCATCTTGGTGCCCAGAGCCTGGGCGTAGGAAGGGGGGTGTCGTAGCAGTTGATTCCTCTGACTGTTCCATCTTCTCCCTGGCCCCCATCGACTGGCTCTCCCCCCACCGTGTCCCTGGGTCGCCAGCCTAGGGGCTCGGGTGGCCGTCACAAACCATGTGTTTACAGAAGCCAACGGGCTCAGCCGGGACGTTTCTGCTCCGAGGCAGCTGGGGGCTCCCTGAGCGGGGGGCACCCGTCCTGGCTCCTCTCCCCACCCCATACTCCTCTGAGGAAGGAGCCTTGTGGGCCCAGCTCCCTCCTCAGGCCCCGGGACCCCCTGTTTAGTTGCACTTGCCCTGTGCCCCGTCCTGCTTTGAGGGGATGTCCCATTGAGGGGACCCTACGAGTTTGACCTGAGGCTTTGAGATGGACTTTCTGAAGGGGATGGGTCCCACAGGCTCTGGGGGGACACTGGGGGGGTCCCAGGACCGGTATTTCTCCGCACTGACCTCTCCCTTGTAGGCCCACTGGCTCCGGCCTCGGGGCTGCCCATCGGTCCTTGCTGCAGAGGGCCGCCCCCTTCCCCACCCCTTTCTCCAACCTCTGCACCCCCCAGCTGAGCCCCAGCTGCATGGTGAGCTGTACCGCTTCAGAGAGGAGGGAAAGCGGGCATGTCTGCTGCTTGCTGGGTTGTCCGTAGGCCTCCCTCCCTGCCTCCCTGCCAACTGCATGCATTCCCAGAGCTCAGGATGCTTTTGGAGAGAGGGTCTTTGCCTGCTTCCCCCCCCCCCAGTGTCCAGACACCTTGGATGCCAGTATTTGAAACGAAACCCTTTGCTACCTCCTCCCCGCCCCGTGGCCGGGCCACCTGCTCCCAGAACGCAGCTCTCTTCTTGGTCCCTTTGAGAGGAACGCCAGAGGGCACCTCCCAGCAGGAGGCTGCATCCGTCCCCATGCTGGCCCTCGCCCCTGTTAGCAGCAAGGGAAAGCGCGCTGAGCCTAGGGAGGTCGCCCCAGTGGCCCCTGCTGCTCGCTGCCCTGGGAGGAAGGGGGCATGAAGGCCTGCTTGGGCTGCCTTAGAAAGGGATGTCTGGGGACCCTCCCCAACAGGAGGGTTCTGTGGCCTCCCACATGCTGCCATACCCACAGAGGTGCCCATCAGAGACTGAGCCTCCTCCCGCCACCAGCCAGCCCCACTCCAGGGGCAAGGCCAGGGGTAAGCCCGTGTCTGTTTCCTTGCCGAATGGGGGTACGCCCGGGGAGAGAGTGAGGGTGAGACTTTCACCCCGCCGGCCCTCGCCAGCCGGTATGGCCCGGCGGCTCGTGCATGTGTGTGTATGCCGGCCTCTCCTCTCGGGGTCCAAGGAAACGGCGGCGGCGCTGCCCCGCTCCCTCTGCTCGCCTTTCTCCCCATCTCCCGGGGGTGACAGCCGTGGCGTGTGGCTGCCAGCCTGCCCAGGCTGGGGTAGAGCATCTCTGTCTCTCTTCCCGACTCTGCCTCAGTTCCCTTCTGTGAAGCTTCTCTTTGGGAATGGCTTGGATGCCCGGCCTCTTCCCAAAGAGGGGGTCAAGAAGCCAGCGAGTGAAGGCCGCCCTTGGAGGGGCCCTTCCTCCCTTTGCTCCCTCCCTCAGTCCCTGTTTTTCCTGGGCTTCCATCCTGAGCACTTTGAAAGGAAGGGACCGTCCCATGATGCACCTGAGCAGTAGACCGCCGTGGGCCGTGGCAGAAGACCCTCCTGGGGGTGGTGCCCGGCATGGCAGCTGCTGCCTCCCACAGAAGAGGAATGAGGCTCTATCACCTGCTCATCCTTGCCCTCCTCCCCCGGGGCCCCCTACTCTCACCTGCCTCGGGGGCCTTGCTCAAGGCTCTAGAGGGGCAGAGGTGCAGGCTGCTCCCCTGCATGGAAGGGAGCTGCCAGGGCTTCGAAGGTTCCACTCCCACCATAAGCTTGCATCTGGGGGGGACGGGATTTAGTGTCTGTTCTGAGGTATCCCTCTCCAAGGGATTGCCTCCCCCACCCCCTTGCCTCGGCCCGCCAAACTGTTGCCCCAGAGGCAGAGCTAGCTGGGTGCTCCAGAACCCCCGGCCTCCCCCACACGCCTCCCCAAAGGCCGTAGCCACACCGTGTTACAGGGCCAGGTTGGCTGGTCCCGGGTCCCAAGGCTCCTCTACACTGGGGAGGGGCAGGTTCTCTCCCGAAGGGTCCCAAGAGCTCTGAGACACCTGGGCTCTGCCTCCATCAGAGAAGAACCTCTAGATGTAAGGGGTCACTCCATTTTTCCCTGGACCAGCAGGGAGCCAGGAGCAGCCACCTCCCACCTCCTCCCTCACCTCTAGCACAGTTCCTCCTCCACTTTGCCCCCCCATCCCTGCCCTCAGTGGCCCTGTGCTGCTTCATTCTCCAGGGGCCGCCCGAACCCCCATATGCAATCACTAAGGAAGCAACCAGGCCCCCCCTTCTCCCCGCCCGCCTGTGGCCCCCACAGTCACGCACTCCACGTGCCATTCCCATTTTTTTTTGTATCTAATGTATGAAAGATCCAAACTAATATTGCTGTAAAAAAGGAGAGACAAATTAATATAGCTTATTCTATAAATCTATCTGTATATAGAGGTTTCTGTATATTGTATAGAGCTGTGTATAAACTGGTTGTAGAAGCAGGTTTGGTGTGAGTGACTTTTCCCAGCAGGCCCTGGGGACAGGAGGGGACACTTTTTATTCAGCGTCAGGCACTGTTCCGGGGTCCAGTATCAAAGACCAAAATGAAGCCATTTCCACCTCAGAGACCTTACATTCTGTGCTCATTTCAGCAGACGGGCCTTTTCCAAAAGGGGGGCGGGGGAGGAGTTTGGGGGCACGCAACAGACATTTATCAAGCTTTTGTTCAGATTGCTGACTGGCACAGTGGGTGGCGCCAGACTTGGAGGCAGGAGGTCCTGAGCTCATCCTGCTTCAGACACTAACTCTGAAACTCAAGTTTCCTTGTGTATAAAAAGACAGCAACATGGCACAGTTTGCCTCAGTTTCCTCGTCTGCAAAGTGAGCTAGAGAACAAAATGGCAAATCATTCCTGCGTCTTTGCCAAGAAAAACCCAAATGGAATCGTGAAGAATTAGACACGACCGAACAACAGCATCTGCTTTCCAGAGTTCAAATGACAGATTTGTAAAGTACTTTGCAAATCTTAAATGCTTTATAAATACTGGTTATTATTTTGTGCCAGCCCCTGTGTTAGTAACCAATACAGGGGGCAGCTAGGTGGAGCAGTGGATAGAGCACCAGCCCTGAACTCAGGAGGACCCGAGTTCAAATTTGGTCTCAGACACTTAACACTTCCTAGCTGTGTGACCCTGGGCAAGTCACTTAACCCCAGCCTCAGAAAAAGTAACCAATACAGAGAAAGTGGAAAACAGCTTCCTGGAGAGAAGACAGGAGTCAGGAGAGAGCATTCCCTGTGGGCACCCATCATCCCCTCCATGCAGACAGTCTACCTTAGGAGGATAAGCACAGGCTTTGGAGTCAGAAGTGGGTTCAAGTATTAGTTCAGCTCCATATTCCAGTGTAGCAGTGTAGTACAAAGGAAAGCCTCTGACTCTGAAGCAGCAGAAGGTCTGGGATCAAATTCTGCCAAAGTTTACACCTGTGTGACTGAACTTCCTTGGGCCTTAGATTGCTTAAATGTCAAATGAGGGGACTGGGCTCCTTAGTGAGCTCTGGATCTGATTGTAGGACCTTGGACAGCAATCAGTCAGCATTTATTAAAGTGCTGTGTGCCAGGATTCAGGAAGAGCTGAATTCAAATCCAGTCTCAGATACTTGTGTGTGACCCTAAGTAAGTCACTTAACCTCTGCCTCAGTTTCCTCTAATATAAATGGGGATTATAATATCATCTACCTCCCAGGGTTGTGAGGATCAAATGAAATATAAAAGAGCTTAGCATAATACCTTGCTCATAGTAGGTACAATTTAAGTGTTTATTCCTCCTCCCTTCCCCTGTACTGGGAGTTGGGGATCCAAATATAGTTGTGTTTTCATAGCTAACTAAATGTCATATACAGATACAGAGAGAAAGAACCAACTTGGTGACTTTTGGATTGAGTCTTGAAGGGAGTGAGGAATTCCAAGAAGCAAAGGCGAGATAGGATGGCATAACAGGCATTGGGGATAGTCTATGTAAAGGTGCTGAGGTGGGAGATGAATTCTGTGTATGGAGACTATCAACTTAGGTTCAACCATAATGTTTGTGCTATAAATTAGGCTGGAAAGATAAGCTTGAGCCAGATCCCAAGGGCTTTAGATTCCAGAGAAGTCTGCATTTTCTCGTAAAGCCTAAGGAAAACAACTGAAACTTTTTTTTTTTTCACACAAGGAAATGGCATAGTTGTGCTTGTGCTTGTGGTAGTAAGTGAAGAATGAGAGTCTGGAGGCAGGGAAGCCAGTTGGACTATTGGAATAGCCTGGCTATGACTTGGACTGAGCTGGTTGTGGGGTGAGTGGAAAGAAGGAGCCAATTTTGTGTCATGTGGAGGAGTGAGAATCAGAAGACTCCGCAACTGATTGGATGATGATGAGTGAGAGTGAAGAGCTGATGAGAATTCCTAGTTGCAAAGCTGGCTGACTAGAAGAATGGCAGCCTCCTGGCCAGACGCAGGGAGAAAAGGAACTGGGGCCCTAAAGGAAATGAGTTCTGTAAGGGCACGTTCAGTTGGAGATGCCTTTGGGGCTGCAGGGTGCAGAGAGCAAGTTGGAGGGACTAAGGCTTAGAAGAGAAGCGAGGAATTCAGGAGAGAGAGGTCAAGTGTGGGAGTTATCTGTGTGGAAATGAGAGTTGAACCCATGGAAGCTGATGAGAGAGAAGATAGAGGAGGGAGGGAAGAATGAAAGAAAAAGAAGAGGGAGAGCAAATACAAGAAGAGAGAAGATGGGAGAGAGAGAACAAGAAAAAGGAGGAAGAAGAAGAGAGAGAAAAGAGGAGAGAGAGAAGGCCCAGAATAGAGCTCTGGGGTTCATACCCCAGAGATGGAAGGTGGGATGTGTGTGGTGATCTTGCCAGCGAGACAGAAGGGTCAACTGGCCAGAGAAGAGGACAACGGGACAGAATGATCAAGAAAACTCAAGTTTCCTTTTCAATAATAAAGGCTAGGGTGAACAAGGATCTCTAAGGATCCCTTTAAGCTTTAACATTCTCCAATCCCTCCTAACAACTAGCTTGGTAATACCCACTGTTACCAAAATAAAGTGAATCCCAGCCAGGCTGCCATGTGGGAGAGCTTGGGAGCCTAGGGAAGCCCCCCTTCCGTTAGCTTCAGTTGTGCCAGACCAGACGACTCCTAAAATGCTTTCCAACGTGGGCAGCAAAGGGTGACGGGATATCTGCGAGATTGGGGGTCTGATGACCTGGGTTTGAATCCTGGCTGTGACCTGTATCACTTTGGACAAATAACTTGTAAACTTCTGGGCCTTGGTTTCCTTTTCTGTAAAATTGGACAACATGGTCTCTGAGGTCCGTGCATAGCACTGTGATCCAGATCCTGGCTCACTGCTTCGAGTAAGTCATTCGATTTTCGGCCTTACTTTCCTTCTTCTGTTAAGTGAGAAGGCTGGGTTGTGCGGTGCTCTCTGGCTCAAAATTTATAGTGCTTATGTAAGAATCAGAGAATTCAAAGAGGGAGAATGTTCTCCTTTCAGACAGCAGGTGGCGCTGCTAGGCCCTTCAGGGAGCCTTCCTGGTGGCAGAGAGCAACTCTTCCTTTGGCTTCACCTAATCACAGGATGGGGTCCCTTCTTCCCAGAACCCCTGGCGGCCATGCTGACACAACTGGGAAGAACTGGACTGGTGGACCTCCCTCTCTTCTTTCCTTCCCCCTCCTTCCCTCCTTCCCCCCTTTCCCTCTTTCCCCCTTCCTGCCTTCCTCCCTTCCTTTTAGACTCATGAAGAACCTGAGTCCCAGCCCCACATCCCGGCCAGAGGGGTGGATGCTTGCACTGACGGGGGCCCTGTCATGAACATCTATGTTAGGGAACTGAGATGCTCCAAATCAAGCCTCAGGAAGCTGTCCAATTCAGCTTTCCCTGCCCCCCCCCCCCCAGTCAGCCCCATCTCTGCAGCTCCATGTCACAAAGAAGCACTTTAGCCGGTCACCCAGTCAATAAGCACTTAGCAAGCATTTTAAAATTAAAATAAAGTGTGTTTATTGATGAGGGACCGGCTAGGAAGGAGGTTAAGCGATTTGCCCCAGCTCCCGTCAGCCTCAAGGATCGCCTTTGCACCGACCCCAGCCAGGCTTTGGGAGTGTCCCGCTGCCTCTCTGGCCACAGCCCAGGGAAGAAAGGGATCGAGGGGGCTTGAGGGGAGCCCAAGAAGGCGCTGGGCCAGTGGGTGGGTCTGGCTGCTCAGCGGTTGCCAGAGTATCATGGTGCTGAAAGGATCGAGGCTTGGGGGTGAGGGGCAGGGCCAGATCTCCGGGGCAGACAGCGCCCACCCCCCACTCCAACAAACACCTCCCCCGTGCAGATACTCACTCCCAGGCCCCCTGCTCCCCAGGATTTCTCCACCCCTAAGCCCGGGGCCTGGTGTATCAACTCTCACTCAAACCTGAAGAGAAGCCACCTTCTGCTCCCGGATCTGCGCCCATCGCAGCCAGAGGCAACCAGCTGGTACCGGGAGAAAGCACCGAGCCAAGTCCGGCCTCAGGCGCTAGCTGTATCACCCTGCTTGCATCCCCTTTCCTGAGGGGAAGCTCATAATGGCACTGTGCGGCCCAGGCTCTTGTAAGGATTAAATGAAATAATATTTATAAAGTGCTTAGGACAGGAGAGCCTTAATAAGTATTGCCTCCCCCCCCTTCGTTCTCTCCTTTCCTTCTTTCCTTCCCTTCCCTCCTCCCTCCCTCCTTCCTGAAAAAGGAGAAAGGAGGGAGAACCTCCTTCCTCCCTCTCTCCCTCCTTCCTTCTTTTCTTCCTTCCTCCCTCCCTCCCTCCCTCCCTCCTTCCTTCCCTCCCACCCTCCTTCCTCTCTCCTCCCTCTTTCTTCCTCCCTCCCTCCTTCCTTCCCTCCCTCTCTCTCTCCCTCCCTCCCTCCTTTCCTCCCTCCTTCCCTCCTTCCCTCCCTCCTTCCTTCTTTTCTTCCTTCCTCCCTCCCTCCTTCCTCCCTCCCTCCTTCCTCCCTCCCTCCTTCCTTCTTTTCTTCCTTCCTCCCTCCCTCCTTCCTCTCTCCTTCCTTCCCTCCCTCCCTCCCTCCCTCCTTCCTTCCCTCCTTTCCTTCCTTCCCTCCCACCCTCCTTCCTCTCTCCTCCCTCTTTCTTCCTCCCTCCCTCCTTCCTTCCCTCCCTCTCTCTCTCCCTCCCTCCCTCCTTCCTTCCCTCCTTTCCTTCCTTCCCTCCCACCCTCCTTCCTCTCTCCTCCCTCTTTCTTCCTCCCTCCCTCCTTCCTTCCCTCCCTCTCTCTCTCCCTCCCTCCCTCCTTTCCTCCCTCCTTCCCTCCTTCCCTCCCTCCCTCCCTCCTTCCTTCTTTTCTTCCTTCCTCCCTCCCTCCTTCCTCTCTCCTCCTTCCTTCCCTCCCTCCTTTCCTCCCTCCTTCCCTCCTTCTCTCCCTCCCTCCCTCCTTCCCTCCCTCCCTCCCTTCCCCCCCTTCCCCATTTTTCCTTTTCTCCCTTGGGTAGATGGCCCAAGTCTGAGGCAGGGTCTGGCTGAGCGAGTGGAATTCCGGGCTTTATAAGAGGCGGAGGCGGAGGCGGAGGCCCTCCCTGCCAGGCGCCCTCGCTTTCCAACATCGGGAGGAGAAGCTGAGCCCACCTCAGGCTAAGGCCGCACTGCACTCTTGGAGCTTGAGGAGCGGGCCCTGCCCTCCAGCTGCCCCACCAGGAGCCGCAGGTCCCCAAGCCCAGGCGCTGGACTTTGGCACGGCGTCTCCGCTGGGGGGGGGGGGGGGAGTGTGTGTGGCCCTGAAGAGACAGTCCAGAAGTAAGAGGGGGAGGGAGGGCCGGGGGACCAAGGGCTCTGCTTCTGGTGCCGCCTCCACGAGGCCCCGGACCTGAGCCAGAGCCGGGCTTCTCCCGGCCTGGGAAGGCGGCGGACCTGGGCCGGCGCCGAGAGCCCCGCCCAGGAGGAAGTGCTGGGCCACGTCTGCGGCGGAGCCTGGGCCGGGCTGGTGGCGGGCACGCCGGGGGCACGGGCCGGGACTCTCCGGAGGCCGCCCGAGGGGCCCTTCGCCGTGCCGTTTCTCCGTCCTGCAGTCGGACTCACCCCTCCGAGGACCAGGAGGGAGCGACAAAAGTCTCCCTTCGGGCTCTGGATTCGAATCTCTCTGCCCCTCCCCGCCTCCCCTGGAACTTGAACCCGACCCCGTCTCCGTCTCCCCGCCCCTCCCCCAGCCTTTGCACCCTGGGAAGCACCAGATAAAGAAGGTTTCCGGGATCTTTTGGGGATTCCCGGGGCTTCTGTGGCAGCAGACTGCTAACCACTCTCCGGGATCTCCCGCACCCGGGCCCGCGGCTTTATTTCTCGGTGGGATCTCCCGCACCCGGGCCCGCGGCTTTATTTCTCGGTGGGATCTCCCGCACCCGGGCCCGCGGCTTTATTTCTCGGCGGGATCTCCCGCACCCGGGCCCGCGGCTTTATTTCTCGGTGGGATCTCCCGCACCCGGGCCCGCGTCTCTATCCTTAATCACCCAGTCTCCCTACAAGAAGCTTCCTTTGTCACGTGGCTCAGGAAGCTCCGGGCAGGCTCCCGGGCCTAGGGCAGAGGGCTGGCCCGGAACCCGTCGCGGACTGCAGGTGGAGGGCCGGGATTCAAATCCGGCTCCGTCCCCATGGCCGCCTGGGGCGTCTCCTGCCTAAGAGAGGCGATGGACCCCCGACGGGTCGGTCTGAAGCTCGGCAAGGCGGACGGGATGGGGGAGGGGGAGGGGGAGGGGGCGGGCGGCGGACCCTTCAGAAGCCAGGGTGGCTGCCGGGCCTGACTTCGGGGCTGGGCCTGGGGGAAGGGCGGCCGCAGAGATAACAATTGTCTTCCTCAGGGTCCCGGCGGAGGAAGAGAGCCCTCCTGGGCCGTTCAGCCCGGAAAGAATAGGCCTATTAGTGTCCCTCCCCCTCCCCCACCCTGCCCCTTCCCCCTCCCCCCGAGAAGAATTGGTCAGCGCACAGCTGGGGCTTCCAGCAAAATCCGATTCTATATGTAAGAGCAGAGCGGCCGGGCAGGCCCGGGGCGGACAAAACCTCATTGTGAGGCGGCCCGGCTTCGGGGAGAATGGGGCCCAGTGCGGCCCCCTCCCCCACCCCGGCCCGGCTCAGCATCGCCCCCCCTGCCAACGCCTCCCCGCGGTGCCCACATCTGGACGGCCCGCGCCGGGCCTGCCCATGGCCAGCCTCACACGCACCGCCAGGGGTGGCCTCCGGCCCCCTGGCCGGCTCTGCGACCTTGGACAGCGCAAGAGCCTCAGTTTCCCCATCCGTCAAGGGAGCCCGGGATAAGATGACAGGAACAGCGCCTAAGTGAGCCGGCCAGTGGCACGGCAGGGCCTCCCGCCCTCAGCGTCCCGAAGAGTTAAGGCGCCTTCTCAGGGCCCGAAAAAGAAGGTCCCGGAGAAATCAATGCGCCCCTCTGGGACTCCGGGGACCCTGGTCAAGGCCAGCAGCGGGGCGCAGCGCCGGCCAGCTCCCCGAGGACAAGGGAGGACGAACGAGACCCTCCGTTTTACTGAGGGCTCCGCCGGGCGGGAGGCGGGTGCTGCCCAGCGCCGCGCTTTGGGAAGCCTGGGCGCGGAGGCGCCTCGTGCCCCCCGACGGGGCAGGGCGGGGGCTTCGTCTTTGTCCCCACTTCGGGGATGAGGAAAGGGCCGCAGAGGGGGCGTCCTCTGGCCAGAGCTGCCTCCCAGTAACGTGCTGAGCTCGAAGCCGGGAAGGGCTGGCTTCGGGTCGCAGCCCTGGGGCTCAGTTTCTTCATCTGTAAAAGGGGGGGTCCTTTAAAAATCTACAAGGGAGCAGAGGTCGGGACGCAGGGTCCTCGGGGCCGTTGAGTCCGGGCGCCTCGGGACGCGCACGAGGGCCCCGGAGGCCGGCGCTCAGGGGCTGCCCCCCGGGCTGCAGCGCGGGGCGTGGCCGCCAGGGGGCGGGCCCACGGGGCGGGGGCGGGCCCTCGGAGGAGCGAGCGCAGCTCCGGGGAGCAGGAGAGCGCAGGGCGCAGCGCGGCGGGGGGCGCGGGGCGCGCGGACAGCGCGGGGCGCAGCGAGGGCGCAGGGAGAGCGCCGCGGGGCGGCCGGGCCGGACCAGGACCTGCTGCTGCTGCCGCCGCTCGGGCCGGGGATGCGGCCCCGCCGGGCCCGACTGTAGCGGCCGGACATGGAGGTGGTGGACGAGACGGAGGCGCTGCAGCGGTTTTTCGAAGGTGAGAGAGCCCGAACTGGCCTTGACCTTCCCTCCCCGCCCCCGCCCGGGGCCCCTGGGGGGCAGCACCGCCGGGCCCGCGCCTCCCCCCACTGCGGGCTCCGTCTGCCCCGCGCCCTCCCCTCCGAGCCCTGGCCGGCCGCCCCTCCCACCGCCGCGGGGGAATCGGGGGAGGGCGCCCCGCTCGCCGGCCCCCCTCTCCCACGTGCCCCCTGCCCCGCCGGGGGTCCCCCTGCCCCCCATCCCACGTGCCCCCCTGCCCCGCCGGGGTCTCCCCGCCCCCCCTCACCCAATGCTGGGGCAAGGGCCGCCAGGCTCCGGGAGCCGGCCCCCAGGACTGGCGCGGCCACCTCGGCCCTCCAGCATCCCTGACCGGCCCAGGCCGGCCCTCGCTTTGCTCCCCCTCCCCGGCGCCGCTATCCCGTCTCCCCCCCCCCCACCCCAGGCTTCAGGCCCCGGGTCCCGCCGAGCTCTCCGAGGCGAGGATGTGCCCAGGAAGCTGGAGCAGCTTGGATGGGGGGGCCCTAGCCTCAGCTCCGACGGGGGGACGGGGAGGGGGGGCTGTAGCCTCAGCCCTGATCTGGGGGGCCCGGCCTCAGCCTGGGCCATCACTGTGGATCCCATTGGGAGCAGTCGTCGGGAGACTGGGTCTTGTTTCCCCTCCTGGTCTCAAACATGCGCCCCAACGTGTCAGAGCCTCAGCCCCCGCCGGCAGGAGCGCCTGGGACTCGGGGTTCCGTCCCAGCTTTCCCTGCCCCCTCCGAGGCAAGGTGCGGGGGTGAAGCGGCCCTGGGCTCCTCTTGCCTGCAGTCCCTCTCCTCCCGTTTCCCACCTATTTTAGCCCAAATCTCGGAGATCATTTGCCTTCTGTACTACCCCTCTACCTCCCAGGAGAGCTCTCGATTGTTCCCAGCCTGGGGGAGGGGGAGTACAAGCTGCTGGGGGCCCCACATCCAGGCAAGAGCCCCCGAATCTAGCCTGGAAGCACCCATCTCTCTGCTCCTGGGGGGAGGAGAGTTCCCCAGGAGAGTGGAAGGTCCCTTCAGCACCCTCTCCCAGAGGGCTTTGCTCTCCCCCTAATTTGGGGGTACCCAGTTGTAGGGGAGGTCACGGGGGCCTTGTTCTCTCGGCGGAGTCCCCCGTGCCCCGGAGTCCGGCCTCCGTCCAGAGGCCGCGTTCCCCTCGGGTGCTCCCTTCTCCCTGCCCGAGGACAGGGTGTCCCCTCCCAGGCCATCTGGGGAGGAGGGAGGGGCGCAGGGCCGGCCCATGAGCCTCTCTGCCAGCCTCCCGGCCCAAGTTGTGCTGCGGCCGGAGTCCCCCGGGATCCCCAATTTCGAGGGGCCAGAGGTAGAACGGGGACCCTCCCGTTCCGGGGAGACGCTCCCGTTATTTGGGAAGCCCGGAATCCCCTCCTTGTTCTTGAGGACAAGCAGGAGGGGATGAAAGCCCCACGGGGTCTGACATGGGGAGCCACGGAGGGATAACGGGGCCCTGCGCTGGGAGGGGGCAGAGCGGCTCCCCCTGGGGGATTATATAGGAGGGCCCACCCGCCTCCCTCCCCCCCAAAAGCCTAAACCTTCCGCCCGGGCAGCCTGGGGGAGGGGGGCAGCCCGTGCTGACGCCATGGCTCAGCCATGCAGCCTCATCCCGGGAGATAAGAGGCTGCTCAAGAATGTTTGTGGGGAGAGGGGGCTTGGGGAGAGGGGGAGGGGCACGAACAGC
The DNA here is from genome assembly GCF_048593235.1 of Sminthopsis crassicaudata. NCBI lineage: Eukaryota > Metazoa > Chordata > Mammalia > Dasyuromorphia > Dasyuridae > Sminthopsis > Sminthopsis crassicaudata. Next base: position 248,077,173 of record NC_133622.1, read on the forward strand.
CTGGCCGCCCATCCCTTTGTGTGGGGCTGGGGCTTTGGGTGCCCCCAGAAGCTGCAAAATGGGCCCATCCCAGTCCCTGCTGGGGGGGGGGGGCACTCACACCAACCCCTGGCCCAGACTTCCTCAGTTTCCTCCTCTGGGCAGGGGAGCTGGCTGACCCTGGTCCCTCCCCACACTCCTCCCTGGCTGGGTGGGGGGATCACCCTTGAGTCCAGCCCCTGGGGTGCAGATGAAAGGAAGAAGGGACTTGGCTAAGACGACACAAACTCCAGCCCCAGGGTGGGCTGTGCTCTGGGATCCTCCTCTTCTTCTCTGGGAGGGCAGGAGAAAGGCGGGGCCTGGCGGGGGAGGGGCAGAGCCATAGCTAGCAGTCCTGGGTCCGGGCAAAGTAGCACAAGAAGCGGGGGAGGGGAGCTGATATTTTGTGTGGCAATGTTAGTGTTCAATCCTTCATGCCCCATTCTCTTGGCAAAGCTACCGGCTGGGGGGTGGGGGTTGTCGTTTCCTTCTCCAGCCCATTTTACAGATGAGGAAACTGAGGCAGATTGTGTGCAGTGATTCAGGGTCGCTCCACTAGTGAGTGTCTGAGGCCAGATTTGAGTCCTGGGCTCCAACCACTGAACCGCCCAGCCCCCTCCGCACAAGACTTAGTTCTGCTGCTCTAGTCTCAGGGGCAGTTTGGTCTGCTCGTGGTCAGAGGGAAGAGAGAGAGCCCTTTGTCCCCTCTCCGTCCGCTCCTCTGGGGCAGTGACCTGGGGCTGGAAGGAGCCTCGGAGACCCCACTCGACCCTCTCATTCTCCAGATGAGGAAACTGAGGCCGAGGGAGATTCTAGTGGGCGTCCCGAGTCCCTCAGCAGTGGTGACAGGCAGAAGCCAGCCCCAGGCCTCCATCTCCTAGTGAGGCTCTTCGTGGCCTCCCCACCTGGCAGGGCTGGGGAGGGGGGAGCTAAGGAGCTTTGAGGCCGTGGGAGGCGGAGGTGACCCAGCAGCCTCCAGGAGCCTGGTACTGCCCAGCCCCCCAGGATCAGCCCCAGGTAATCCCCAGCCCCCTCACCACCCGGGACGGCGGCGGCCACAGGAGAGTCGGGCGGAGGGTTGGCACAGGCGGACTCCCTGAGGAAGGGCAGGATGCACTGGTTCCATGCAGGTAACCCAGGTGCCCCCAGGGAGGGCACTTGTCCGGGCACCTGGGACACCCCCTCCAGGGGGGCTCCCGAATGGGACAAGTCGAGATCTGGGTCAAGGGGAGAATGCTATCAGGCTCTAGGGTGTGGCGTGGGGGGAGGGAGACTGGAGGGAGCGTGGGGGTGGGGAGACTCCCTCTCAGGGAGGATGAGATGAAGCCCGAGCTGGGAGGGGGAGCTTGGGCCCCCCGGGGGAGGGGGCAGAATCCCAGAGAAGGCCTGGCCGCAGGGGAGATAAAGGGAAGCTGAGTGGGTGGCCCCTGGGGAAGGAGCCCCTCCGGCTCTATAAAATGCAGGGACTGGTCCCGGAATGTCTGTCCTGGGAGGAGAGGCGCAGATGGGCCGGGCGGGAGGAGGAGGTCCTGGAGGGGTCAGTGGAGGAGGAGGAATATGGAGGCTCGAGAAGAGGGCTCCCTGTCCCCCTTCGGAAGGAAGGCAGAGGGCCGGGGGCCAGGAGCAGTAGTAATGGGGGAGGATGTGGGGAGCCTTTGCCTGGGGTAGAGGCAGTGAGAGGAGAGTCCACTCATAGGGCTCCAAATGGAGGCTGGCTTAGAGGAGGTTGGGAGCTGAGGGGTGGAAAGTCCCTGAGAGACAGAGGTAAGGGCAAGAGAGGGAGGATGCAGGGACGGACAGTCCGACAGCCTGAAAGAGATTCTCAGGGAGGGGATCTGAGGGGATGCTCCCAGGTCCGGGTGGGGAGCTTCCATGGAGCATGGCCCCGGGGGCTGGAAGCCTAGGTGTACATCCAGGTCTGGTGGTAATTAGCTTGTCCAGGCCTCGGTTTCTCCCTGTGTACAGTGGAGAGAGAGAGTAGCTGATCCCTGGAGTCCCTTCTGTGCTGAGTGACTCGACATCATTTGTCCTACTTAAGACCAGCCCAGGATGGTTCTTGTGGGGGCCACCTCCCTGGTGGGTGTGGATATGCGTGGGGGGAACAGCGGGAGCAGAGTATGCTGGGTAACCGCCTGCCGCTGCCCGCTGATTGGCTCTGCTTTGGACTTTGTGCAGGCTGATAAGAAGCCTGAAGCAGAAATCATTAACTGGAATTATTAACCTGGGGCTCCCCACAGTGCGCCCAGCCCTGGCCTGGGCCTCTCCCTCCCGCAGGCAGCAGTCGGGGGCCCCTGAAGGGGGTGGGGGCAAGCCCAGGATCCTTGGCCAGGGGCTAGGATGGTGAAGGTGCCAGGGGCACATGTATACACAGTGATGGATTCAAACTCAGATCTGTAATTAAGCTCAGCTCATCACCAATCTGTGCCTCAGTTTCCCCCTGAGAATGCTCACCACCTCTCATTGGCCTTCTTACCCTGAGCCCTCCAGATTATTCCCATCTCCATGGCCCTTGAGGATGAGACAGGATGAGATGGGCCAGGGAGGGCTCGCCTGCCGATGGGCATTGTCCTGGAGCACTTCCCCACAGCCAGGGCTGTCAGGAGGCTCCCTGCCATAACTGTGGGCCACTCACCCTGAGCCCTGTCTCTCAGCAGAGAGCTTTCCTCACAGCAACGGGGAGAAGCAGGTCTTGCTGTCCCCATTTCGCAGATGAGAAAACCGAGGCAGATCGGGCCTAGGTGCCTTCTCCAGAGTCCCACAGCTGGAGGTGTTAGCGCCGGCCTCCGGTTCTCCTCACTCTGAGCTCAGGGATCATTTCCCCACTCACAAGGGGGACGGTTGGGGCAGACTCTCAGCTTAACTTGCCAAGTGCCTATTGCCTCAGTGTGGGGGGCATTGTTACCCACATGCTCGGTGGCCTGGTGGAGAGGGGCCAGCCATTGAGGGGAGAAGCTGAGGAGGAAAGTTCTCCCCATTGCCACCCCCTGCTTGGGGTTCTAGAATGGTCCCTGGATGTACTCTGGCATCGGGCCCAGGGCCGTGCCCCCTGGCATCCCATCATTTCCTGCCGGCTGTGCCCACGGGCCTCCTCCATAGCCCACATCTGGCTCTGGGAAGCTCTCGCCTCATTGGGGTAGTCCCCCATCCCCCCTGGCTTTCTTTAGGACGGGGGTTACAACATGGGGAGACCCTTGGCCAGTTTGGACAGGAACTCCCAGGACCACTCAGGCTCAATGCACTTTCTGGCCTCCCCCCACCCTTCCCGAGATGCCGTGGAGAGCCGTGTAGTCCAGAGACAAGGCTGCATATCCCTGCTCTGGCATTTAGCTCTGTGAACCCCAATCAGTGTGACAGGTTAGGAAGGGGGGCCTCAGATCTCCAGCCCTGCTCCTTAATACCAGCCCCACCCTGCCAAGCCTCAGTTTCCTCATCTGAAAAAACAAACTGGATTGGATGAGATGGCCCTAGAGGTCTCTGCCAGCTCAGAATTTATGTTTCCTTGTCTCTGAAATGGGTCCATAGTATGCCCTCACAGGGCAGTGTTGAGTAAAGCGCTGTGTAATAATGTACTTTCTCACTGAAAGGAGATGTGAACATTAATTCTATTAATCGTAAGGAAAGGGAGGGCCATACTTGAGTCCCTGCTGCGTTCGATGCCCCTGCTTCGGCTCTCATGATGAAAGGCCTCTTCAGCCTGGGAGGCTCTGTGGTCCTGAGTCAGCCGGGTGTCAGGGGGTGAGGACCAAGGAGTCCAGGGAGCGTGGGGGAGGGCTCAGGCTGGACCCTGTACTCAGTGGGGAAAATGTTCCTGGGAATGTTGTTGAATGGGAATGTTGCAGAGGGTTGCCTCCTCCTCTTCCTTCCCTCTATTCTCTTTTCCTTCCCCTGCTTCCCCTTCTCTCCTCCTCCTCTTCTTCTTCCTTTTCATTATTTCCTCCTTCTCCCTCCTCCCCTTCATCCTGTTCCTTCTCCTCTCCTCCTTTCTTTTCCTCCTTCCTCCTCTTTCTCTTCTCCCTCCTTCCTCTTCTTCCTTCCTCCTTGTCTTCTTCTTCCTCTTCTTCCTCCCTCTCCCATCCGCCTTCTCTTTCCTCCTTTCTCTTCCTTCCCCTTCTTCATCTTCTTCCTCCTCTTCCATTTCTCCCTCATTGGGCTTCCACTTCTCCTCCCTTCTCCCTCCTTCCTTCACTTCCTCTTTCTTCTCCTCCCTCCCCCTGCTCCCTCCCCTTTCTCTTCATATTCCCAGAAGGCTTCAGGGTTTGCAGAGGGCTTTGCATGTGTTATCGGATTGGATCCCCTCCACAATAGGCAGCACCTCCCTAGGAGCCAGGGTTCCAACCCATTTTATAGATGGGGAAGCTGAGACTGAGAAGATGAGGTCACACGGTTGGTGTCTGAGGAAGGATAGAAACTCAAGTCTCTCTCTCCATTAGGACATGTGGCTGCCTCTGGGTATTAGCTGGACTTGTGGCCTTTGGGTCTGCGCCAAGTCTGAGATCCTAGGAGGGGAGTAGGGAGCACAGGCCCCCAGAGGGTGGCCCCAGGACCCCTGACTCTGGTCCCTTCCAGAGGCATTCGTAGGACCATGGACAGCAGAGGGGGGGATCGGTCCCGGCTCCTTGGAGCTAGGCCAGTCTTGCAGTGAGGGCTCACCTCGCTGCCCCTCCAGCCATTTCCTATCCGGGCCAGGAGGCTCCCCGGTCACTGTGGGCTCCCCACTTCCATGGTCCCATTGGCCTCCTTCTGGTAAATAAGATTCTTCCTTCTGTCTGCCGCTGGTTGTCAGGGCTTCTGGTCTCCATTGTTCTAGCCTCCGAAGGGGGGCTGGGGATCAGCTGATCTTGTCTGGTCCATTACCCTTTGTACAGCTGAAGGCTGCTGGGGAGTCCCTCTTAGCCTCCCTCCTCGGGCTGAATAAGCTGCTTCCTCCTCTGCTTTGCCTCTCCGACTGTCCTCCGAGCCCCCAACAGTTGCACCATCCCTGGGGTAGAGGGGCAGGGGTGTGGGGGGCGGTTCCGGATCCCTGAGTTCTCCACACTGGGAAGAGAAGCTAAGGATTTGGGAAAGGCCGGCTTCTTCTGCACCCCCGGTTCGCTCTGCGAGGGATGACGCATGGCATGGCTGAGGATCAGCCCTCACCTGGCCAGCTGGGGTGGGCCGCTGGGCCTCCCCTCCCCCACTTCTGGATGCACGTTGGGACTGGAGGGAAGAGGAGAAGGCAGGGAAAAGGGGGAGAGGAGGAACACAAAGAGTAGGAATCAGGAGCCTCGGTCCTTCTGTCCTTCCAGGACACGTGTATGTGGGCGAGGGGGCCATCGTGCCCGGGCTGTCCTGAGGCCCGTCAGCGGGTGCGGGGGCATTGTCCACGCGGAGCCTGGCTGCCGCGCCGGCCCCTGGAAGCTGGCCTGCCTGCGGGCAGAAAGCACAGGCTTTGAAGTCCGACAGCTGGGGCCCCCCCTTCCCCAGGCCTCAGTGGTGCCATCAGTAAAATGGTGGACTGAGACAAGTCTCCTCTAGCTCTAGGCCTGAGCTTCTCTGAGCAGAGCGGGGGGCTTTTTTCAGGGCACTCAGAATATCCTGCAAAGGTCTCCGTGTCCCTCTGTTCGGAGTCAGGCAGCTGCCGGGGTCAGTGGACAAAGGTTGGATCTAGAGTCTCTGAGACCTGAGTTCAAATCTCTCCTCACATGCTTATGAGCTGTAGGCAAGACCCAGGCAAGGCACAGAACCTGAGTCACAGCCTCAGTTTCCTCCCACGCTAAATGGGGATGACAATAACTTGGATATAATGATATAATGTTCTCAGAAGTGGCGGTAAGGCTCAGATGAGGTAGTTTTTCTAAAATGCTTGCCACACTGTCAGCACTTTATAAATGTTTCTTTCCTTCCTCTCTTCCTCCAAGTACTCAAGATACAATACCTGACTTCTTTGGTCTCTCGCTCCAGACGATGAGAACTGAGGCAACAAGGGATAACGGCCCCACCCCCACCCCACCAAGGGCCAGGGCTCCACTTTAAGGGGTTAACTTCTGTCCTATATTCAGGGCTCACCGATCAGTCAGTCAGTCAGCAGGCTCTTATCAGGCTCCTGCGACATGGCAGGCACTGTGCTGGGCACCACAGAAATGAAGAGAAAAAACAACTTTCCCGCCCCTGGGAGTTGGCATTCTGACCATATGTGTAAGGAGACTTGTGTTTATATTTATGTATGTACACCTGTGTGTGTATAAGGGTGTGTGAGTATATATGTGTGTGTATGTGAGTGAGTGTGTGTGTGTATGTGTGAGTATATGTGTGTGTGAGTGTGTGTATGTGTGAGTGTGTGTGTATGAGTATGTGAGTGTGTGTGTGCATGTGTGAGTATATGTGTGTGTGAGTATATGTGTGTGTGAGTGTGTGTGTGTATGTGAGCGAGTGTGTGTGTATGTGTGAGTGTGTGTGTATGTATGTGTGAGTGTGTGTGTGTATGTGAGCGAGTGTGTGTGAGTGTGTGTATGTGTGAGTATATGTGTGTGAGTGTGTGTGTCAGTATATGTGTGTGAATGTGTGAGTGTGTGTGTGAGTGTGTGTGTATGTATGTGTGAGTGTGTGCATATGTGTGTGAGTGTGTGTGTGTATGTGTGAGTATAGTGTGTGTGAGTGTGTGTGTCAGTATATGTGTGTGAATGTGTGAGTGTGTGTGTGTGAGTGTGTGTGTATGTATGTGTGAGTGTGTGCATATGTGTGTGAGTGTGTGTGTATGTGTGAGTATAAGTGTGTGTGAGTGTGTGTGTATGTATGTGTGAGTGTGTGTGTGTATGTGTGAGTATATGTGTGTGAGTGTGTGTGTGTATGTGTGAGTATATGTGTGTGAGTATGTGTGTCAGTATATGTGTGTGAATATGTGAGTGTGTGTGTATATGAGTGAGTGTGTGAGTGAGTATGTGTGTATGAGTATGTGAGTGAGTGTGTGTATGTAAGTGTGAGTAGATGTGTGTGTGTGTATGTGTGAGTGTGTGTGTATGTGCATGAATATGTGAGTGTATGAGTGTGTGTATGTAAGTGTGAGTAGATGTGTGTGTGTGTATGTGTGAGTGTGTGTGTATGTATGTGTGAGTGTGTGCATATGTGTGTGAGTGTGTGTGTGTATGGGTGAGTGTGTGTATGTATGTGTGAGTGTGTGCATATGTGTGTGAGTGTGTGTATGTATGTGTGAGTGTGTGCATATGTGTGTGTATGTGTGAGTGTGTGTGTGTATGTGTGAGTATATGTGTGTGTGAGTGTGTGTGTGAGTGTGTGTCAGTATATGTGTGTGTGTATGTGTGAGTGTGTGTGTATGTGCATGGATATGTGAGTATATGAGTGTGTGTATGTAAGTGTGAGTAGATGTGTGTGTGTGTGTGTATGTGTGAGTGTGTGTGTATGTGCATGAATATGTGAGTGTATGAGTGTGTGTATGTAAGTGTGAGTAGATGTGAATGAGTGTGAGTAGCGTGTGTGAGGAACAAGCTGGTGCGGCCAGTTTGGGAGGCCGGTGGTGAGGATGCGAGTCGTCCCGCACGTTTCTGGGGCCCTTTGGGGTCTGTAACATTATTCCCGGCACACAGCAGCCCTGGTGGGGGGAAGACCACTCAGCTGGTAATGTCTGAAGGCTTCTTTGTCTCTCCTCACCTGCCTCCATGTCCTCTGGCTCCAGGGAGGGCAGTTGTGAACTGGGGTCTCAAGGTCTGCCCCCAGCCCCCAACCACGTGGTCAAGGCAGTGGGGCCCATCTTATCTCCTCTCCAGGGTGGGGCCAGAGGCAGGCCGGAGCCAGGGAGCCGTGCCTGCCCCCTCCTCAAGGCTCGGATCAAATGATCCAGACTAAGGCTCTGGATCAAAGGATCACAGATGGAGAGTAGGGAGAACCTCACTTACAAGTGAAAATCAGGCTCAGAACTGTAGAGTGACTTGGCAAAGGACACACAGCTTAGAAGCGTCTGGGGTGTGAAGCCAGGAAGGGGAGAAGAGTGATGATCATGTGGTACATGCAGAGGGAAGGCCCTGCCATCAGTTCGGATCCCCCGATAATTCCCTACTGCTTTGGGCACGGATTTTGTTTCTTGCCTCACTTTCCTATAAAACGGTGCCTCCTTGGCTTCCGGGGTCTCTTCCAGGCTCCCCAGAAGGAGCACACTTGAGCTGGCACTTGATGTCTTGGCACCTCAGTCTCCTCCTGTGTAATAGGAAGAAACCACTCAGTGGCCTCCGAGCCCAGTGTCTAGCTGACCTTGGCAAGCTGACCCTTTGCCACAACACCTTTGAGGGTGGCCCTGGTGACGGGCTCTGTTTGAGAACGCTGGCCAAGCTCCCGGCAGTGTGTCACCAGGTTGGCCATTGGAGTTTTGGTGACAGTAACTCAAGGAGAGTCTGATGAGGTGCCATCCTCACTAATGGAGGGAGTGTCTACTCTGGGGACATCTCAGGGGTATAATGGTGCCCCTTCTGGTGGCAAAGCCTCTTGGGATAGTTTTGTGGAAAAGGTGGACTCAGGACCAGCACCAAAGGCTCAGGGTCTTGGGAGGCAGTCTCCAGGGACTGTGAGCTTGGTCCTGGGACCTCCCACATTTTTAGCTGTCCCTTGGATAAAGGCACAGAGGGGATGCTAGTCAGAGTTGCAGATGGGCAAGACCAGGAGGGGTTGAGTGATTAACCCACTGATAGAATTAGCGACTGGAAAAAAGGTCTTAAGAAAATAAAAACACAGGGAGGAATCTAACGGGCATAAATGTAAAGTCTTGCACTTGGGTCCAAAAAATCAATTCACAAACAGAGCAAGATGAAGGAAGTGTTCAACGCATCTCATAATCTCTGTGGGTTTTAGGGGATTGTTTTCTGTGTTACCTTCAGGGGCAGAACAAGGACTCAAGGCAGGGAGCAACCCAGGGGGCAGTTTAGCCCTGATTTGGGAAGACTTTCCCAAGAAGGAGAACTGAGCCAAAGGGGAATGGTCGGCACTGGTCTTACTCTCGTTGGGAGTCACTGTGTGTTATAGTCATGGGAGCACCCTTCAGGCACGGGTCAGGCTGGATGGTTGCCTCCCCTCAAATCCATGATTCTGGGCCTGATGGCCCAGGGGAGCCCCCGTGGGTTTTGGACTACAAGGGGTGGAATGGGGACCAAAGAAGGGGCACATATCTTTGATATATGCTGTTCTGCTGAGTGTCTGGAGTTGTGTGTGTATGATGTGTGTGAGTGTATGTATGTGAAGTGTCTGAGGCTGGATTTGAATTTGGGTTCTCCTCCCTCTAAGAGGCCACCCAGCCACCCCCCATCTGGAGTCCTGCACTCACTTCCTTCCCTTCCCTTGCTTCCGAGCCCTCGGCAGGGTTCTTGCAGGATCAAGGCGCTAATTGGAGAGGACCTTTACCCCCTTCATGCTGAAGTACGGTGGCCTGGGCGCCACTGCCCACTCCTGACCTCCTGCCAGCCATGGGGGGATCCTAAGTGACCCAGCTCACCCGTGCGCCCAGAAGACACGGCCCCCTGTGGAGATACTCGGGTCTCTTCACTGACTGTGGCTCTGAGCACAGGGGTCATCTTCCCATCGGGCCCTGAGCTTTGTGAGGTTGGAAGGGGGACATGGATGGACACAGGAGCACGGGGAGGCAGGAGATGGTGGCCCCAGGTCCGAGGTAGGATGCTAGGATTCTGATGAACTGAATCCAACTCTCCCATTTTGTGGATGAGGAGACTGAGGCCCATGGAGGGGAGGAGATGCTGTCCCGGCGGTAGGAAGGAGCTAAGGGAAGACTTGAACCCAGCTCCTCTACCTCATTGTCTTAACCAGGGCCCAGGTACAGCAGAGGCCATCTCGGGGTCTGAGACCCACGGGGAGCCTAACCCGACTCCCGGGTGTCAAACAAACAGGGCAATGTGTCCCTGGCCCCTGCCTCCCTGTGGTGTTGCTGGTGACTTCCGCCATCTTTGGTGCATGAATTGACAAGTGACCCATTGACGGGGGCCGTGGAGGGGGGCACCCAGGCAGGGCACAAACCTCCCACTGTGCCCTGGCTCCTACCTTCCCTCCCCCTGCCCTATGGACAATGGGCCGGTCTGAGCCAACAGCCACAGCTGGTGGGGAGCAGGGCCGGGGGGGCCGGAAGGGGGTGGGACAAGGAGGGGCCTGATGATGTTCCCCCTCAAGGGCAGAGGGACAGGGTACCACCTGTGGCCCATCACCCCCTTCGCCTCCCCCACCCGGTCATGCTCATCCCCCATTCAATGATGCCCTTCTCCCACTGACCCCGGGGGACTCACCCCCAGCCCACAGCCCTCCACAGGAGGGAGCGAGGCCTCAGGGGCCAGGCCGGGATCCCGGGGCGCCGGGGACGCGGCCCTCCTGAAACGGACTTAGCCGCATCGGAGGCAGCGGCCGCGGGCTTCCCTCAATCACCGGAGGGGTCAGGGGCGCTCTGCGTGGCAGATCCGCGCCCACCTACCCACACAGACACACACATGCATTCACACACTCACACGGACCCATGCTCAGCCACATGTGTACACACCTATCCGTACACAGTCCACACAACATACATGCTCATGCACACACACACTTACGGATGCACAACATGCTTCACACACGCACTCCCATATTCATGCACCCAGACTCAGCTATACAGTCGTACTCCTGCGTGCTTACTTATACACACAAACACACATCCACTTACATGCATACACGCTCACATTTATGTGTATACAGACATGCACTTACACATTCATGCAATCACACTCACCCACACTTACACACATATGCACACATGCACTTACATATATACACACTTATACATACGAGCACATAAATGCATACACACATGCACTTACATGTATGCACACTCACATGTACATACACACATGCACTTACACATAGACACACATAAATACACTCACACTCACCTACACTCACACATTTACACACACATGCACTTACACATAGACACACATAAATAAGCTCACACTCACACACTCACACTCACATTTACACACACACACACACACACCCCGAGTTCAGAATTCTGGCTGCACCCTCCCATTTCACAGCTGGAGCGCTGAACCTCAGACGCTTGCCTGTAGCTGCCCAGAGAGCGAGGGGCAGGTTGGGGGTCCAGACCCCGTCTTTGTTCTCTCCAGGGCTCCCACAGCCTCCTGGGTAACTGGGTTCCTCCTTGCCCTCCTGCCCGAGCACTTAGGGGTCTGTGCAGGGGGAGGGAGCCCTGGGTGGTCTGGAGGAAAGGGGGGAGGGGACGGTGGTGCGATCTTCCCTCTCCTCCAGGGAGGCTGGGGGCGGGAGGAAGGGCCGACTGGTTATCGTTAGAGTCAGGTAATAATTCGAATAATTAATGAGGAATGCTTACAGCATAGCTTAGCGGGAGCGCGGCCCCAGGTCTGGGAGGGGGATGGGATGGACGCCAGCGGGGGCGGGGAGGGCGCGAGGGTCTGCATTCTCTCTACCCAGACTCCCAGAGCAGGCCGAGCGAGAGCTGCCCGCTCCTCACAGGCCCCCCTCCCCTGCTCCCCTGTTTGCCGCCCTGGATTTGTGGGGAGGGGGTCCCGGGGTCCTTGGAAAGGCTCCCCCTGCCGGGTGGGGGTGGGGGTACGTGCCCGAGGCCCCTTGTCTACACCAGCGCGGCCACCTGAGTGTTTGCTTAGAAATCTCAAGTGTGGGTTCTTGGGGTCAGGAAGCCGGAGCTCGGGCTGGGCTGGGGGAGGGGCCGGAGGCCCGAGCTCCTCCAAGTTCACCTCTCCTGCTGCTTAACTGTCCCTTTGACGGGAGCCGAGAGCCTCTGGCTGCCTCAGTTTCCTCCTCTGAAGAATGAATGAGAGGTGGGACCGAACAAGCTTCGGGACTTTCCAGCTCTTACTCTCCATTGTGTGCAGGGGAACGCTGGGCCCCGGCTCCAGAGGCTCTGCCCATCGCACCACACTGCCTCTCCCTAGTGGCGCCCCGGCCAGTCCGGGCCCGGTGATGTCAGTGCAGCCCAGCCTGGCTCCCTGCGCGGGCTCTGCCCCCACATCCCTCCGGGCCCGGGGATTCCCCCTCCCACCCTGGCCTGGGCCCTCCCCTGCGGCTCCTTCCCGGCCTGGCCCGATAGCCACATCTGCTTCTCATTAGTTGGGGTATCCCAGGATGCCTCACGCTGGGCCACCCTCCCCCCCATCCCCCAGGAGGGAGGCAGGGAGGATTAGGGGTGATTAGGAGGGAGCTGGGCCAGGAGGGAGGAGGGAGCGGGGAGCAGGGAGCAGGCTGGTTATAAATAGAAATTCCCTGCACATATCAGCCTATCGGGCAAGGTAAATTCTGCACTTTAATCTCAAAAACCTGCAAATAAGCAGCGGTGGGCAGGGCCGGCAGCCTTAACCTCTTCGGCCCCGGGGGCGCCGCGGTTCGGGGGACCTCAGCGGCTCTGACGAGCCCAGACTCAGGGTGCCCAGATCTCCCCACCCCCACAGTGCCCAAAGACAGAGCAGGAAGGGCCTGTGGTTCAGTGGTTAGAGCCCCGCCGTTAGACTGAGAGGAGCTGGAAAAGGAGGGAAGTGACTGGGCCAACATCACCCAGCCCGGAGGTCGCAACGCCTGGGTCTTGTCTTCCTGGCTCCCTAATCCTGTGTCATGATTAACTTGGCTTATGCGAGCAAGCCTCCAGTCCCCCATCTGCAAAATGGCACGTGGTACCTAGCGTCCCTCTCTGAAGCGTTATCCTGGGGGACCAGGAATAGGGCAGGTGGGCTGCTCAGGGGGCCCCCTGGCTCTGGAGCTCAGCTGCGGGCGCAGGGGGCAGGTTCCATGGGCAGGGCTCCAGGGGTGGGAGACTTCCTCACTCTGCCCCCGAGCCGCAGTGGGTGTCCCGGCCCCTAAACCTGCTCCCCCTAATCTCTGGCCGGGGAAGAGCTGGGGACGGAGGCAGGAGGGTCTCAGGGCTGTCGTTAGCAGCTCGTGACTCTCCTTAATCAGCTAAGCTGGCCCGGAGGTGGCCCCGGGAAGCCTCGGAGGGCTCAGCTGAGGCCGCGGGCATTCCACACATGCCTGGCCTTTGGGCAGCTCGGGGGGTGGGGGGTTGGAGCCCGGGCCTGACAATGGGTGGCAGGGGGACGGCTCCGAGAGCCCGCCGCCATGTCTGTAGCGTTTGGGGATTACAAGATACTTCAAGCCCGCCGGTCATCCTTCTGAGGGCAGCACTCCAGGGAGGAAACCGAGGCAGAGGGGTGGATGGCCCGCCCATTGTCCCACCGGGTTGCCCTGCAGATGCCAGGTCCAGACCTCTCTCCTCTTGCAGATGGGAGATGATGAGCTGGCAGGGGGCGGGGGCAACCAAAGATGAGGAGATGACAATTGGGAGAGTGAGGAGAGTGAGCATGAGCAATGGGTCTGGACACAGAAGGTCCTAGCCAGGTCAGGGGTCAATGCCCAGAGTTGAGAAGGTCGCCCGGTGCCAACCTGAAATAATAGAGCTGAGAACTGGGATCTCCCAGGTGGGGAGACACCCTCCACCAGAGTAGGTTAGCCCCTTCCCAGCCGGCCCAGAGACATGGTGCCCAGCATTACCCAGCCAGTGAGGGTCCCAGGCGGCTCTTGAACCCCAGACTTTCAGGGTCCCACAGAGCTAATAAGGGAAGATTTGAATCTGGGAGTGGAGATGAGGGCTGAGGCTGGGGGTGGAGGTCCAGGGTGAGTCTGCAGGCTGAGCATGTGGGGGTGGGTGGGTGGGACCCTGCCCACCGGCCTCTCCCTTCTGTGCCCGGCCTGCCTGACGCACCATTCACGTCAGAGCTGTTATCACTCTCAGCCCCTCTCCTGGGAAGGTGACCTCAGGGAGGGAGAGAGGCCAGGCCCCTCCTTCCTTCCCTCCCCTGCCTGGCATCTCAGGACAGAGCTGGGAGGGCCCTGGGCTAGGCAGATATTTCCTCTGGGCAGGGCTCTCTTAATGGGCAGGGCCAGGGGAAGGACATCTCTCTTGGTCTGCCAGGGCTCCTGCCAGAATCGCTGGGTGGGAAGGCACCGATTGGGGCCCAGGAGCAGGCGATGGACCTCCAGGCCCGGAGCGAGGGAGCCCACTCCCATTTTACAGCTGAACAGAGTAGAAACCAGAGCAAGGATCTGGGCAGTATCAGATAAATAAGGAGGCTCTGAGCCAAAGCCTCTGGCTCCATACAGCCTGATGGAAAAGAAAGGAAGCATCCCTTTCACTAGTTCAGGGATTGGCACACAGTAGGTGCTTAATAATGGCTCTCTAGATGACTGGATGGACAGGAGGGTTTATCTAAGGCCAGCGGTAATGGAAGAGAGAGGGGATAAACTTGGGTCAGGAAAATCAGGGTTTATATTTCACCTCTGAAGCTTATTATCTGTGGAATAGTCATTTGATAAGCATCTATGAAGTTCCTGCTGTGTGCTGGGCACTGTGTAAGGGCCAGGAATAAAGAGAAAACCTGCTCCCAGTGAGTTCTCGGTCCGTCCATGGGGAATGCAGCAACATTCAGAAGTCAGAATACACAAGGAAAATACAAAGTGGAAGAAGGTCCCTTTCAAGGAGATAGCACCAGCTCTCAGTAAAGAAGGGAATAGGAAGCAGATACTGGAGGAAATGATGCTTGGCCTGGGACTGATTCTAAGAGGAGGAGGTGAAAAGGGAGAGCATTTCAGGTGGGGGGCACCAACAGGGCAAAGACACCAAGGTGGGAGAGTAGTGTGTGAGAGGAACAACATATGTAAGTGGAAAATGTCATTTGGAAAGATAGGAATGGCACTGAAGTCCAACGAAGGACTTCATGGTCAATCCTGAGGGTCAGAGGGGACCACTGCCATTTATTGAGGGAGAAGGTAAAGACTTGCATTTGAGGAAGATCCCCTTATTGGCAGAATGGAGGATGACTTGGAGAAGTGTGGGGTTTGAAGTGACAAATTGGCAATTGATTGGCTGTGTGGGGTGATCAAGAGACAGGAATCAAGGATGATGGGAAGGTTGTAAACCTCTTAAGTTCCTCAGTTTTCCTATCTGTTAAATGTGTATAACCTAGCCTGCAGAGTTGCTGTGAGGTTCCAACGAGATAATCTATGTCAAGTGACCTTTCAATGGCTCTAAGATATCTGGAGAGCATTTCCTTCCTTGGGGTTGCAAGCAGAGGCTTTGTGAGCATTCCTAGGGCTTCTGGCAAAGTCCTAGACAGTTAGTCCTTCCATCTCGGAGATTCTCCAAATCCAAAACAGGAAGCCGTGGACCTGGCGTCAGCAGACTCTCCAGGTCCCTGAAGTAACACAAGCAATCGCACTCCTAGCTGGAATAATAATTCTAACATGACAAAAAAATCGCCCCAACATCTATCCTCTACCAAAGTGCCCCCTGCCTAAATATAAACATCCTCATTACCCTTGCAATTCTGGCCATTCCACTTTTGAGCTGAGTAACCCCAAACAAATTGTCATCCCTTTCTGAACCTTGATTTCCTTTTCTGTAAAGGGAAAATTTTACAGTATAGTCATGAGGAAATTGGTCAGTGAGCACTTATTAAGCACCTACTGTGAGCTAGGAGCTACAAAACAAAAATCAGGCCCTGCTCTCAAGGAGTTTCTAGTCTGTTGGGAGTGAAACAACAGCTACACATGGGGGTGGATACCAATATATAGACAAGGGAGCAGCTAGATGGTGCAGTTGTTAGAGTACTGGCCTTCAAGTCAAAGTGACTGGTCATTGAGCATACATTAAGCACTTACTGTGAGCTAGATGGTGCAATAGTTAGAGCATGCTGACTTGTCTTAATGATATTTAGCATCTGGTTAGATGATGGAGTGAGTAAAAATGAGGAAGCTGAGTGGTCCTCCAGCCTTAGCTGCCAGACCTCCAGCAGCGGGAACCCACCTCATTAACAAGCGTGGTTCATCCTCCAGACATCACACGTGACTAAGTGCTCCGGGGACTTCCCTTGGGGTGGGTTGGAGGACATTTAAGGGCTCCTCAGGCTCTTCTCAAAGAGGATCGCTTGCCCAGGGTCTTGGCAGCCACAAGGAATAAAAGGGAGACCCTCTCCAGATGTGTTCCTCTGTTAACCCCTGTCCCTTGTCGTGATTCTTTTGCCCAGGCCACGACATCAATGGGGCCCTCGAACCCTCGAACATAGACACGAGCATCTTGGAGGAGTATATCAGCAAGGAGGACTCCTCTGACATGTAAGTACTGCCTGCCCCCCCCAGAAGCCCTTGGGACTGATCTCCCAGGGTCGAGGGTAGGAGACAAGTCAGTTTTCTGGCCAGAGGCCTTTGGAGGTGGTCCGGGGTTAGAGATCTAACAAAAAGCCTCAGTTTGCTCATTTGGAAAATGGGATTAATCATCCTGGAACTGCCTAAGAAGGTATGAGACTCTTGGGAGGATGGTGTCTTATGAGCCTTAGAAAACTCTAGACACAGGAGCCGTGCTTTCCTGAGAAAGAAGAGCCTTCTATGGGCCAAGCTTTGGGAAAGAGACAAAATGAAAATTCCCCATCCCCAAGACGCTTGCATTCTGCTGGAGTGAGGGAATGACAAACGATAAATCTGTGCAAAAGATACATAAAATATCTCTTAATGGGAGGGGCTAAAAAGGATGAAAGCAAGAGGGGCCTGGAGAAAGGCCTCCCTCTGATGGGAGCTAGAGATTCCAAGAGGCAGGTTGGGAAAAGGAAGGCATCCCAGGCCGTGCAAAGGTGTGGAGGTGGGAAATGAAATATTATAACCAGGGAACGTGGTTTAGTAATTACACACTGTCTGCAGAGTACCATGCTAAGCATTAGCCAGGAACAAACTTCTCTCAGCCTCAGTTTCCTCACCTATACAATTTAGGCCCTGAGATTGCCTACCTCAACAGGTGGGTGGATGGGAAGTCAGATGAGACCCTGTACACATGAGATGCTCTGCAGATCTATGTGTATTGCCTTTGTGGCGCCCGGTAAATACTAAGTCTCCATATTATTGTTAGAGGATAGATAGTTCCTAAGTGAGGAGTCATTAATAATAATTATTATCATCATTATTATTAAGCTATGTCAAAAGTCAAAAATGAAACAGTGTCCACATACAGAAAACGCGTAAGGAATGTTTGCTGATGAGTCACTGACCCCAAGCAGGTTTCTGACAGTACCTGAGCAGGAAAGAATATATTCTTGTTGGGTTGGTTTTTGCTGAGGCAGTTGGGGTCAAGTGACTTGCCCAAGGTCACACAGCCAGGAAAAGATGTGTGAGACCAGATTTGAACTCAGATCTTCCTGACTGCAAGGCTGGGGCTCTGTCCACTGCACTACTTACTTGCCCCTGATTGAATATATTCTATACTCAGATAAAGAAATACAAAGTAATTGGAGTACTGGAGGAAATCAGGAAAGGTTTCCTTGGAGAAGCGACACTTCAGTGGAGAGTTTGGGAGAGACTAAATAGTGCCAGAGTGGATAGAGCACTAGAGTCAGGAAGGCTCATGATCCTGAGTGCAAATCCAGCCTCAGACACTCACAGGCCATGTGCCTCAGTTTCCTTATCTGTAAAACAAGTGGGAGAAGGAAATGGGCAGCTCACTCCATCATCTTTGCCCCCAAAAAAATCTAAATGTGACTGAAAAGGACTAAACCCCAAAAGATCCTGAGAGGCGGAGGTAGGGATGGGGGGAGAGACCTGCCAGATACCCAGGATCCTCTGGGCAAGAAATGAGCCAACTCCCGGGTCGGAGTGGCCAGGCCGCAGGGCACATGAAGGAGGCAGGGGAGAGGCTGGAGGAGCTCCCCTCTGTGCCAGACTGGGCAGCCTGGGGTTATCCAGTAGGAACAGGGAAATCCCGACAGAGCCCCACTCTGTGCCTCTAGGGTGTGTGAGCAAGTGAGGCCCATTTCCTTTGGGGGTTCTAACTGAACCCCCTTCTTCACCTAGGGCTGGTTAGGGAAAATGCTTCGCAAACTCAGAAACCCTGAAGGAGTGAGAAGGGATACATGTAACACCTACTATGCACCAGCTACTATGCTAAATGGTTTTTTTTTTAATAGCAAATATTAACAAAAACAGATAAATAAAAATTGAATTTGAACCTCCCACCGATTCTGAGAGGTGGGTGCTGTTGATATCCCCATTTTACAGTTGAGGAAACTGAGGCAGACAAAGGAAAAGTGTCACACAGTGAGGCTGCATTCAAACTCAGATGTCCCTGCACTCTATCTGCTGCGCCCCCAGCATCCCCTTCTCTCTGGAGTTGGCCCATATTCTTGAGCGGTAGTCCATGCTGTGCTAACAAACAGGCGGGATTCCAGGGGCCGAATGAGAGACGGCCCTAGTAGGAAGGGAGCGCAGGGGCCCATGGCAAAGAGAGAAAACCCAGCCTGTGAGCAGTCAGTGAACTGCGCAACCAGCATTTATTAAGCGCCAAGTACTGGGCCAGGCTGTCTTAGACCCGAGGCGCTGCCCTCGAGGAGCTGACATTTTGGTGGCAGGAAGGGGGGGAGCAACATTTATAGAAATAACTGGCATAAATGGAGAGAAAGAGACTCTTACAGGGAAGGCTAGAGCTGCCCCCCCACCCCCCCCGCAATGGCACTTGAGCAGCACTCTGAAGGGAGCTGTGTTCGAGGAGGAAGCGATGTCGGGGTCCGCTGAGAAGGAGCAGGTTCTTCACTTTGTCCATCCTGGAATTGTCAGGGACAGGGAGGAGCCCGTGGCTGCAGCTTCAGGGGGCCCCCGCCAGCCTCCTCTTAGGCCTTCCCCCCTTTAGCTCTCCTTGGGGGCTCAGCACTGCGGCTGATGTTCCCGGACGGCCTTGCTTTGCTTTTCTGTAAAATGGGAATGGGGCCTTTGGCTGCACTCCCTGAGCGGAACCTGGATCGTGGCCCTGGAGGCAGAGCTGGCAGGGGGTCAGCATCGCACTCCGTGCTACAGAACCCGGGATTAGATCTTGGGCACTCCGGCCCGGACTCCGGCCCCAACTGCCCTGCATCAGGCTGGGGACGTTCTCACCCACGTTACTGCCATCATTGTGGGGCCGTTGCACGGCCAGCCATCTTAGGAAAGGTGTTCCGTCCCCGATGTCCCTCGGTGGGGGCGCTGCTAGGATGCCCGTTTTGCAGACTTGGGGTCGGGAGAGTGAGGTTCTGGGACTGGTCCAAGATGGCGGCGCTGGGCCGCGTCTCGAGGCAGGATGGGGCCAGACCTCCGGGCTCCCGGCCCAGAAGTCCCCCCGCCAGGCTGGGGGTAGGCGCTCCGGGCTCTTGGCCCATCCCTCCCTGAACCCTTTGCTTCTGCCCACAGCTGCTTCCCCGATATCCCTGCTCCTGCCGGCTTCCCGCACAGCCAGCCCTCCGGATCCACGGCAGCGCCTGCCTCTGGCAGTGGCCACCACCTGAGCCCACCGGGGGGCGGGGGAGGAGGAGCCTCCTCGGGCCGCCACGGCCCCCTCCCGCCCCCGCCCTGCGGGCCCAGCTTCGGTGCCCACCTCAACGTCAACAACAACAATGGCCTGCCGGGGCCCAAAGGCTTTGCGGGGCACTGCCTGAGCGGGGGCTCGGGGCCACCCATCAAATCGGAGCCCAAGGCAGCCTATGCCCCAGGGTGAGTGAGGGCGGGGCTGGGCCGGGCAGGAGGGACAGGGAGCGGCTCTGGGACCCCCAGCCCCCAGAGGGCAGCTGCGGCCGAAGGCCCTCCCGGGGTGAGGAGAGGCCCCATCTGGATGTGGCGGGGGCTGTGTTTGTGCGGGGAGTGGGCAGGAGAGGAGGCCTTAGCTTCCCCCTCTGTGAAATGGGCACCCTTCCAGCTGGGCAGGTCAGAAGCGCCACCCCCCTACCTAGCACATCAGGGTCACAGACACCCCGGGAGCATTTCCTGTGTCTGTGCATGTTGTCAAGAGCCGTGTGTCCCCGGACACGCCACCGCCCTCCCCCCACAAACAAGCTGGACGCTCACATCCCTCATTCTCGGCTCTGAGCCTCCTCCCAGCCCTGACATCCCGTGTCCTAAGGTCCCTCCCAGCTCTCACAGGCTGTGTTCTAGGGTCCCTCCTAGCTCAAGAGAACTGGCTTTGGATTCAGGGGTCCCAGGGGACAGAGTGGCGGCCTTCCTCCCTCTTCTGCTTGACCGAGGGGCAGAATCTGGGGCTAAGGCTCACAGACGGGCAGACTTAGGCTTGATGTTGGGAGAACGGGCCCGGGTGTGGCAGGCTGCCCAGAGAGGAGGTCCTCCACCTCACGCCCCCCCGGGAAGGACAAGGAGGAGGAGGGGGGCTGGGAGGACTGGCTGCTCTCAGGTTCTGTGCCACTGGTTCCTTCCTGGCACCATCCTGGACGTCGCCACCAAAGCTAGCATTTCTGTAACACTGAAAGGGTTGTAAAGAGTTTCACATGTTGTCTCATGTGAGGTGGGTGCTGTTATGATCCCCATTTCACAGGTGAAGAAACTGAGGCAGACTGAGATTAAATGACTTGACCAGTAAGGGTCTGAGGCTGGATTTGAACTCAGACCTAGAGCCCTTTCATTCTGCCATCTACCTGCCTCTTGACCTCATAACCTTTCCAACTCTTGGTCTTCTCTCCAAAATGAGGGAGTTGGGCTGGAGGGTCTGAGAGGACCCATGACTTCTCAGAGCTCTTTGGCCCTTACATACTGAGATTCTCTCATTGGAGGTCCCCCCATATCTCATGACTTCTTCCAGGGGTGCAGTGCCCCCATATGCACACGCACCCATCCTCACCCTACCCAGCATAGAGCACCAGGGGCATCATGGGACTATGTCTGGTACCACGATAGGTCTCTTGGCTTCCTTTTGGGGGTTCAGGTTGGACTCCCCGAATCCTACCCCATGAAGGCTGGAGCCCCAACTGCACCTGAGCCATTTTTGTGCCTCAACTTGGCCTCCCAATTCCCCCAGGTCTCGACCGAGCACCTTTGGAGGCCGTTGTCCAAGGGTGCGGCGCCATGTTGCCCACAGGCCAACAGTAAAGGATGACGTGGAGCTTTGTCACCCATTAATGAAAGACAGGGACAAGGAGGGGGTCCTATGGACATATTCTTTGTGCTTGGGGGAGCCAGGAGCAGAGGAAAGAGGCCGATGTGGATTTCATGTAGGGGAGAAGGCGAGGGAGCCCCTGTTCCCTTGAGGCTCTGAAGCTAGAAGTCTAGGGAGGGTGGGATGAGTCTGTTCCAGGCTGGCCTTTAGATGACCCCTTCAAGGCCCTTCCTGGCTCAGAGACTCCCCTCACCTAAATCATGGCGGATCTGTGCTGGAAGGACCTAGCCATAGGCAGCCCAGAATGCTCCAGCTCCGGTGAGGGAGACAGGGAAAAGGGGACCCGCCGAGTCTGGAGGAGACTGCAGACCTCTCAGCCAGAGTCAGGGGATGCGCTCGAATCTTCACTGGCTGCCGCTGGCCAAAGGGAGATGTGGGGCTGCCCTTCTGGTGCCAAGGAAAAGTGCCTAGCTCCTTATTAATGGGAGGCTATTCTCTGGCCTCAGTTTACTTCCTTGTAGAATCAGGGACCCTAAAGTCCTGACTAGCCCCAAAGCCATGATGGCCAAAAGATCCTGCTTTGTTTAATGCTCTATCTGTGTGTTGTCTCCCTCCTTAATGTGAGCTCCTGGAGAGTAAGGGGCCGACTTATTGTTCTTTCTGTGTTGTTAGTGCATTGCATATAGTAAGCGCTCAATAAATGCGCTTTTCATTCTTTCATAGAGAATGGATGTAATTCATTCATTCAACAGGCATTTATTAAATGCCTACTATGTGCTAGGCCCCATGGGATTTGTTGATCGTTTACTTCAGGTGTGTCTGACTTTTCGTGACCCCATCTGGGTTTTGGAGGGTTTTTTGGCTAAGATACTGGAGGGTTTGCCATTTCCTTCTCCCGGGGATTTCAGAGACAGGAAGGAGACAGCCCAAGCCTTTGAGCCATTCACCTTGCCGCCCTCCCTGCTTTTAGAGGCTCCGGAGCGCTCTAGGGTCCCCCTTGACCACTCTCCCTTCACTCTTTTCTAGGTTCTGTTAATCATTTTCCTTCCTCCTCTCGTCTGCTTCCTTATAAAGTGATTTTCCTAAAGTGACCGATCCCTCCCCTGCTCCATCACCTCCCTAATCCCAGAATCCAATAGAAAGCCCTTTGTTTGGAACAGAGTGTTCTTCCCCCAGCCCTCCCCTTCAGTCTTCTGACGTTCTACCAGCCCCACATGGTCTGTGATCATCTGTGACCAGTCAAGCGAGACGCATTTATTAATCACCCACTGTGTACCGGGCCCTGGGCCAGAATCGGCGAGTCCGAGGTGGGAGGAGGCCGCCATTCGGATCGCTTTGTTTCCTCTCCAGCTGGGCCAGGCTTTTGCCTGACACGTGGTGGTCCCTGAAAATATCCAAAGGGGGACGCTGTCAGTGACGCTCCCCTCGGGAGGCCACTCAGCCCAGCCCTAAGCTGACCAGGGGATCCCTCGGTGATATCTGCGACAAGTGGCTGTCCAGTTTTCAGACCTCCAGTGCTGGGGAGCTCACTCCCTCCGAAAGCCCCTCAGTCCACTCTCAGTCATCCCTGAAAGGTTCAGACACAGACGGTAGAGCCTTGATGAGTTCTGAAGGTAACTAGGGGTTCAGGGAGGGGCCGTTAGGGAGGAGACCCTAATATTGGCTACAGCCCCCCTCGGTGGAGCCAAGGGAGGCCTCCGGAGACAAGAGAGCCTCCAGTCATCTTCTGCCAGCGAGGACTCCATTCGGTCCCCCTGTGGAGTGACCACTGGGACACTGGGCCAGATCCAGGTTGTCCCCTGGCATCCTTGCTCTAGGTCCTCTGTCTACTTCCCTGTGGAGCTATTCATAGCATGGCAGCGATGTAGACAGATGGCACTGCCCATGGGCATCAGGCTGTGCCCACTGAAGTAACTAGGGGCTAAAATTTGCAAGGCCCTTGACAAAGATTCTCACTGTAGCTTCCCTATAACCCTGAGAGGTGGACGCTCCCATTTTCCAGATCAGAAAACTGAGGCAGATAAGCACGCAGCTCATAAGCATCTGAAGTGGATTTGAATGGCCAGCTGCCTCTAAAAATGGCGGCCCTGACATGGAATGAGGCCGGTGGGATTGGCTTTGGAAGGCCCCCCAGGACGGGGACCTGGGTTCAAGGACAGATGCCTGGGGCTCTTTCAGTGCTGCCCTCCCAGGGGAATTGGGGAGCAAGTATCCTGAGGGAGGGCAGCTCCCTGGACCCAGTGAGATGTCCTGAGTACCCGCTGACCCAGGGCAGGGAGACCCAGTCTCTCCAAGGGGGAAGCTGAGGAGAAGGGGACCAAGCAAGAGAGACCCTCACCTGCGCTTCCTGTAGACACACTTTGTGTTCAAGAGCCCCATGCTGGCCCCCGCAGTCCCTCTGCCCCCTAGTTGCAGGCTCTGGTGAGGGGGAGGCAGGGAGGCAGGGAGCCCGAGAAAGAGCTAACGGCTGGAACCCCCTTGAGCGCTGGGCAGTGAGATGAGATGAGGAAGCTCCCAAGCCACTGTCCTGGCCAGGGTCGGACAAGGGGTCACTCCCATGTCTCAGAATGCCCCAAGTCCCTTCTTAACTGTGACCCACTGTCCATTCTGGAAACTGGGCTGTAAGCAAGGCCTTGCCCACTCCTTCTGCCTGACCTGAAGGCCCCCCACCCACTCTGCCCAGTCTGAGGGCCCCCCGCCCACTCTCTCTGCCCAGTCTGAGGACACCTTGCCCACTCTCTCTGCCCACTCTGAGGGCCCCCCACCCACTCTCTCTGCCCACTCTGAGGACACCTCGCCCACTCTCTCTGCCCACTCTGAGGGCCCCCCGCCCACTCTCTCTGCCCACTCTGAGGGCCCCCCGCCCACTCTCTCTGCCCACTCTGAGGGCCCCCCACCCACTCTCTCTGCCCACTCTGAGGACACCTCGCCCACTCTCTCTGCCCACTCTGAGGACACCTCGCCCACTCTCTCTGCCCACTCTGAGGACACCTCGCCCACTCTCTCTGCCCACTCTGAGGGCCCCCCACCTACTCTCTCTGCCCACTCTGAGGACCCCCCGCCCACTCTCTCTGCCCACTCTGAGGACCCTCCGCCCACTCTCTCTGCCCACTCTGAGGACCCCCCGCCCACTCTCTCTGCCTGCTCTGAGGACCCCCGCCCACTCTCTCTGCCCACTCTGAGGGCCCCCCGCCCACTCTCTCTGCCCGCTCTGAGGGCCCCCCGCCCACTCTCTCTGCCCACTCTGAGGGCCCCCCGTCCACTCTGACTACTCTGAGGGCCCCCCGCCCACTCTCTCTGCCCACTCTGAGGGCCCCCCGCCCACTCTCTCTGCCCACTCTGAGGGCCCCCCGCCCACTCTCTCCGCCTGCTCTGAGGGCCCCAAGTCCCCGCTTAGCCTGGACGGGAAGCTGCTAGCCTGGGGAGAGGCTGAGCAAAGGCCCCTCACCGCAGAGCGGTGAGCTGGGCCCGTCCTGGGCTACCCCTCCCTCCAGTCCTCCCACTGTTCCAGGAGGGCTTTGCTGGGTACATCATGACCTTTCTGGGTTCACATTTTTCCTCTGAGCCACTGATAAAAAAGAGAACCCTCCTTTCTCCTCCCCTCCCCCTGCAGGAACCGGGCGGCCCGCCACCTGGGCACCACACCTGCCCCTCCCTCGCCTCCCCCAGCGCCCTCCTCCTCCTGGCCAGGGGCAGAGCAGAAGGGGCTCCTTGGCGGGGCACCGCCCCCGCTTCTGGCAGAAATGGGGGAGTGGGGGTGCGGCTGATTGGAAGGCCGAGTGCAGTTCTGGCTTTGGTGGGGGGAGAAGCAGGACGGCCTGTCAGGGAGGGTCGGCCCGCCCGTGGCCTCCTGTCCATCCATTCCTAGGAGGCCTGAGGGACTCTGGGCCCTGGGTGGGATCCACAGGAGTGAGCTGGAGAAGCCTCCCCGCCCCAGAACCCCTCTTTCCTAATGACCCCCAAGGCCCTCCCAGAGGCCATGTTCCCTCCTGACAAAGAGAGGTCAAGCCAAGTCACCGTGCATTTATTAAGCACTTACTGCGCACCTGGCAGCATGCTAACCCTGGAGACACACAGAAAGGCTTTGCCCTCAGGGAGCTTCCATTCTACATGGACACTGTGTCCATGTCTTCCCTGACAGCCATGGAGGAGGCCCTAGCAGGGGGAGGCAGCCTCAGAGCAGTCTTCCCCGGGGGTCCACGGGGCAGGCGGGGAGTGAGGGGTCATGGCGCTCTGGGGCAGCGGTTCTGGGCCCCTTGCTTGCTCTTGGTGTGAATTTGGGCTTCTTCCTGAGCCCGGTTCCTCCAGGAGGAAAGGGGTGCACCGGGGGCTCTCCCAGTCTGAAGGAGAGGTTGGGGCCGCCCGCAGGGCACCGGGTGCCCACGAGGCCCACACTGGACTCTTTCTCCGCAGCGCCCTGCCCGACTCGCCTCCGGACTCGGGCTCTGAAGCCTATTCCCCCCAGCAGGTGAATGGTAAGTCCAGCGGGCACCTCCTCCCCCTCTGGCTTTTGGGAAAGTGGTTGGAGCTGTGTTATCGGGGTGTGGGGGGAGGCGGGGGAGGGAGGCAGCCTCCTGCCGAACGTGGGGAGATTATCACTGGGCAAATAGTCCCTGGCTTTTGCCTATTGTTCGGGCGGTAGGTGGGGGTGGGGGGGCACGGGCGGGCAGCAGCATCCAGCTCTGGCCCCAGAGGCCGCCTCTGCCTCCCCGACATGCAGCCCGGCCTTCCTGGGCCACCATGCACTCGCCCTTCGGTAAGTGTGGGCCTGGCCCCCGGGGGGGGCACAGGGCTGGGGGCGCCCGTCCCGCCGGCCCGGGGCTGGAGATGGGGACTGGGGGCTCGGCCTTCACCCCTTCTTGGAGCTGGGAACCACCCCCTGAGAGGGAGGAGGGGGTGGCCTGGGTCTGGTGGGGGGGGCGTCTTCTGCCCTGGCAGTGCCCTGACCCTCAGCCCTAGGGAGCGCAGCCTGGGGAGCACAGCTGGGAGAGGGTCTGATGGGGGGGTCTCGCACCCTGACCCGCAGCCCGGGGAACGCAGCTGGGAGAGGGGTCAAGAGTTGTGTTTATCTTACCAGAAACATGCCTGGAATTCCTCTGGGGGGAACAAAGGGAGCTAGCCCCCCTCCCCAGCACGGCCCCTCCACCCCAGGGGGAAGGGGAGGGGGAGGGGAAACAGCCTCCTCAGCTGGGCCCGCTGGCAGGGGAGGTGGGGGTCCCGGGCTGGCCGAGGACGGCGGCCCCTGACTGGTCTCTCTCCCCACCTCCGGTCCCCGGCGGAGAACGGCCAGCCTGCCGCCAGCTTTGAAAGCGCCCCCCCCAGTCCTGGGGCACCAGAGCCAGGTCCCCCTGCCCTTCGCCCTGCTCGGGGCCTGCTGCTCCGCCGGCCTGCCTTGGCTTGGGCCGAGGGCCCAGGGCAGGCTCCCTGCAGGGCAGGGACGGTCCCACCCGAGGCCTGGGGAGCCACGGGCCCATCGGCCTCCTTCCCTCCCAGGCACCTTGATGTGGGGAGGGCACACCCCTTACTCCTACTGCCGAGAAGAAACGGAGAGCTGGGGTGGGGCTCTGAGCCCTGCGCTGAGAAGTGGCTTTCTTGGGGTGCCCCCCGGGGCGCTCACCGTGCCCGCATCCCCTCCCCTCCCGGCTCCGGAAGCCTCTGTATCTGGCGCCCGGGCCAAAGTTGTAGGGGCCAGGGTCGGAAGAGGGCCCACGGAGAACCGAGGAGGGGTCTGGGCCAGGGCAAGGAACGGCCCTCCGCTCCTTTTCTCTAACCAGCACCCTTCCCGCTCTCTCCCTCTCCTGAAGACCCTCACCTCCTGCGAACGATGACCCCCGAGAACATGTGCCACGTCAGCATCCCCTCCCGCCTGGAGCACCCCCCTCCTCCACCTCCCCCCACCCACCTGGCCGGCCCTCCCCCCCCGCCCCCCCACCTCTCGGGCCCTCCCCTGCCTCCCCCACCCCACTACCCCATCCTGCAGCGGGATCTGTACATGAAGGCCGAGCCTCTCATGCCCCCCTACGCCATGGGGCAGGCCGTGGCCCCCGGAGACCTGCACCATGCCCAGCAATCCCAGATGCTTCACCAGCTGCTGCAGCAGCATGGGGCTGAGTAAGCACCCTCCCGACTCCCTGGGGGGTAGAGCAAGGGGGGGTATGACAAGGAGGAGGGGGCGTCTCCCTGGGGTTGGCCCTCATGGGGGGGGAGTGGTCAGGCCTGGCGGGGGGGTAAAGGGGAGAGAGCCATCATTTAGGGGCTTTGAACTTCAAGGCCTGAGAGACCCTCCAGTCTGACCTTAGTCTGCAGAGCTGGAAACTGAGGCAGCCATGGGATAGACAGATGTGCTCCCAAAGGGGAGGGGGGTCATCCGGAGGTCCCAGATCAGAGCCGGAAGGTGCCTCCAATCCCACCGACAGTCCAGGAAAACCTGTGGACCCTTCCGGGGATATTCATAGATAAGTAATACCGGGATTTCTCAAGGCACAAAATCAAGTGCATGAAGTTACAGGAGGAACCTCTTCTCTTGTGTGCAGTGATACAATGATCATATATACTGGAGGGCGTGATACTTTGTATCCCAAAATATTGTTAAAAGTAACTCATTATGCTGGTTATTATGTATGATTATAGCACTATTAGGTATGTGGTAGGATACAATGTATCTTAAAACATGTTTTAAAAGTAACCAATTATGCTGGTTATTATGTACAATTACAGAAGTATTATATACACTGTGATACAATATATAATCTTAAAACTTTTTTAAAAAGGTAACCAATTATCTTTGTTATTATGTATAATTATTATATATACTGTGGGATATAATATATATCTTAAAATATTTTTAAAGTAACCAATTTTGCTTGTTATTATGTATAATTATATATATCGTATGATACCATATAAATATATATTTTAAAATATTTTCATATACATGATATAATAAATATACATAACAAGCATACTCGGTATAATTATATAATTATGTATACTATATTATACTATATATGTATTATCTCATATATCTTAAATATTTTAAAAAGTAACCAATTGTGCTTATTATGCATAATTATATAATTATTATATATACCACATGATACAATATAAATATATCTTAAAATATTTTAAAATAACCAATTTTGCTTGCTATTATGTATAATTATAGAATTATTATGTATCATATATACATGTTATATTTTAATACACATGGTATAATAAATATACATAATAACAAGGATACTATGTATGATTATATAATTATGTATACCATATTATACTATATATGTATCAACTCATATTATATATCTTAAATATTTTTAAGAAGTAACCAACTTGCTTATTATGCATAATTATATAATATTATATATACCACATGATATAATATAAATATATATATCTTTAAATATTGTAAAGTAACCAATTTTGCTTGTTATTATGTATAATTATAGAATTATTATGTATATCGTATGATACCATATAAATACATATCTTAATATATTTTAATATACATGATATAATAAATATATATAATAACCAAATATAAAAGTAACCAATTATTCTTATTATGCATAATTATATAATCATTATATATACACCACATGATACAATATAAATATATATCTTAAAATATTTTAAAAGTAACCAATTTTGCTTATTATGTATACTTATAGAATTATTATGTATCATATGATACATATTATATTTTAATATACACGATAGAATAAATATACATAACAAGCATACTATGTATGATTATATAATTATGTATACCATATTATACTATACATGTATCATCTCATATTATATATCTTAAATATTTTTTAAAAGTAACCAATTTCCTTATTGTGCATAATTATATAATTATTATATATACCACATGATACAATATAAATATATATCTTAAAATATTTAAAAAGTAACCAGTTATGCTTATTTAAAACATATATATCTTAAAATAATTTAATATACACAGTATAATATACATAAGTATATTGTGTATGATTATATAATTATCTATACTATATTATAAGACATATATTATGTCATATTATATATATATATCTTAAAATATTTTAAAGTAATCAATTATGTTTATTATATATAATTATATAATTATTATATATACTGTATGATAGGATATAAATATATATCTTAAAATATTTTAACAAACATAATATGTTTAATATACACAATAAAATATACACAATAACAAGCATATAATGCATAAATATACAATTATTATGCATACCATATTGTATGATATAGATATTATATAATATTATATATATCTTAAATATTTTCTAAAAAGTAACCAATTATGCTTATTATATATAATTATACATATAGTATAATGCAATATTATTATATATCTTAAAGTATTTTTTTAAATGTTTACACCCCCCCCCATCTAATCTGAGCACATTTTACAGAGAAGGGCACTGAGTCAGGCACAAGTCATGGGGCTGCAGTCAGTGAGTCAGTCATGCCGAAAAATGGGGAGAGGAGTGTCACTTGTAGGGCCCCTATCTCTGGCCACCTCTGGGTGCTCCCTTCCCTGAGCAAGGGGGCTGAGGCGGCCTCCCGGCCATCCTGCTTTTCCTGGAGTCTGCCATGTTGCCTCTTGTCCGACGGCTCGTGAGCACCGACTCTGGGCATGGCACAGATGCCCGCTGAGGGAGAGAGAGGTAGGACCCCTCCCCCTTCCCCTTTGTGGAGCTTACAGCCAAAAACCTGTAACTGTTAGAGAGTTTGATGTTAGGAGCGTTAACTCTGGCTCGATGTTCATCAGGCAATATTGGGGAAAGGTGTCCCAGTCATAGGCAAAAGTGTGGAGGTGGGAGATCAGAAAGGTAGAGCAGCTCCCACAGGCTGCAGCAAAGCATGAGGCCGTGCTAGGGAGTCGGGTGTGTGAACAGAGAGGCTGAGGCTCAAGTGCCTCCCCCAGCAGCTCCGGGTCTGATTTCCTACCAGGCTCCCCACACACCCTTCCAAGAAGAGGAAGCACTCCGAATCACCCCCCAACACCCTCAACGCCCAGATGCTCAATGGGATGATAAAACAGGAGCCAGGTACGGTGGCCTCCCTGCCCCTCCATCCCACCAGAGCCCCCACGCCGCCCTGGCATCAGCAAGGTCCCCTCTCGCCAGGACCGGGAGCCCTCCCCCTCAGCATCGCCAGAGTCCAGACGCCGCCCTGGCATCCGCAAGGGGCCCCCTCACCAGGTACGGCACCCGCTGGGGGCACACGGACTTGGGCGGGCAGAGGGATCGGGACAGGGCAGGGGGTGGGCATCGCCAGGTTGGCGCATGGCCAGGGTGTGCCCAGCGGGCGAGAGGGAAGGGGGTGGCCGGGCCCTGGGGCAAGGCCCAAGCCCGAGCGTGCCCTCCTTCCCCAGGCCTCATGCAGGACAACGAGAGCCTGAACGGCTCCTATCTGGACCCCAATTACCAGTCTATCAAGTGGCAGCCGCACCAGCAGAACAAGTGGGCAGCGCTCTATGACGCCAACTACAAGGAGCTGTGAGTGCCTGAGGCACCGGACCTGGGGGCCTTGGGCAGGGGGGGCCCTGCAGCTTGAAGGACCAGAGAAAGAATCTGGGACCTGAGGGGCCATGGGGCTGAGGAGTGGGGCAGCTGGGGACTAGGACTGGGGAGCTCCCTTCCTCCCTGAGGCCTGGGGGGCCTCTGCCTCCCCCTCCAGAAGCATGTTCAGGGTGGGAGAAGGCCAGTGGGGGGGGGAAGGAGGAGGAGAGCAGCTCTGGGGGCCAGGCTCTGGAAGGTGGAGTTTGGGACATAAGATTGACTCACTGACCGCCTCCCAGCATTCCAGAAAAGTGACAGGAAGTTGTCTGGAGAGGGTGGGGAGGGGTCTTCCAGGAGCCCATGATCTCCTACAGCGCCCCCTGCCCCTTGCCACAGTGGGTGCAGGAGCTCTGGGCCCTGGGGCTTGGCCAACTGCTTCTCCCTCCTTTTCCCCCTCTCCTCCTCCTCCTCTTCCTCCTCCTTCTCTTCCCCTTCTTTTTCCTTCCTCCTTTTCCTCCTCTTCCTTCTCCTTCCCTTCTTCACTTTTGCCCTTCTTCCTCCTTCTCTTCCTCCTCCTTTCTCCTTCCCCTCCTTGACCTTTCCCTTCCTCTTCTTCCTTTTCCCCTTCCTCTTTCTTCTTCCTCCTCTTCTTCTCTCTCCTCTTTTTCACCCGTCCTCTTCCCCTCCCCCTTCCTTCCTCTTCTTTTTCTTCCTTCCCTTCCTCTTCATCTTTCCCCCTTCCTGCTCCTCTCCCTCCTTCCCCTCCCCTCCCTCCTCCCTTCCTTTCCAGTTAGAACACTGCCCCTCAGCCCTGGGGGCCGGTCCCCGGCAGAGCTCTTGGGATCCCCAGCCTGGGGAGAGGGCGGCACAGAGAGCAGCTGTGCTGGGAGGGCACTTTAGGACCCTTAGTGGACAGATGGGAGAGTGCTGGGCCCTGAAGCCGGGCCATGCTGCCCCGGGAGGGAGATAGATCCACCTTCAGGTCACAGACGGGGAAACTGAGTCCCATGCTGGCAGCCTTTAGAGCAGTAGTTTAGAGGTCAGTGGCCCAGGCATTGTCTTTCCAGGAGGGGGTGGGAGCACACAGCTGGGGAGAGGCCGGGGTCTCCTAGGCCCCCACCACACCCAGCAGCTCCCACCTGGTCCAGAGTGCCAGCCTGAGACTCCCCGGGGCTCTCGAGCTTTCTGCTGTCGGGGGGGGGGTGAGCAGACCCCTGGGCTGTGCCTGGCCCCTCTGGAGCGTCCAGGTTAGGGACTCTCCGCGGGACTGAAGAAGTGCTCCCCCTTCCCCTGAAGAAGTGCTCCCTTCCTCTCCTCCTCTCCCCCCCAGGCAGGATGGGCTCGGGGGGCCAGGGCAGGGCAGGTATGGGGGATCTGGGGCTGGGCAGAGGGGCCTGTGGGCCGTTAGCCGCTGCATAGTTTCGGGTTGTCTCCAAGGCAACGGGCTGTCAGCCAGTGCTGAGGCTCCCCAGATGGCGGGCTCTCCCCCAAGGCCCGGGCCCCCGCATACCGGGAAGGGGCCGTGCCGGGGCTCCAGGTGGTTCTGATTTGCCCGGGGAGCTGGCAAGATGGGGGGGCAGGAGGTAAACCCCCCCCCGGCCCTTCCCCAGGCATTCTCCAGGGCCCCCACCTCCAAGTCTCCCATGAGCAGCAGTCACTGACCAAGCCCCGGCGGCGTGGCGGGACCTTCCTGGCCACACCAGGCTCCCCTGACCTCCCACAAAAGTGTCCGAGACAAGGTGCAAAGGCCTCTGGACGGGAGCTGGGGCCTGGCCTTGACCCCCTCTGAGCCTCGGCATCTCAGTCTTTAAAATGGGCCCTGCAGAATCACTCTGGGACCCTTAGGAGTCTGTAAAGCTAAAAAGCAAGGAGTGCTGCTAGGGGCAAAGGCGAGCGCTGAGACTCTGTGAGTTTTCTGGGCACAGATGCTGCAGTGGCGGCCACTTTCTTCCCCAGCTTATTTTACAGAAGGGGAAACTGAGGCAAGCTGGCTGAAGGGACCTGCCCAAGGTCACCCAGCTAGTGACGGTGTGAGGCTGGATTTGAACTCTGGGAGAGGAGGCCTCCTGGCTCCAGCACTGTATGCACTATGGCGCCCCTAGCGTCCCAGGGCAGAATTGAGGCAGGATTCTGACTCTAAGCTCAGCACTCTGTGCACCATGGCGCCCCTCTAGCTGCCCACGGCAGGGCTGAGGCAGGATTCTGACTCCAGGCCCAGCACTGTGTACCATGGCGCCCCTAGCGTCCCAGGGCAGAATTGAGGCAGGATTCTGACTCTAAGCTCAGCACTCTGTGCACCATGGCGCCCCTCTAGCTGCCCACGGCAGGGCTGAGGCAGGATTCTGACTCCAGGCCCAGCACTGTGTACCATGGCGCCCCCTAGCGATAGAACTCCTAGCAGAACTCGGGGAGCTTGAGTTCTGGGGGTCTCTCCCCTGCCTGGAAGGGTGCTGCCATCAGGGCCAGGGTTGAGGGCTCTGTGAGCCTTGGCGGGCCCCCTAAAGGGGCTGAGAGCCTGGTCAGATTGGGGCAGAGCCGCTTCTCCGAGGGTGACCACAGCGCCTCCAAGAGGCCGCTTGGCTCCCCGGCTGATCCATGGCCGTCCTGTACCAAGGTCTGGCTATGTCCCAGGCTCCAAGCTGGCCCCGCTCTCAGGAAGCAGGGGGTCAATATCAGTCAGCAAGCACTTGCTAAGTGCCTGCTGTTTGCGATGGGGGGGGGGGATACAAAGCAAGGCAGAAGCCGGCCCTCCCTGAAGGATCTCCCAGCCAGTGGCTCATCCAGCTCTGTGCGAGGGCCACAGGAGGCAGCGAGGAGGGGACCCCAGACTTCGGAGGGAGCCAGGGAGCCCAGGAGGCGGGGGGGGGGGGCATAGCCAGGACAAAGGCCCGGAGTCCAGAGAGGAGGCTTTTGTGTGGAATGAAGCAGCTTGGGCAGCAGGCTTCAGCTTCCTTCTCTCCC
Organism: Sminthopsis crassicaudata; assembly: GCF_048593235.1. Lineage (NCBI taxonomy): Eukaryota > Metazoa > Chordata > Mammalia > Dasyuromorphia > Dasyuridae > Sminthopsis > Sminthopsis crassicaudata. Next base: position 248,110,623 of record NC_133622.1, read on the forward strand.
CTCCTGAAGTCGCAGCTCCCCAGGCGTGTGCCCCTGATGGGCTGGGAGGAGTCCCACCCTGAGCACAGCACCCCATCTTTGCCCCCCCAGACCCATGCTCACTTACCGGGTGGACGCCGACAAGGGCTTCAATTTCTCCGTGGGCGACGATGCCTTCGTGTGCCAGAAGAAAAACCACTTCCAGGTGACCGTGTATATCGGCATGCTGGGAGAGCCCAAGTACGTCAAGACCCCCGAGGGTCTGAAGCCCCTGGACTGCTTCTACCTAAAGCTGCATGGAGTCAAGGCAGGTTTGGGGCTGGGTTGGTGGGTCAGCTGGGCGTTAGTCACCATCCAGCTCTGGCTCTGAAGTTGTCTCTTATTGCCTGGGTCTCGTCCCTTCTGGGACTCGGTTTCCCCAGCTATAAAATAAAGGAGTCACACTAAGAATAACAGCTAGTGTGGAAATTGCACTTTATGTTTGCGAGACGCTTTACAAATATGATCTCATTTGATCCTCACAACAACCTTGAGAGGTGGGTGCTATTATTATTCCCAATTTACAGATGAGGAAACTGAGGCAGACAAAATGAAGTGACTTGCCCAGGGTCACACAGCAAGTAAGTATCTGAGGCCAGATTTGAACTTGTGTTCTCTAGACGCCACAGCAGGATCTCTATCCACTGTGTCACCTAACTGTCCACTAGAAATATTGCCAATAAAAAAATAAATAAATAATGAAGATTAAGTAAAAGTAATGAATAAGATTTTAATAAATTTAATATATAAAAATTATCAAAGCTCATAAATAAATTCTAAAACAAATAAGTAATAAAGATTAACTATGTATAATGAATGAAATTTTAGTAAATTTCATACAAAAAATTACCAAAGCTCATAAATAAATTCTAAAACAAAAAAGTAATAAAGATTAAGTGTATATAATGAATGAAATTTTAGTAAATTTAATATAATAAAATTACCAGAGCTCATAAAATACAAAACAAATAATAAAGATTATTTATTATAATAATAAATTTAAAATATAAAAATACCAAATAAATAGAATTCTAAAAACAAATAATAGATTAAGTGTATGTAATATGTAAACTTTTAGTAAATTTAACATATGCAAATTACCAAAGCTCATAGATAAATAGAATTCCAGAGCACACTCTTTTTATCCCATTTCTCCAAAACCAGATTCTGTTTGTGCTTGTGCTTGATTGTGAGTAGAATTTGTGACGAATTGTTTTCCTTTGTAGAGTGGTATGAGTCAAGATTGAGATCTACATATGGAAGAGGTTAGAAAGGGATTAGACATGATGGAATGGTGGGAGATGTTCTGGGCTTGGATTCTATAGAGATCTGGAGATCATCTTTGACATTTATTACTTGAAAAAGTTATTTTATCTCAGTTTCCTCATATATTGAGGAATTATACTTTGGCTTAGTGGACAGGATACACGGCTTTGAATCAGGAAGACGTGATTTTGAGTTGTGCCTCAAATTCTTACAGTGTAACTCTGGGCAAGTCACTTAACCTATCAGCCTCAGTTTCCCCATTTGTTTACTGAAGGCTAATCCTTGCACCAACTTTGCAGAATTATGCATGTTATAAGGTAACACAAGTTAAACAGAGCTATGTATGAAAGAACCATTATGAACTTACAGGATTATCTTAAAGAAAGCAAATTTCAAATTATAAAGGAATATTGAAGTGTGGGCACAAGTAATTTAGCAGTTCCCCTCCTCCAGGATGTCCTCTTTGAACTCTGTAGTTTCCTCTCCCCCCCCCCACAGCTAGAGGCCTTGAATCAATCCATCAACATCGAACAGTCCCAGTCTGACCGAAGCAAGAGGCCCTTCAACCCTGTCACGTGAGTGCCAGCCCCCAAGGAAATGAGAGATGTGAGATGGGGGTGAAGGCAGACCCTCCAGGCTGGAAAGGTCCTCAACAACCTCCTACTAATCCAATCCATTTCTGCATAGACCTTCCCTCTGTCATATCCTACCAAGGCATCATCCAAGCTCCCCTTCCACACCTGCTTGCTCTAGAGTCTGTCCAGAAGCTGAAATTTATCTCCCTGTAGTTTCTGTCCCCTGGGGCCAAAAAAAAAAAAAAAAAAAAAAAAATATATATATATATATATATATATATATATATATATAAAATCCTTTTCTCCACTGGTAACCCTTTGGACTCTTAAAGAGTCACTCCCAGATGTCTTAATGAATTTTGTAAGATTTCTCCTATTTTTTTTTACTATCATTTCTACTTGGTTTCTATTAGTGCTGTATCTGCTTTGTAACAATGCTGATTCTGTTTATGAATTTGTTTTGTATCCTGATACTTTATTGAAGCACCTGTTGTGTCTTTGCTGATTCTCTGGAGTTTTCTAGGTAAACCATTAGATATGAAAATGGATACTTTTGTCTTGTCTTTGCTGACACTGCCTTTCTTAGTTTTTTTTTTTTTTTTTTTTTTTTTTTTTTAATTCTTCTTGTCTTACTAAGTGCGAAAGTAACTAGTAAGAATGGGGATAAGAGGCTCTTGCCTAATCTTGCCCCTTCCCAATGTTTCCCTATAACCTTCAGCCCCTCTATCACCTGAGTAAGAAGTCATTTTCTGGGTACATGGAGTCAGTGGCCATATAGGAGCCAGTTCATCACTGGGCCTAAGAACAAAATTTACTATCTATTGCCGTCTAGTGCCCCTGGGCACAGAGTCCCCAGTCCCTATCCTTGGCTAGGGCTGCCTCTCTGAGCGGCCCTGTCTCCTGCAGGGTCACACTGCCTCCAGAGCAAGTCACCAAAGTTACAGTGGGGCGCCTGCACTTCAGTGAGACTACAGCCAACAACATGCGCAAGAAAGGCAAACCGAATCCGGATCAGAGGTGGGCCTGGCCGGCCACAGCTGTGGGGGGAACTGGTGTGGGGACAGAAAGGGGGTGGAATGAAGGATGCTGATCCCCTTGATGTGGACTGCAGGTACTTCATGCTGGTGGTAGCGCTACAGGCTCATGCCCAGAACCAGACGTATACGCTGGCTGCCCAGATTTCAGAGCGCATTATTGTCAGGGTAAGAGAGCTGTATCACATAGTATGGGGGAGCAGCCTGTCTTTCCCCACCAATATATAGATCCCTCCCTTTGTGTTGTGTGTGAAACCACAGGATCAATGTAGAAACTGTGTCTGAGCAGGAGGGACCTTAACAGATAGAATGTCAGGGCTGAGATGGATTGAGAACATAGAATGTCAAACTAGGGAAGGACCTCAGAACATGGAATATTAGAGCTGAGAGGGACCATAAAACACAGAATGTCAGCGCTGGGGAGAACCTTAGACTACAGTGTCAGAGTTGGAAAGGAACTTAGATCATAAAACATTAGAGATGGAAGGGATCTTAGAACACAATGTCAGAACTGGGAAGAACCTTAGAATAAAGTGTCAGAGCTAGAAAGGACCTTAGAATGTGAAATATTAGAGATGGAAGGGACCTTAGAACACAGAATATTAGAACTGGAAGGAATCTTAGAACATGGAACATCAGAGCAGGGAATGATCTTAGAACATGAAATATTAGAGTAGGAGGAATCTTAAAAGAATATTTCAGAACTGGGAGGGATTTTAGAACACAAAATCTCAGAGCTGGAAGGGACCCCTTGCTTATCTCCACTGGGGCCATGCCGGCTGTGCCGTGCTGACACTCCGCAGGCTCTGGCCTCTGGTCCCTTGGATGAGCAAGTCCTTAGGGAGGGATTCCCTCCTCTGCAGCCGGCAGCCATCCCACCACAGCCTGCAAGTAATTGCTGAATCCTCTCCCTCAGAAGCCCCTTTGGCTCTCTCTTCCCTAAGAATCCTCCCCTCCCTTGCCTCAAGCCTGTGTTCTGGCTTGGGGACTTCACTAAGTGTCATCAGGCAGGTGGTCAGCAGCATTTATGAGACACTTACTGTGTGCTCAGTGCTGGAGCTACAGAGAAAAGCAGAAGAAGGGGAGGAAGGAGAGACTGTGGGAGGAGGTGGAGGGAAGGGGGGGAGGGCTCAGGAAGCCCATCTGTCTCTGCCCCCCACCCTTAGGCCTCCAATCCCGGCCAGTTTGAGAGCGACAGTGACGTCCTGTGGCAACGGGCTCAACTGCCGGACACAGTCTTCCACCACGGCCGCGTGGGCATTAACACGGACAGGCCGGATGAGGCTCTGGTCGTCCACGGCAACGTGAAGGTGATGGGCTCCCTCATGCACCCGTCAGACATCCGGGCCAAGGAGCACGTGCAGGAGGTGAGCCCCGGGCTGGGTGGGAAGAGGCCGCAGGGTCCCTGCTCGGGGTGGTGCTCGGGGGGCATCCTGGGTCTCAGCCCCCCCGGGGGGGTGTTTGGGAGAGGCGTCCTGGGTCTCAGCTCCTGCCCCTCTCCAGGTGGACACCACCGAGCAGCTGAAGAGGATCTCGCGGATGCGGCTCGTCCACTACAGCTACAAGCCCGAGTTTGCAGCCAGCGTGGGCATCGAGGCCTCCCCTGAGACTGGTAGGGAGCCAGCCAGGAGTGTGACAATGCCCGGGGCTGGGGGGGGGCACTGAATTAGAGGAAGGAGCTGAGTGAGATTCCGGTGTCTCTGCCGACCAGTGTGACCTTAGGCGAGACATGGCAACCTGTAGAAGCCTCAGTTTCTCTCTCAGTAAAATGGGAGTGGGCGAGGCGGTCTCTGAGCATGCTTCCAGCTCAGCATTTCGGCTCCTGTGCTTCGGGTTCCCCTCACGTTTCCTGTGGGTTGCCCCCTGCCCTCGTCACCAGGAGGGTGGCTTGTGGGGGTGCTGGTGAGGAGCCAGCCTGCAGTGGACTCCCTGGTGTCCCCCCTCAACTCTCCGCCCCGGCATTCTCTCTTGGGCAGGGCTCATCGCCCAGGAGGTGAAGGAAATCCTCCCTGAGGCTGTGAAGGACACTGGTGACGTGGTCTTTGCCAACGGAAAGACCATCGAGAACTTCCTGGTCGTGAATAAGGTCAGCAGATGCCCGGCCTAGAGGGAGGGAGGGATCTCTCCCCAGTGCGGGCAGCCCGGGAGACCCTGGGCCCAACAGCACCCTGGGGGAGGGCTGACCCTGGGCTCTCTGGACCAAGGAGCGTGCCCCGAGGGTCTGGCGTGGAATTACAGGCTTCTAAGGGGCCCTAAAGCAGAGAGTGGCAAAGTTGGGAGGGATCCTAAAACATGAAACCTCAGAGCTGGGAGGAACCTTAGAACTTTTTGTGTCAGGCCTGGAGGAGGCCCCAGAACACGGGCCATGGCAGAGGGTATTGCCTGGCCATTGGCAGAGCTGGGCTCAAGCCTGCCGGGCTCCCTGTCGTGCATTCGGCCCCTGGGAGGGGGCGTTCAGGGGCATGAGCTGCATGGCTTTGGCAGGAGCGCATCTTCATGGAGAACGTGGGGGCCGTGAAGGAGCTGTGCAAGCTGACAGACAACCTGGAGACGCGCATTGACGAGCTGGAGCGCTGGAGCCACAAACTGGCCAAGCTGCGGCGGCTGGACAGCATGAAGTCCACGGGCAGCTCCGGGGCTTTCAGGTGGGCCTCTGCGGGGCAGCTGGGCCTGGGCACGGGGCAGGTGAGACTGGGAACGAGGCAACGGGGCCCAGGGCTCCCTCTGACCCTCCCTTCTTCCCACAGCCAAGCAGACAGCCAGTTCAGTCGCGCCGGGAGTGTCCCCCACAAGAAGCGTCCCCCGAAGGTGGCCAGCAAGGTGAGGGGCCTGGAAAAGAGGGATGGGAGCTTCCTTGCCCCCTCGAGCATGGCCGTCCTGCCCTTTCCCTAGCCCGCCGTCCCCCAATGACCTCCTTTGAGATCCTCAGCTCCCCGTGTCCTGTGTCTAGGCCCCCTCCGTGGTCCCCGACCAGGCCTGCATCAGTCAGCGCTTCCTGCAAGGGACCATCATTGCCCTGGTAGTCGTCATGGCCTTCAGGTGACAGCCCCCTCCTCGCCTCGGGGAGGGTGGCGTTGTGGGACATGACCAGCCCCTGGCCCAGCTGCGTGGGAACCCCCAAGTCTGGGGGGCTGGCCTTGATCCAGGGAGACCCTGGGGGGAACCTGTCCATGATCTGGGGGCCTGGTCATTATCTGGGGTGGGGGATTGGCCCAGGGTTTCTGTCGCTGGGGTTCTGAGGGAGGCTCCGGTCCAGAGGGGGCTGCCCGTCTTCCCCCAATCACAGCCTTCACTGATCCAAGAGTTGGGGCTAGAGAGAGGGAGGGGGGTTTGGGCACAAAGGGGCCACGCCTTGGGAGGCGAGGACAGGCTGGAGGGAGGCCCCAGCAGCTGAGGGCTCTCCGTCCCTCACCAGTGTGGTGTCCATGTCTACACTGTACGTGCTGAGCCTTCGGAATGAGGAAGACCTGGTGGACATGGACGGGTATGTCCCCTGGGGCTCGGATTCTCTGGTCCCTGATCCTGGGCCCCATGACTTGGGGCAGGGGCTGGCAGGGAGCACAGACAGTCTGGGGGAGGCAGGGGGAAGGGTGGCCCAGAATGATCTCCTCAGGGGCCGGGTCTCACATCAGTTTGCTGGGGGTGGTTCAGAAAGGGGCTCTGGAGCCCCAGCCAGCATTTCCTCGGCAGATGCATCACCCTTGAGAGGGGGAAACTGAGGCCCGTGGGAGGGGGCAGAAAAGCTCCTGGAGCCCGGCTCGCTCTGCCTCTGGCCTCCCTGCCTCCCCGGGCCGGGCCACGGGGCCCATGGGTGGCGGGGCTCGGTGCTGATGGGTGTTTCCTTTCTCCTCCTTGGCCTGTGTCCTCACTCCCTCCTTAGCTCTTTTGCTGTGTCTACTTCCTGTCTTCTGGCCCTCCTCCGGCCCCGGGATCCCGGGGGGAGTGTGGCCCTGTGTCCATGGTACGTGACTGCCCTGCCTTCAATGTATCCCCCCACCCCAGCGGGGCACCCCCTCATCCAGCTCCCCCGGCCCGCCCTCCCACCCCCTTCTTTTCCTCTCCGGCCCAGCTAGGGCAGAGCTAGGATTGAGCCGGGGGCCCTGGATTCAAATCCTGCTGCCCATCCCCCTCTGCCCGCTTCTGCTATCAAGTCCGAGTTGAATTGAGCGCCTCGAAGTCCCCTCCGGCCGCGGCCGGCCCCCTGCCCCTGGACCCCCTCTCTTTCCTAATCTTCCTTGACTTGATGGGGCCCCTTTGTTCTCTCTCTGTGTTGGGCCCCTCCGAGCTCAGCCCCGTGTTCCCTCGGCAGGTCGAGTCAGAACTACGGGACCACTCAGCTCCGCCAGTCCCCGGCCTCCAGCGGCCCACCCGACCCCCCGCCCTCCTCCCAGCCCGGTGCGTCACCCTCCCCCCCATGGGAAAGGGAGAAGGGAAGCCTGGAGTCCAAGGCTCGGGCACAGGCTCGGGTGGGGGCCCAGAACTGAGCGGGCCGGCCTCTCAGGGGCGCCTGCCTGGGGTTCCTGCCCCGCAAAAATGGGGGTCAAAGTCATCCGGCCTCCTGGCGTTGTTGGAAGGCTCCAGTGAGACAGTGTTTGTAAAGTGCCGAGCTCAGCTCCCGGCCCATAGTAGGGGTTTAATAAATGGTTTGGAGATGAAATGAGAGCAATTGTAAAGCGCTTAGCACAGTGTCTGACACATAGTAGGAGCTTAATGCTTATGAATGAATGAAAGGAGATAACATTGGTAAAGTGCTGAGCTCAGCGCCCAGCACATAGTAGGAGCTTAATAAATATTGATGGCATGAAATGAGATAATCTTTGTAAAGCCCTTAGCACAGCGCCCAGCGCGTAGTAGGTGCTGTATACATGGCAGCTGCTCTGTCACTCGGGGGCCTGGGCTGACTCCTTTCTCTCTCCTGCCTCATCCCACAGTCACCACCGGCCTCCCGGACTCCACCCGCCCCCTCTGGGTCCCTCCCGTGGACCTGTGCCCCAGCCCTCCCTGTCCTGAGGTTTGCTGCTCCCCGCCCACCCCGAGCCCCGCCTCCGCCCAGAGCCCCGCCCCCAGCCCCACTACCAACCGCTCAGGTAGGGACTGGGAAGGGGGGAGGGGGCAGGGCTGGCAGCGAGGGGCGGGGCGGGCGCAGGAGGAGCCCGGACCCCCCCTCAGTACCCTCCACCCGCCGGCCCCGCCCCGCAGGCCCAAGCCAGACCTCGCTGCTGCCAGTCACCAGCATCAGAGCCAAGTCTTGGGGCCTTTCGGCCAATGGGATCGCCCACGCCAAGCCCCCCAAGAGCCTGGAGCCCCCGGCCAGCCCCTCCGCCCCCTTCACCGGCGTGCAGGGCAAGGCCAAGAACAGCCCCAACCTGTCCATCCCTGCTCGTGCCCGCCGAGGGGCGCCCCCGCTCAGCCCTGCCACGCCGCGGCCCACCCGGCCTCACAGCGCTCTGGGTAAGCCCGGCCTGGTGGCCAAGCCCGTGCCTGCTATCTGAGCCGCCCCTCGTCCCTCCGAGGCGTGATGGGGGGGGTGTTGGCAGGCCCGGGGGAGGGGCCGCCTGGCCGCCCCTCCCCCTGGGCCCACCTGGGGCTTCCTGCGCTCTCCCTGCAGGTGCTCGGCCCACTTTGAGCTCCATCCGGGTCCTGGAGAACGCCATGCCCATCACGGCCCAGTACTGTGCCCCAGGTGATGCCTGCAGGTGAGCCGGGGGAAGGGGGGAGGGGCAGGCGGGGGCGGCGCCCCAGGCTGGGCCCGGAGGGGGTGGGCGGGCCCCAGGCCGACGTCTGTTCTCCCTCCAGGCCAGGGAACTTCACCTACCGCATCCCCATCAGCAGCAGCACCCCCCTGCACCTGAGCCTGACCCTGCAGATGAAGTATGTTGGGGGGTCCCGGGGGGGAGGGGCCCAGACAGAGGGGCGGGGCCGGCACCCTCCTGCTCCGCTCTCTTTCCCAGCTCCAGCTCGCCGGTCTCGGTGGCGCTCTGCAGCCTGAGGTCTCAGGAGAACCCGTGTGAGAAGGGAAGCGCCCCCCGCGGCCTCCCCGTGCACAGCGACACCCAGGTGGGGGCCGCGGGGGGCGGGGGCGGGGCTGGGAAGCGAGGCGGCAGAAATGGGACCCAGGAATCCCTCCCTCCGTCCCTCTGCAAAGGCTTCTGAAGCACCTACTGTGCGCCAGGCGGGGCCTTCAGGGCCCCGAGGCAGAGGGGGCCGCCCCGCCCCAGAAGCTTCAGGAGGAGGAGAGGAGAAGGGGCCCAGAGGGGCGCCTGGGGCTGCCTCGGGCAGAGGGGAGTGAAAGAAGCGGTTCCACTGAAGGGGCCTGGGGCGCCAGCAAGCACGGGGCACGGCAGGGGCAAAGGCCTGGAGATGGGAGGTGGAGTGTCTCCGGATGATTGACGAGAATGAGTGAAAAAGCACATACTATGTGAGGAGCCTGGGCTAAGCCCTGAGGAGAGGAGCTCGAGCCCTGAGGGCGTTTGTGGGGTCTGACTCTTAGGTGGGGTTCTCTTGGCAGATACTGGGGTGGCTCGCCATTTTCTTCTCCATCTGCAAAATGGGGAAACTGAGGCAGACTGGGTTGAATGACTCGCCCAGGGCCACATAGCTAGGAACTATAGGAAGTGATGTCATCTTCCAGACTCCAGGGCTGGTCCCTTAGTCTTTCTCTGCCTCAGTTTGCTCAGTTGTAAAGTGGAAGGGATGGGGGCTCCCTCTCACTCCTCTACCCCCTCCCTCCAGGGCACCTCCCACCAGTGGCCTGTGGCCATCTTGTCCTTCCGAGAGTTCACCTACCACTTCCGGGTGGCCCTGCTGGTGAGTGTCAGCCTGGGAATCCTGCTCTGGCCCCTCCCTTACCAAACACACGCTGGGGGGGAGGGCTGTTATCCAAACCAAGGCCCACAAGGGGACCCCCCAATCCAAAAAGAGCCCTCCCAGGTCTCAAAGACAGCAGGTGCCTAATTTGTGCCTGGAGCTGAGGGATGTCAGACAAGGGCCCACATCTGGAGGCGCCAGGGGACTCTCTTGGGGCTGGGGGGGATGGGCAGGGCCCAAGGAAGGCGAGCTCAGCCCCCCCCCTCGCCCTTCCCCCCAGGGTCAGGCCAACTGCAGTTCGGAGGCGCCCCCCCAGGGGGTCACGGACTACTTCTTCCACTTCTACCGCCTGTGTGACTGAGCTGGGCCCCGGGCCCCTGGGCTCCTCCCGGCCGCCTCTTCTCCCACACTGGATGTGATCATGTTACACTGGAGGGGGGGGTGACCCTGCACCCCACCCCCACCCCTGGGGCCGCCTCTGCCCAGCCCCGCTGACACTGGAGCTCTCAGAGCACACACTGGAGTGACTGCTGCAGACTGAAGTTGGGGGGGGAGCCCGCGCCAGCCTGGAGAAACTGGAAGTCCACACACTGGAGTTACCGGCCCTGCCGCCCCCCCCCCCCCCCTGGCATGCTCCTGGAGAATGGGGAGACCAGGAGAGCCGGCCCGGGCCCAGGGCTGCCCCCCCAGCCTGGCATTCTGGGCCTCCCATCCTGCCCCCGTTGACCCCCACTGCTCCCCCCCCCCATCCCCATCCCTCACAGCCTGAGGCTCTCCTGGGCTGCTGTGATAGCTCGGGTAGCTAACCAGGCTGAGAAGGGGCCTCGCGGTCCCCCCGCGCCCCAGCCCGGGACGGGCCTCAGAGGCCGGGCAGCCTTCATGCCCTGCTCCTGCCCGCCGGGAGAGCGGGCCGGGGCGCTCACTTGTTAGGAGCTAATGACTAAAATGCACTTGGACCAGGGCAGACTTGGGCAGAAAGCAGGAGTCCCCGGGGCCATGTGGCCACTAGCGCCGGGTCCCAAGCTCTGCCCGCCCGGTGCCTTCCACTGCCAAAGCGGTCCTCGGGCTCCTCGCCCCCCCGGCCGTCAGAAGGCCAGATGTGGGGGCTCGTGGCTGCTATGACGCTTTCCTCCCGTGCCCTGAGCTCTTGGTGAGAACAGGAGGAAGGGGGACAGAGCCCCCCCCCTTCCCTACTGGGCGGGACCCCTTGTCCACACCTCACACTTGGCTAAGCGGAGGCTCTCGCTGTTCCTCAGCAATGCCTTTGCACTTAGGGATCTCAAAGCGCTTACCCCAGAGAAAGGGGAAGTTGGGGGCCTGGCCTCCAGCAAGGAGCCCAGCCAGCCTCTCCTGCACGGGGCTCCCTGCTGCGGACCGGGGGATGGACTCTAGCAAAGCGCCTCCCCTCTGTCCCCAGACCTGGGGCCAGCCCCGCTTGGTGCCTTAAAACCATTTCCCTAGTGCCGAGCACTTCCCATCCTGCACCTGCAGCAGTGTCTCCCCCCAGGAGAGACTGCTGCCTCGCCTCCGTCAGCCACCCGGGCAGGGGTAGGGGGTGACCAAGGGCTGGGGCACAGAGCAAGTCCCCAGGGCCGAGAATTTTGGACCAAAGTTGCCTTATTCCCAAGGCGGGAGCCCTCCATTCTGGTGCTGGGAGGCCCAGCCCCCTTGGCGGCCATGGGCGTCAGGCCGCCCGCTGACCGCCATGTTTCTTTAGCTACTCCCCTCCCCCCCTCCTGCTGTAAATAGGAACCCCCTCCCCGCACTAACTGTCCGCTTGCTCTCACCGCCCCCCAGGCCTCCGGCCATGCCCCGCTTAGCCGGCTGCCCCGTGTTAACCGTCCGTGCCCTGCGCCCCCTGCGCCCCCCTCGCCCGGCTCCAGTTCGTATTTATATTGTGCTAAGTGTGCCGGAGTGCCCTCTCAATGGGCCTGTCGGCTTCCCCTGGACCGTCCTTTTTCCCCGGAGGCAAATATACATATATAAATAAATCTATAAATACTGCTTTGTACCGGAGCCTGCGCCTCCGCTCTCCTTGCGGCCTCTGCCAGCTGCTCCTCGCCGTCCCGCCCGAGGGACCCCCCCCTCAGCCGGACATTTATTAAATACCTAATCCCTGGCCAGGGGGCCAGAGATGGCAAGAGAGGGCAGTGTCCTCCGGGGGGCTGGCTGGGACTGGGCACCAGGCAGCCCGCTATTGGTGATCTTCGGAGTCGGACTTCACCCTGCCCCCCGCTGCCAGTGCCCGCTGGGGTAGAAGGGGCTGGACAGCCAGCAAAGGGCAGCAGGCACCAGGCTGCCGGGGTGGGGCCTGCCTTCCCCACGTTTTTGTGGCACTGCTCTTCTCGCCTCTCCCCAGGGGCCGCCCCTAAAGATACCCCCAGTCTCTTCCCTCAACGGGGTGCCCTCCTCTCCAGCGCCCCAATTCCCGGCAGGAAAGCGGGTGCTCTCCTCTGGACACTGCAGCGGCTGGGGGGTGGAAGTGGAGCCAGGTGTGGTGGGCATGGGCACAGAGGGGCAGGGTTACCCCCTCTAGGTCATCGTGGCCAATTCCCAAGTGAGGAGAAGGTTCATTCTGGGCACGGCCGAGACGGAGAGGTGACAGGACGTGGGGGGAGGGAGGCCAGTCTGGGTCCCACGGTGGACAAAGGCATCTGGGAAGGCAGACTGCAGCAGGGGTAAAAGGGATTTCTCTGGAGGGCCTTGGGGAGCAGGATCCATGTGACCTCAGGAGTGTGTTAGGGGGTGACTACAATACTACAATAGGGATGGGCTGCAGACTGGGAGGGGAGGGGATAACGTGGCAGGGGGGTGGAGGCCAGCCTTAGGAGACCGGGTCAGCCTCAGGCCCAAGCACCCTGAATGTGGACCTCCCGCTCCCAGCGCTGGGACTCCTCCTTCGCTGATTGGAGGATAGCCCCCCCTCCCTCGAAAGCCGCCACCCCCCCCTTCGGTTCTGGCCAGAAGCTGCCTCGTTGTGGCTCCCACACCCACTCAGCCTTGCCATGGGGCCCCAGGGAGTGCCAGCCGGGAGCTGGGGAGCCCTCCCCCTCACCCCCATGAGCCTCCGGCATGAAAACACGGGTCCATTCTCTGTGTCGGGGTGACCCTGGGCCAGTCAGCGACTCGAAGCGAGGCGCCCCGCCCACCCAGGAGTTTAGATTGCCCCCGAAGCCCCCCTCTCATTGGCCCCGAACAATTTTTAACCCCAGGTCCCGGAACTCGTTTCGATGACTCTCCCCCAGCACTCGACTTCCCATGACCCCCCTCCCAGTTTGCTGGGGGCTTTCCATCCCTGCTTCTGCAGACTTCCTGCCCAGGGGTCCTGGACTTGCAAACAATAATAATCCTAATATAACATTTGTGTGGCACTAAGCACGTTACAAGCAGTCTCCTTTGAACCTTAGAAGAGCACGGGGAGGACTATTAAACCCCCATATTCAGCTGGGGAAACTGAGGCACACACCACTTTGCCTCCCCCCGGAGGGAGCTGCGCCCACTGAGTCTGGGCACCCCCCACTCTGCCCCTCACAATGGAAGCCCCGGGACTGCTGCTGCCAAACGTCCGGGTCCCAGAGCAGGGCAAGCGCTGCCCACAAGCGTCCTGCACGAGCCCTTCCGCAGTCTGGCCTGACATGGCACCGGCGGCACCTCTCTCACGCCACGGTCTGAGTCGGGGGCTACCACGGGCTTCTGTGCCTCCTTATGAGAGGAGACCGAGGAGATTTCAGCCGGCCAGGGAGGCCAAGGGGCTGCTGCCTCGCCTGCCCAGGGCCCAGAGATGCTGGGGCTCAAGCTGCTCCCCACGCCCCCCGCAGGGGCTGGAGGATCCGCACTTGCTGTGGGTAACAGCCCTTCTCCAGGGGCTCCTCGGAGGGCCCCCCCCCCCAGAGCTCTGCCCGCCTGGCTTTATTTACAAAGGCAAACGGCTGCATTTATTAGAAGTCGTGGAAATTCATATTCCGCAATTGTACAAAAACTATCAGGGAAACAAAGGCAGGACCCCCAGGATTCCGTGCAGCAAAACCTGAAAGGAAAGAAGGGAAGCAGTGAGAGTCCCGGGCTCCCTCCCGTCCAGGCCAGGTGCAGGTCCCAGGATCCACCGCGGCAGGCACTCCGGGAGAACAGACCACACAGTCCTCCTAGTCCGGGGAGAGAAAGCCCCCGCCCCCCGCCCCGCCCCCCTGCGGGCGGGTCGGCTTAAGGCCTCGGAACCCACACCCTTCCATTCTCACACCTGGGGAGCCTGCGGCAGGGCCCGGAGCCCTATGGGGGGGAGATGGGGGAGACCTTGCACCAGGGGGGCCATATACCACAAGGGGGTAGTGGCGGACCCTTGCACTGCTGGGAGGGGCCCGGCCCCCAGGGGGTGGAGAGGGCAGGAGGCTAAGGCAGCCCCCGCGGTGGGAGGGGCCCTCACCTTCAGCCGCTCACACGTAGATGCCGACCCAGAGCAGCAGAAAGAGGACCCCAAAGCCCATGAAGAGCGAGGCCACGAGCGAGATGAGCAGCTCCTTGTAGATGTCCCGCGTGTACTTGGTAGACGTGACCTCGTAGCTGGGCCCGCGCTAAGGACAAGACCCAGCGGCTCCCAGCCCCGCCCCCGCCCCCGCCCCGCCCCGCCCCCTGCAAGGATACACGAAGAACCAGGCGGTGAAGAACATGCCGATGGCCAGCAGCACCACGGTGAGATGGGGAAACACGGCCGGGTTCACCGGGCTGGTGTATCTGCTCATGGCCTCCAGCTCCTGGGGCAGAAGCGGGCGCCACAATGAGGCACTGAGCGCAGTCCCGTGCGCTGATTAAGCACCTTCGGCACCCTGAGCCCTCAGGCGGCCAGTGTGCACTGTTTAAGCGCCTATGGCATGCCAGGTCGGGGGACACTAGGAGCCTCCCAAGAGGCATCGCTCCCGCTGCTCGGATCCCTCCCCCGCGTGCAAGCATTTCCTAGGCAGAGTTGACCTGTTACACGTCACCATCCCTTCAAGCTCAGAGTTAACAACCATGGAGCGCCTATAATTTGCAAAGCGGCGGCCCTGGGAAGCAAGGGTGGCGACTGCCATCTCCATTCTACAGATGGGAAAACTGAGGTTGACAGAAGAAAGCGGCCAGAGAACGCGGGAGGGGAGGGGGCCGCGCTGGAGAGGGCAGGTCCCCGATTGGAATCTGCCCTCTCTGGCTGGGAGGCCTGTCTACCTCAGTTTCGGGGAGGCTTCGCGAGCGGGGAGGAAACCAACCCGGTCATTCCTCTATACGGGGAAACTGAGGCAGGGAGAAGACAAACCACTGCTCTGTGACGTCACCCAGCGCTGCGGACCTCTGCTTCCCGACCTGTAAAACGCGGCCCGCGGCGGCTGCAGGAGGCCGTGGCGCCCTCCATCCGCGGTGAGGCCGGGATGTCCTCGCATCCCTCCCCAAGACCCCCTCTCACCATTCTGTCGGCAGCCGGGGGTCTCTGCTCGGACTCCACAACCGGAAAGCCACGTCTGCCCAGACGGAACGGCGCCGCCGGAAGCGGGAGCGGAAGCGGAAGCGACTTTCACCGGCTCGGGCGCCCGCGCTGAGCGTTATGGGTATTGTAGTCCTGCGGGTCTCCCCTTGAGCGAGGTATCGCGAGTATGAACTACAAGTCCCGGTAGACCGCGAGCGCAGCAGGCCCACGTGACGGGAGCGCGGGCTTTGGAAGGCGCCTGCTGTCTCTATCTCCCAGCCGAGAGGTAGCCGGAGAGCGCGGGCAGCCCCGTAATTTAACGGACGCCCCGGTGAGTGGCTGGCGTGCACCCGGGGGAAACTGAGGCGGCGGGAGGAGGATGAGTGGCTCGTGGGCCCATCTCCGTCTCTTCCGCATGGTAGAAGCGGTGGAGAGCCCGAAGGGGGGAGGGCGGTGACGCGAGCAAGCTCGTAGTCGGCTCCTGCTGTGTGCCAGCCCCGTGCCCGCGCGATGGGGACACCGAGGGGAAGGGGGAGCGCGCATTTACTGAGCGCCTACTGGGTTCCAGCCTTGTTTGGGCCTCGCGACCCCCTGGGTGCTGCTGTGGAAACGGAGGCAAGCGGTGGAGAAGCAGCTTGTCCGGGGCCGCGCGCCCGGGCTCGGGGCGGAGGGGCTCCGGCGTCAGATCGGGCCTGGCCACATCCCTGCCGCCTGCCTCGGTTCCTCTTCTGTAAAATGTCTTCCCCGTGTGGACCGAGGTGATGCTTGTAAAACCGCCCTTTACAATGCTCGCCCCCCTCCCACCTTGGTGACAGCACGTTTGAGCCGGCAGAAGAAAGCCACTGAACCTCCGGAGGGGGGAGGGGCCAGCCCAGGTGCAGAGGGCCCCTCTGAACGCGGGTTTCCTCTTCCCATCTAAGCCAGACCCCATTGTGGGCAAGGCAGGGAGAAGCGGGATGGAGGGAATAAGGAGGAGGAGGAAGAATGAGGGAAGCAAAGGGGGGGGGGGGCTGCTGAGGCCCCTCTGAGGGGCGGACACCAGACCCAGGGTTCCAGCCGGCGGGTGTCCTTAGAGTGCAGCCTCGGAAGCCGTGGCCACGCCTCCTGTTTGGGGACCTTAGAACTGTTTCTGCCGTGGGACCCCCCCCCCCCAGGCCCGGAGGAGCTTCGTCCCTCTCAGGCTCCTGGGAGGCCCCTTCTCGCTGCTTGTTCCTTGGAGCAGAGACCCCGGCTCTCGTGGGCTGCGTTTGGGGGCCTCCGACACGTGACACTGTGATTCTGGGCAAGTCACTCCACTCCTATGGTCTCAGGGGGAAAAAAGAAGGAAATGTTTATTTGTCATCAAGGGGGCGGGGCCTTTCTCTCTCCCGCGGCTTCTGATTGGGAGCACACGGGTGCCCCCGAAGGGCCCCAGCTCCTCTGGCCTCACTTTCAGTTGAGTTTGAGGGCCCGCTCCCTTCAGGACACTAAAATTTCACCAGAAAACGCAGCCTCGGACAGCTAGGGGGCGCAGTGGTTAGAGCACCCGTCCTGAAGTCAGGAGGACCCGAGTTCAAATCCAGTCTCAGACACTTCACACTTCCTGGCTGTGTGACCCTGGGTGAGTCACTTAACCCCAGCCTCAGGAAAAAATAACCAAGAAAATGCAGCCCCCTTCTTAGCTCCCTGCTGTGGGAGGCTGCTGAAAAGTGGGCGGGGCCTCGGTTTGCGCTGGCCCGGCCCACCCTTGGATGGGATCTGAGTTTATTAGAACCCGAAACCCGGTTGGTTTTGTTCAGGCTTTTTCAGGTGCGCCTCTCTGCCTCCACTTGGGCTTTTCTTAGAGCTACTGAGGCTCTGTCCTCTCCTTCTCTAGCTCATATGACAGCTGAGGAAACAGGCTGGATTTGAACTCAGGTCTTCCTGGCGCCATACCCGGGACTGCCAGCTAGCTGCCCTGGGGGGGGGGCACAAGTACTGTATGTAGCCGCCCATGCAAAGTCAGTGAAGCTTCTTCCTGGGGCTCTGAGGGGGCGGCAGCGGGGCCCGAGCCTTTGTGGCCCCCTCGGAGCCCTCCTGTGACCCCTGTGTCTCCCGCAGCCCCCGAGCGCCGCCATGGGAATCCACGGCCTGGCCAAGCTGATCGCCGACATGGCGCCCGGCGCCATCCGGGAGAACGACATCAAGAGCTACTTCGGGCGCAAGGTGGCCATCGACGCCTCCATGAGCATCTACCAGTTCCTGATCGCGGTGCGGCAGGGGGGGGACGTGCTGCAGAACGAGGAGGGCGAGGCCACGAGCCACCTGATGGGCATGTTCTACCGCACCATCCGCATGGTGGAGAACGGCATCAAGCCCGTGTACGTCTTTGACGGCAAGCCGCCGCAGCTCAAGTCGGGCGAGCTGGCCAAGCGCGGGGAGCGGCGCGCCGAGGCCGAGAAGCAGCTGCAGCAGGCGCAGGAGGCGGGGGCCGAGGAGGAGGCAGAGAAGTTCGCCAAGCGCCTGGTGAAGGTCACCAAGCAGCACAACGAGGAGTGCAAGCGGCTGCTGCGCCTCATGGGCATCCCCTACCTGGAGGCGCCCAGCGAGGCGGAGGCCAGCTGCGCCGCCCTGGTGAAGGCCGGCAAGGTCTACGCCGCCGCCACCGAGGACATGGACTGCCTGACCTTCGGCAGCCCCGTGCTGATGCGGCACCTGACGGCCAGCGAGGCCAAGAAGCTGCCCATCCAGGAGTTCCACCTGAGCCGCGTGCTGCAGGAGCTGGGGCTCACGCAGGAGCAGTTCGTGGACCTGTGCATCCTGCTGGGCAGCGACTACTGCGAGAGCATCCGCGGCATCGGGCCCAAGCGCGCCATGGACCTCATCCAGCAGCACAAGAGCATCGAGGAGATCGTGCGGCGGCTGGACCCCAAGAAGTACCCCGTGCCCGACAACTGGCTGCACAAGGAGGCCCAGCGCCTCTTCCTGGAGCCCGAGGTGCTGGACGCCGAGGCCGTGGAGCTCAAGTGGAGCGAGCCCGACGAGGAGGGCCTGGTCCAGTTCATGTGCGGCGAGAAGCAGTTTAACGAGGAGCGCGTCCGCAACGGGGTCAAGCGGCTGAGCAAGAGCCGCCAGGGCAGCACCCAGGGCCGCCTGGACGACTTCTTCAAGGTCACCGGCTGCCTCACGTCAGCCAAGCGCAAGGAGCCCGAGCCCAAGGGGGCTGCCAAGAAGAAAGCGAAGTCGGCCACGCCGGGCAAGGCCCGAAGGGGGAAATAAAGCCTGCCCTTCCCCCTCTGTGGGCGGGGCCCAGAACAGTGTCTTTGGGGTCTTCTTGGTTGGGGCTGGGGGCGCTGTGCTGGCTCTCAAGAGCTTGACCAGGATTCCAGAGTGCCCCCGCCCCCGGAAGCCTGGGACAAGGCCGAAGCTGCCGCCTTTGTCCCGTCCTTCCGGCCCCAGAATCCCCCACCCTATTTTCATGGTTTAAGCTTAGGAAAAGTTAATAAAATTGTTAGATGCTCCACAGCAAGTCTGGGCCATTTCTGCAGCAGGAGCGGGGTTGGGGCCTCTGAGGGATGCCAGGGAGTGGCCACAAGGTGGCACCCTCCGCCCCAAATAGCCCCAGCAGCCAGGCCTCCCTGGTCCCTCTGGGCTGCCCTGGGCATGGCGAGGGCTCTGGTTCTTTTCCAGCCCCACTTTGACTCCGGAGGAATTCAGAAACCTGTTGTCCCGTGTTTTTTATCCTTAACCCAATATGAGATCCGGAAGTGCTGATTCCCGCCCTTGCTCTGAGGGGGGACGAAATCTCACCTCCCTTCTAAATAAAGCCTGGCTTTGTCCTAGGAGAAAGCTGACCAGCCATCCCAGCCCTTGGCCAGCGGGCATTGGAGCGGGTTGGGGGAGGTGGCACTCGCCACCTTGGGCGGGGCACTGAGGCAGCTTGCTGCTTGCCCACCGTGAGGCTGGGGAGGGGCAGGGATTGCATGCCATCGGACTGGTGTGTTTGGGAGACCTCAGGAATGGCATAGGCCGGTGGAGGCTGGCAGAGGGAGGCCCATCTGGGAAGGATTAGCCTGGGCCCCGCGTGGGACAGGTTTGGCAGAGGCCAGTGAGCCCCAGCATCATGCAAGCGCTTAAAGCCAGAAGCCTTCGAGGCGAGCCAGAGGTCACTGACAAGGGTTCCTGGGCAGTCACTTTGGTAGTTAAGGGGGCCCTCTTGTGCCCAGTCAGATGGCTTCCTTGTTCTCTTCCCACCAGCCTCCCTTGGGGGAGTCCTTGGGCCCAGTGGAGGAGTCAGTGCTGGCCTTTTGTAGCATTTGTTGAGTGAACAAAAGAAAGAGTGCTTCTGGTTCTGACTGAGGTAAATGGACCTCTGGGCAGGGAGAGGAGCCCGCGGGGCAGTCGGGCCCAGGAGCCTTGTGCATTCCGGACAGCATTAGGCTTAGGAAGGGTAAGAAGGCTGGGAAAGCCAAAGCTAACCCCACATGAATGGGCACAAGGAAGCTCATGCACGGAGGGGGGTGGGGGACAGGGAGGAGGGGAGAGGAGCTGAATGATTTCCCAGAGGTCAGCTCGCTCCCCGTCCCGGCTTGAGGCCGTCCCCCACGGCCACCCCTTCCTGGCCACCCCTTCCTAGGATCCCAGATGCGGCAGGAAGGATCACAGAACTCTGACCAAAAAGACATTTATTCCTCGGCATAACGTTACAGCCACGTAACCGGCGCAGGCCCAGTGGGAGCCCCTGCCTGCCACCTGGTGGGGTCTGGGAAGATGGGGAGACTGACCAGCAAGGGGGTACATGACTTTGTTATGGGGAAGAGGGAGGGCCACCCCGAGGCGCCCTGCAGATTTAGGGGAGATCGGGCTGGCCGAAACTCCCTCAGAGTCGCATCCCCCTTCTCCATGTAGAATGAACGGTAGCACCAAAACCGAGGGCACAGGATGGTGGGAAAGGAGAACTCGGCCCTGGGGTCCTGGAAATGAGGCGGGAAACTGGGGAGGAGGCTGGGCTGCGGACTGGAACAGGACCGGCCCGGGCGCTTTCTGGCAGGCCCAGTTCAAGGACGGCCAATTAGAAAATACACATACGTGTGACCTCATGAATTTACTTTTTGGGGTCCAACTAGTCAACAAGCACTCATTAGGCACTTACTGTATACCCTCTTCACCTCTTCCTGATTATCCAGGTTTTGTCCTGACTCCTCTCCCTAGGGTCCTGCAGCCCACTTGACAGTTCTCCCTGGGAAGGGAACCCATTCTGCTCATCCCCATGAGCTGCCGGTGACCAAGGGAAGGGTAGGGATGGCGGCCACCGGATCATTGTGCCCGGAGGAAGCTGGGGGGCCAGTTCTGCTGCCTGCACGGCCGCCACGTCTGGGCAGGCTGTGTCCGAGTCCGAGGGCAGCATCCTAGCATAAGGCACCGCACAGAAGGGATGGGCACTGGGCTTCGTCAGCCTCAGAGAAGGGCATTAATCCTGCGGTCACAAGCCTCCTGTCTACACGGGCTCTGCCCACCACCAGGTCCCTGCCTCCAGCTGGTCCCAGTCAGAGCTTGTAGGTGGGGAAAAGGGGAGGAACTCTTGGAGCCCGGTGGGTGGCAGAAAGGTCCCCTCGCCCCCCAACACATGGAGAGCTAGAAAACCCCCGGAGGTGGAGTTGGGAAAAGGGATGCAGGCAGCGGGAGGGTTTCCAGACTGGCCCCGCCCTTCCCTCAGGGCCACGGGCCTGGGACCTAAACTGTCCCTGGAGATCCGGGCCCTTCTGCCCCTAGAGCAACATGGTGACCTTGGCAGAGCGAGGGCGGGGCCTCAGCCATCCCTCCCCCAGCTCCCCTGGAAATCAAAACTGAAGTGGCGTAGTCCCCTCTTCCCCTGCTCCGGGCACCAAGAGCTCTTCCCGTACACACCGCGGCTCTATTTTTGAAGATAGGCGTCCAGCCAGAGCTGCCCGGACTCCTTCAGTGAGCTGTGGGGACACAGAGGAAGGATGAGTCCCCCAGAAAGGGGTCACACTGGGGGGCTGTAACGAGGTGCTCTTGAAGCTCTGGGGAAGCAGCGACTGCTGGGCAGGGGGCTGGCCCTGGCAGGGAGAGGGGCGCCCCCGAGCAGGAACCGGAGTGCGGACGGCAAGCCTCCCCTGTCTCCGGGCCTCCACCCTCCTGAACGCCTCCCTCCTAACCCCCTCTCCAGGGTCCGGGCGCTCACATATGCTTAGGGGTGCAAGGCAGTCTCCCTGAGAGTGTGAGCTCTCCTCAGGGGGTCTGGGACTTTGGGCTAACCTTCCCACTGAGCGGGTGCCCTAAAAACTGCCCCAGCGGAGGGCCCCCCGTACTCACTGGACGATGTCAGCGAAGGCGGAGAGCAGAGGCTTCGACTGGTACTCGATGCCGTGTTTGGCGCACAGGGACCTCACCAGGGGGGCCACTTTGCGGTAATTATGCCGGGGCATGGTGGGAAAAAGACTGGAGAGGAGGGCAAGGGGTCCTTCAGGCTCCAAGGCCGCCCCGCGGCTCAGCGTGCCCGCCGGTAAATGCAGCCCCTTTGCCCGCCCCCACCCTCGCCCCAGCCGTTGCCCCCCAGCACCCCAGACTCACTGGTGCTCAATCTGGAAGTTGAGGTGGCCACTGAACCAGTCATTGAAGAAAGACTGGTGCACGTTACACGTGGCCTGTAGCTGGGGGAGAAAGCGGGGGGCTCTGAGGTGGCGCCCGGCCATCGGGACCCCGCACCGAGCAGCTCGCCCCGCCCAGGCCCCCGGGCCCCCCGCCGGGCGTTACCTGAGTGGACACCCAGTCCACGTTGCGGTCGTGGTCTATGTGCATGGGGATGTGGTTCATCTGGGTCACCCACACAAACCAGTTGCTCTCCAGGAACCTGCGCCAGTGTGCCCAGAGGGCGGGAGAATGAGCAGACGACCTCCCCAACCAGCCCCAGAGCCCCCGCCTCTCCCTGCCGCCTGCCTCCCTGCTACCTGACAATGAAGAAGAGAGCCAGGAAGCCTTTCAGGCCCAGCAGGGGGATGTAGGTGAAGGAGATCCGCAGGTAGAAGGTGAGCATCCAGGCCAAGTCCTGAGCCGGGTGGGAGGGAGGCCGGATCAGCCAGAGGCCTGTGCCGCCCCCTCACCCGCCCCACAGCGTTCCGTCCTGACCCTGAATGCGTCTGTCCTCTTGTCTCTGTGTCTCTGTGTCTCTGTCTTTTTCTGTCTGTCTCTGTTTCTCTCTGACTCCCATGTTTGTTTCCCTGTCTCTGCATCTGTTTCTATCTCTGTCTCTCTCTGTCTGTGTCTGTGTCTCTTGCACTTGTTTAACGCACAGAGGCGTCTCCAAGGTCTCCCAGAGCCACTTGTGGCCGACTGCCCGAGTGCTTCCTGCCCACGTGTCCGGGGGCTCCCGTGGGCTTCTCGCTCCCCCTCCCCAGCCCCGGGACACTCACCACCCACTTCTTGCGCTGGACCACGAAGAAGAAGATGTACCACTGGAAGTAGACGGGCAGCAAGGCCGGGGGCCCAACTGCAAAGACACAAGCGTGAGCGGCCCGACAAGCAACCTGAGAACCCAGAGGGGAAACTGAGGCTGTGCCTCTGAGGGGGCGTGGGGGAGGCAGGAGTGAAGCCTTAGCATCCAGAGGAGGCGGGCGAGTGCCCAAGGAAGCTCTCCTGGGCGGGCCGGGGGCAGGATGTCGGAGAATAGCCAGGATGCCCAGCACCCAAAGGTGGGGAGCTCCCTACCAGGAGGGCCGAGACTCTGCCCCAGATCGTCTCAAAATAAACTAGCTCCTGCTAGGGCTGCTCTGCCCTCTCGTGGCTCTTAAAGGGGTGCGAAATGTGCACAGAGCTCGAACTGCGGGGGTCGTGGGGGTCGCCGGGCTCGGCCCCTCCAGGGCTGCTTCTGGCCCAGCCTTCACTTCCCCAGACCCAAGTCCCGAAGGAGCCCCGGCCCCTGGAAGCTGCCCCTCCAACGCGCCCGGCACGGACCCAGGGCTGCCCCGAGGAGAAGAGGAGGAAATGGGGCCCTCACCCCCCAGCGGCCCCCACGGCCCCTCCTGCCTCAGTGGGCCAGCCAGGACGCTGCCCCGGACACTCACTCAGGAAGAAGTACTTGTGCTGGTGGTTGTACGGCATGTATTTCTTCTTTTGCTTCCCGAGCTGGAAAGAGGAGAGGGTTGGGGTCAAGGAGCCGGAGCCCCCCGCCCTGCCCGCTTAGGCCTGGGGCCCAGCTCCCATCCGCCCGGGTCAGCCAGGTGCCCTTCCTTTCTCAGACCGAGGCCCAGGAGGTCACCCCTGGGACCCCTCCCCACGTGGCAGCCGGCAGAGCACTTGGGGCAGAAGCCGTCGCGCTCACCAAGCCCGGAAGCCCTGGCTGCAGCAGAGTGCCCGCCTTGGCCCCTGGCCCTTGTCCCAGCAGGGGGAGGAGCCCTGCTCTTAAAGGAGGGGCCCATGAAGGAACGGGGAGGCCCGCTGAGACCCCTTGTGCTCTCGGAGAGTAAGGAGCGTGGGGGACCTGGGGGAGCCTCCCAAGAGGCCAGGCCTCTCTCCACAGGGCCTCTGGCTCCTCAAGGGTCAGTGTGGACCCAGGGCCGGCCCCCCATCCTGCCCTCCAGCTGGAAGGCTCAGGCTGCCTATTCTTCCACCCCTGCCAAGCCACGTCCCCCCTCTGGGCCACGGTCGGAGCCTCCAGCCTCCGGAGCCTTCCCAGGCTCCCAGATCCTAAGAGGGGATTGAGGAGCTGAGAAGGAACCCACCATGTCAGGGCCTGGGCACGGCGAGGGGCTCAATAAAAGTGTGTGACCCTCCTCGAGCCTCAGTGTCCCCATCTGCAGAATGGCCATGGGCAGGACCTCTGCTCACCTCCACTGACAAGACCTTCCCCAAGGCAAAGAAGAAGGGGTGCATGTTGATGTCTGGGTCCTTCCGGAAGCAGTTGGGCTTGGCATGATGCTGGAAGTGCAGGTGGTTCCACCAGCTGGCAGGGGCGCCCTAGGCACGAGAGGCACAGGCTGAGCCCTGGCCCCTGCCTCCCTCAGCCCCCAGCTCCCAGCTCCTTGGCCCTGGCCCCGGCTCCCTGGTCCCAATGCAGCAGCCCCCAAACCTTCAGGTGGCCGATCACGAAATGGTGGAGCAGGTGGTTCCACGTGGACGTGCGGCAGACAGAGAGGTGTCCAAAGTCATGCTGCAGCCACCCCGCCTGGGCCTAGGAGAGGGCAGAGGGGGGATGGGTGCGCAGCCGGTGCACCCCTGCCTTCACTTGAGCACCCCAAACCCATGGCGCAGGCCAAGAGTACCAGCAGGACGCCTGGAGGCTCCCACCCCTTCTGGGCTCTTCCCGGCAGTGCCAGCCCTTGTAGCCTCAGTGCCCCCTCTTAAAATGAAAGCCCCGTGCTCACTGGGCCCTAAACTCCAATTGGATGATCCACAACCTCTCTGGCTCAAGAGTTCCTCCCAAACCTCCCCTCTTCTGACCCCCAGCCCCTCCCTGAGCAGACCCCGCGACCCTGTCCCCTGCAGGCGCGTTCCCGGACCACCGTGCGTCTACCCCCTGGCCACCCCGGCCCAAGCTCAGTTCTGCCCGTTTTAGTCCCGTTCAGAGGGCCTCCACAGCAAACCCAGAGCCCCCTTGGCACCTCCCCAACCCCCTTAGAGTTGGGCCCCGCTCTGTCAGTGTTCACGCACACCCTCGCACTCGCATCCCCAGCCTCCCCTGGAGGACACCTTGGCCCTCAGCTGAAGGGCAACCCCCTCTGGCTGCCGGCCCCATTCCTCCCCAGACCAACACATTGGCCTACGCTCGGCTGCCATGCCAGGCTGGCTTACACAGCCTTCTCTCCTATTGAAACGGAGGCCAGGGGGCCTCCTGCCCGCCGAGTGTGCAACAGACGGTCCTGCGTCACTCGTGGAACCCGGGCACCGGCACACGGAGAGGGCCAGGGCGGGGAGGCAGGCTCCCGGTGCCAGTGGGGCTGTGCGCACAGGGACACAGGCGAGCACAGGCCCAATGACCCTTCCCTTCTGGGAAGCCGGCGTCTATTCTGAAGCAGCCCCGATTCCCGTGGGAACAGGCCCGGGCTTGGCAAGAGCGCTCGCAGGGGTACGGGGAGGGCTCACCGGGAGCCAGCGGGAGGCCTGGAGCCTGCCAAGGAGCGGGGGCCAGTGGGAAACAAGGAGGGGGCTCTGCAGGGCAGCAGGACAATGAACGCGGAGGGACAGTGTGTCGCTCGAAATGCCCGCCTGCCTTCCTCTCTGACCTGCCTGGCCATCCTGGCGCCAACTGTTTCCAGCCCTGCAGCAGAGGCCCAGGGACTGATTTATCAACCAGATGTGGCTCCGGGCGCTGGAGCTGGAGGGTGTGGATCCCAGAGTCTATACAGCATGTTCCCATTCTAGGACTGTGGAGGCAGGGGAGGAGCCTCCCAAACACTTATCTGCTTCAGGGTTAGGGTTACGGTTCGGGTTAGCTCAGGTGTCCCCCTTTCTAAGCCCCCTCCCAGCTCCCATGTTCCCTGTTCTAAAGTTCTTCACAGCCCCACTATTAAATGCTCCGTGTTCCAGGATCTCTTCCGGCCTAGGGGCCTAGTTCTGCCCTTTCCTTTCACCACCATGCTCCGGGAGAAAGAGCATTTCCCAGGGACACGGAGCAGAGGGGACGCCAGGCCGCATTACCTGCACGGTGCTGAGCAGCACGGCGCTGACGAGAAAGGGGAGCAACGAGGTCCCGAAGAACCAGAGTGTGAGCCACGCGGCCACGTCCAGGAGCAGGATGTGCAGCAGGTAGAGCGCGAAGAAGGTGGGGCTGGCCTTCATGAGGCCCATGCGCTCCACGGAGGCCCTCAGCTCTCGGAATTCGTCCGTCAGCTGCTTCTGCAGGGGGAGGCAGGCAGCACCCTGAGCAGCTGTGGGCGGCCTGCCAGGGCTCGGGACAGGTTCAGGGCTCCCTGACGCCCGAGCACTGAGCGCCCGCAGCGTGGCTGCTGGGGAGAAACTGGGGGGCCCGGGGAAGAACCTGGTGGAAAAGGAGCAGGACTGGAGGACTCTTCAGGGCCTGGCCTGGAACTGGGCATCAGAAGGGGAGAGGGGGGTACAGGCAGGAGGACCACCGTGTACAGGATCCCCTTCCCTTCCAACACAGACAAGGGAGGCTCTTGCTGAACTCAGGGGGACTTTCTCAGACACTCTGCTTCTGAGCTGCTGGGGGTGCAGGGGAATCTCAGACCAGCTCCCCCATTTCCTCCCCCCCCAGCCTTCCAAACAACTCACGTTCTTGTTGGGCTCGAAGCTGGGCTGGTCTGGGGCCAGCTCCCCGATCAGCAGGGAGTTCAGGTACTTCCGAACCAAGGCCTTGTCGATGTGGAACGCTGTGAAGGGATCCTGGGAAGCCAAGAGAATGGGGACTGAGGAAGCCTGAGCCCGAGGGATCAGCGACCCCCTTCCACCAGCCCTCTGACTCTGCCCCCAAGGACCTCTGGGCTCCCTCCACAAATACACGCTGGTCCCCCTAGATATGGGCCCCCCAAAGATACACCCCCCACAAATGCAGGCCCCCCACAGATACACCAACCTCCATAGATATATGT
Source organism: Sminthopsis crassicaudata (assembly GCF_048593235.1). NCBI lineage: Eukaryota > Metazoa > Chordata > Mammalia > Dasyuromorphia > Dasyuridae > Sminthopsis > Sminthopsis crassicaudata. Next base: position 248,137,279 of record NC_133622.1, read on the forward strand.
TGGCCCCCACAAATACATGCCCCCCAACAATACACACTAGCTCTCAGATACAGGCACCCCAAATATACATGCCCCCAAAGATACCCACACCCCACAGATGTGCGAGGACACCAGGCTCTAATAGAGAAAGAGCACAAGGCCAGGAAGGGTCAGTGACTGCACTCTTGGTCCTCAGGCTTCAGATTGAGCAGCACTTGCCTGTCTCTCCCAGCACCCCACTTGGTATTCTAAGCTAGAAGCTCTGACGGCCAAACAGTTCTTCAGAGGAGGACGTGGACCCCCCCCAAAGTGCTGATGGAGAAAGGAGGGGGGTCTTCCAGCATCTTTACTTTGAACTTTAGGTTCAAACCCAAACAGAAACTCAGGGGAAGAAGGGAACTTGCATCCTCTGGGCACCGCAGGGACGAAGATACTCAGAAGAAATAAGGAGCCAACAGGCAGGACAGGGCGGCCTTGGGTTGGCAGGGCCAAGGAGCCAGAGGAGATGCCGCTGACATTCACAGTCTCCGAATGACCAGGGACTTGCCCTCATTCATTCAGAAGGATTTCAGCCCTCAGCTTTGCCTTGTGCACAACACCCTTCTGCTCCCAAATCATCAATGGCTCCCCGTTAATTAAGGATAAATCGCCATGACCCGGCATTTACCAAGGCTGGAATAAGAATCCAAGAACAGCAAGTCCTTCAAACACAGGCAAGAGGTAATGTCCAAGCCGGTAAAACATTCTAGGCCCTGGGACTGATATTCTGGAGGGGACACTGAGTCCTCAATCTTCTGCAGAGACTGAATTTCAGGCAGGTCCCAGATTCTCAGGCCCAGCTTCCTCAAAAAGCATTAAATTAACTAGGCCGCTGTTTATTTATTTCCTGCTGGGTGAGGTGCCAGGCTGCAAAGACCATTTCTGTCCTCAAAAAGTTCCTACCCTATAGGGGACTCATTGGCTAAACAGCTGGATAAATTTGGGAGGAGAGAGCACTGACAACTCTGTGCATGTGTGTGTGCATTGTGTATGAAATGTAACTTAAAACTGGAAAATGGAACAGGAAAGAGATAAAAGAAAAAGAGTGGAAAAGGTGATAAAAGTGAGGGCAGATTAAGGTTAAGGTTAGAAGCAATATAGGCTTGAAAAGAGGCAGGATTTAAAGAGAGAAGGAGGAGGAGGAAAGGGAGAAGGAAGAGAAGATGGGATGGAGGAAATACACAGTATTACATAATTGTAAATGTAAATGGGACAAGTTTACTCATAAAATGGAAGGAGACAGTAGAATGGCTTAGAAACCAAAATCCAACAATATATCGGGCTATTTTGTTGTTAAAAAAAAAAAAATGTAATTCTTTTAAACATATTTCCCTATCTGTCATGTTGTACAAGAAAAACCACACTAACAGGGGAAAAAAACCATGAGAAAGGAAACAAACAAAAAGTGAAAATATTATGTTTCAATCCATATTCAGAATCCTTAGTTTTCTCCCTGGATGTGGATGCCATTTTCCATCCTGAGTCTATTGAAATTGCTTTGAAGAACCACACAGCACTATATTGTTTAAGAAACACACTTTAAACAGAAACACATGGGCAGACTTAAAGGGTCAGAGTATAATCTAATATACTTCTGCTAAAGTTAAAAAAAGCAGTAGTAGAAATAAAAAATAACAGAGACCTAAAAAGAGATAATCAGGGAAATCACATTTTGTTAAAAAGGTTTTGGACAATGAATTAATAACAATTTTTATAACAAGTTTCTCTCATAAAGGCCACATTTCTCAATACATAGAGAAATGAGTCAAATTTATTTTTAAAAAAGCCTTTTCTCCTTCCTAATTGATAAATGGCCAGCTAATTTTCAGAACAAATCTATTGACATATGAAAAAAATGCCCTAAATTACTACTGATGAAAGAAAGGCAAATTATATTTCTGAGGTTATCACTTCAGATCCATTAGAAATGACAAATGTTGCCGTGGATGAGGGAAAAATGGGTTTATTAAGGAACTCCTAGCGGACTAATGAACGGGTCCAACCACTCTGGAGAACAATTTGGAACTAAGCCCAAAGGACTATAAAACTGTATACTTTTCAATCCAGCATCGCAATAGTTAGGTCTGTATCCCCGAGATAAAAGGAAAAGGAAATGGCAGCTTTTTTTTTTTTTTTTTTTTTCGTGGCAGCAAAGAATTGGGAATTGAGGGGATGGCTATTAGCTGGGGAATGGCTGAACAAGCTGTGATATATAATTGTGATGGAATATTATGTTATTAGAAGCAATGAGGGAGCTGGGGGGAGAGGGGGAAGAAACACATGACAGCACCTATAGGAACTCACACAAAGTGAGGTGAGGAGAACCAGGAGATCCAATGCACAGTAACAGCAATACTGTGATAGTCTTGGTTATTAGGGTCAATACAATGCTCCAAGACAATTTCACATAACTCTTGGGGGCAGCTTGGGTGAGGTAGTGGACAGAGCAACTTCCAGAGTTCAAATCCAGCCTCAGACAGTACCTGGCTCTATGACAGCCTGCAAGTCTCACAACTCCCTCAGTTTCCTCATCTATAAAATGAGCAGGAGAAGGAATGGCAGAGCTCTTCTGTATCTCTGGGTGGGACGCACCTAAACAACATGAAAAATTGCTACCCATCTCCAAAGAGAGAACTGAAGAACTCTCCAATTTTTTTTTTTTTGGGGGGGGGATATAGCCACTATAGCAATGTTTTCATGATTCCACCTACGCAATTGTATCCTGTTGTTTGGGAGGGAGAGTGTGGGAGAAATTTGGGTGTCAAAATTTAAAGTTAAAAATGATGCTGGAAATATGTTTAACATGATTGCACATGCAAACTCTATAAAGGACCCATGGCTGGCTTGGGGGGAAGGGAAGGAGAAAAATTTGGAACTCAAGTGAATGCTGAAAACCATGTCTATGTGTATGGGGGGGGGGACACTACTAAAAATAGAAATACATGTTTTAAAAAAAAGAAGAGAAAATGCTTGACTGGGGTCGTTTGGACAAGGCTGGCTGGATGAGGCGGAGGTGAAAGGAGTAAAGGGGGGCAGGTCACCCCGCCCAGCCCCCCAACCCCTCAAGGTTCGTGCACTTTGCAGGGCCTTGGGAGGGTGGAAGCTCCGCTTACGATCTTGGCAGGGGAAACTTGGAAGTCAAGGAGCTAGCCAAAGGTGGACTATGGGCCACCAGGACAAGTAGTGACCTCCCCATCACGGAAGGGATCCAAGCCTAGAGAACTCAAGTCATTTCCCTTCTCTAGGACTCAAGTTTCTCCATCTGCAAAAGGGGTTCCACGCAACGCCTCCCCCAGGGGGACATATCCCAGCCCCCTCCCCGTAGCTCCCAAAACGTCAGTTTCAGGCACTGCTCCCTGAGCTGCTTTCACTCCCTTCAGCAGAGGGAAACTCAGAGGCCCCTGTCCCCCTCCCTCCTCCCAGGGTCGGGAACCTCTTCTACGTTCCTATTGGTCGGGTGGCGGCAGAGGCGGGACCAAGGTGCGGTGGCACCACCCGTTAAGACCAATCATCTCCCCCGCAATTGGAACAAAGTCACCTAACGGAAAGGCCGAAGCCCGGCCGCTGTGCCCCGCCCTTCCCGGCCTTCAGGCAGCGCTGCGCATGCTCCGTCTCCAGGGGCGACTGCCTGGACCTGCCTGGACCTCCACGGGTCGCACGTGCCACAGGGGCGGGGGGAGGACTTCTTCCTCCTCTCTGGGGCTCTAGCTGGTCAAGGCCGAGTAAGAGGCTCAGAGAGGGGGGACTGAGACCCGCGACTTCCCCAAAAGCTAGGGGGGAGAGGGGCTCTGCGCGCCGGAGGTCCCGGGTACACGCCGGCGCTTAATAAGCTCTGCGGGCCCAGCCGGAGCTCTAAGGCCAGGGTCGGGGATGCAGGGCGCCTTCCCCACAGGTTCCGTCAAGGGGCGAGCCCTCGGAGCTGGGTCAGCGGCGGGCCCCGCGCCTCGGGCCCTCAGCTCCGCGCAGACCGAGGCAGCTCCCGGGCTGGAATCCCCTCCCCCTCCGGGAGGCACCCGGCTCCCCGCGGAAGCCCCCCGAGTGCAGAAGCCTTCCCTCCGAGGGCCTCTCGGACCGTCAGTGCCCTGTTTGCAAAGATCTTTCCCCTTTGGGAAGGGGTCTCTCCGCTGGGCTGTAAACTCCAGAGACCGGGGCCGGCTACTGCCTGTGCTTGCATCCCGCGGCTAGGCTCAATCCGAGCCGACAGCCGGACCGTAGTCCCGGCCTCCTCCAGGAGGGACCGAGGGGTCCAGACCTTTCTTTGGGAACTTCCCTCCCCACTCGGACTGCATTGTTTGGAATGGCGCCACCCGGACCCAAAGTCACGCGGCCGAGTCCCCTCCCTTTTTTCTGGGTGTCCCTCTGACCATCCCCCGTCTCCGCGAGCTTGGGCTACCGACCCCTGCCACTGGGTTTGTAAATTGGAAGCGTCTCCGCTCCCTCCGATCCCCCCTCCCCCTTCCGCCCTCCTCCAGTAGCCCTTGCATTCCATTTCCTGCCTCTGACCCTCCCACTCAAGCAGCGGCCCGCATCCCCTCCAAGAACGTCTCCGTTCCCCACGCCCCTTCTGGCCCTGCTGCCCCGGCTTTTTTAGCTGCTCTCTCCGCACCATCTAGGGTCCCAAACTTCCTGTATCCGGCGGCGGGCACTGTGGCAACAGAGCCCGGGAAGGGCAGAGGCAGCGCCAGCCCCCGCTCCCCGCGCTGCATCCCGGGGGTCCTCTGGTCCCGAGCCCCCGCTCCCCGCGCTGCATCCCGGGGGTCCCCTGGTCCCGAGCCCCCGCTCCCCGCGCTGCATCCCGGGGGTCCCCTGGTCCCGAGCCCCCTCTTCCCCCGCTGCACCTCGGGGGTCCCCTGGCCCCGGGCCCCCGCTCCCCGCGCTGCATCTCGGGGGTCCCCTGGTCCCGAGCCCCCTCTTCCCCCGCTGCATCCCGGGGGTCCCCTGGTCCCGAGCCCCCTCTTCCCCCGCTGCATCCCGGGGCCCGGAGCTCACCGTGGCATCCTGGCCAGCGTAGTGGCCTATGACCCGCGAGCCCCCCGGGTGCCTCCGGCTGAACTCGCTGATGTCGTAGACCTTGCGGTCGATCACGAGCCAGCGCTCCTGGCGCCCGGAGCGCTGCGACACCTCGTCCCACGTGAAGAGTCGGGGCGAGGTCCCCGCGGGCGCCGAGTACGGGGCCATGGTCGCGGCGGGGGGCCTGAGGAGCAGGCAGCGGCGGCGGCGGCGGCGGCGCGCGCTGGCGCGGTGCGAGCGGGGAGCGCGCGGAAGCCGTTTTCAGCACCAGCGGCGGCGGACGGCGGCGAAGCTCGGGGCCGGCGCTCCCATTGGCTGAGCCGCGTGGCGCGGGCGGGAGGAGGGAGCCCCCCGCCCCTCGCGGGCCCGCCCCCCGGGGTCTGCGTCGCTGCCGAGCTGGGCCGGATTGCCCTGGAGAGTTCGGGAATGCGCCCCAGGCCCCGCCCACAGGCAGGGAAACTGAGGCCCGGCATCCGCCTCGAGAGTAGGGCCCGAGTCCAGCGGTCGCGGCAGAGAGCGCGTCGGGCCCGTGCGTGGGTGGTTGAGAAGCCGCGCCGGGTCTCGGGGATACGATCAAAGCCGCGCCGCTCCTGCTCTGGCAACCTCTGCCCTTAGTAGCTGCTCGATAATCAGGCAGTCAGTGAGCCAGGTTATTGAGGAGCGCCCACTGTGGGCCAGACCCTTTGCTAAGAGCTGGCAGCGGCCTACTGGGAGACAGGGCCCACGAGTGATGGCATCCACGCGCGGCTCCGTGCGAGAGCCAGGCGCCACGGCCGGGGGTCACCTCGAAGGAAGGCCGGGGGCCTGGGAGGGGGGCCCCCACGAACGGGAGGCAGGGATGGGAGCCGGGGAGGCCGGGAGGGGGAGGCTGGCTGGCCTCCGCCCGGCCGAGAAACAGGGCGCGAAGAGAAGGGGGCGTCTGCGGGAGCAGCCCCCAACCCTACATGCTCTTTTGGGGAGTGGGAATGGAAGGCTGGGCCCAGCCCCGCGCGCACCGTGCAGAGGAGCCTGGGCCGGCTCCAGAGGGGTCAGTGCCTGAGGTCAGCACACGCCGGCGGGGGGGGAGGGGAGAAGGATTGGGACGCGCTGGGCTTGGGGAGGAGCAGAGACTTTAGGGACGGCCCCCCAAGCTGGGCCCCGGCACTTGCTGCTAAAACACTTTGGTAAATACAGTTGTTGCCCTTTGGAATTCTGTATGTTGTCTTATATGCATTGTCGAAAGGTTGTGCTGAGGGGTCCGGATGGAGGAAGGGAGGAAAGGAGAAAGGATGGAAGTGTGTGGTACGGAAATGGTGAGGGGTCACCATATAATAAAAAAGCTGGAGAGAGCTCTAGAGAAAAGCAAAGTTTATTGTATGTCCTCGGGAGAATCCCGCGTCCCACTCCTCGAGTAGACATCGAAAAGACAAAGCGCCTCCTGTGGGCAGGACAGCACCTTTAATCGCCCCCTCCCACCACTGACTCTCATCCTCATTGGCTGAGAGTCTTACATTCTAACCGGAGATCTACCCATGAAATTGAACTTGACCAATAAGTACATAGTTGCCCATATTTGGATGGAATAGGGAGATGTCATAGGAGGGGAAGGCAATGCCCTTTGCTGGAACTTCAGAGTCCTTCAGGCCTACTGGAACTCTGAAGTAGATGAAGCCTTACTCGATTTTCACAACTATCTTGAAAGATCTCACCTCATCTCATTCAGTCCCTCCTCTTACTTTGTACACTGAGATCTCTTCAAAGTTTTGTAACATAATTTCACATTCCCTATGAATTCCTCACTTCCTTCTGGCTCCTGTGGGCCTTGGGCCACCGGCTCCACCCTTACAGCATCTATTTAACAGACCCTTCAGCTTTCTCTTCCAACCTGATCATTCCAGATGATGATTTTGGACAATTCTGGTTATTAATCTGATCAAACAGGGGATGTAGATAGGGAATAATATAACACCACTAAAAGCTATAAGGCCCAACCAAAGGAGCTGCTTCCACCAGCTTCCCAAACCAGGACCATCTAGAAGTATTGAACAGTGAGGTCCACGTCTGTACAGGAACAGGAGCAAGTTTCCTAATGTTCTTAGTGATTTCCTTCACTAGATTACCATTGTTATCAATCTCTATACAACATGTGGATAAATTTAGTTTAGCACAAACTCCCCCTTCCTCAGCCAACAAGTAATCCAGCACAAGTCTATGTTGTAAAACAGCCTCTCTGGTTTGAGTAGCTTCATCAGCCAAAAGATGTAGTGCCTCAGCTGTCTGTTCAACATGTATATTGGAGTTCTATATCCCCAACTTCCATCTTGAGCCCAGGTCGCTGACCCGTACTCTGACTATTCTTTCTGGAGGCCAGGCCTCACCCCAACCATTTGCATCTCCAGTCCAAGTGATGGAGGTATCTAAACTCCGTTTACAACTGAATCCCTAAATATTGGTTGCCTGTTCGCGAAGAAAGAAAACTTTTGGCCTTATTAGTCCAATATAACAATTCCCTGTCCAATTGAGAGGCAGGTGATTATAGGCAGTTAAACCACAGATCCAATAATGACCCTTTAGAGCAGGTTGTTCCCTTGGAAATATGTCTGAGCTATTCCTTGTAAAAGGGTAATATTGTTGGTCTCTCGTCCCTAGGGGGCTTCCCCCCACAAAGGGGTCATACTGGCATTTCCATAAACCTTGCTCTTTTCTCCAACTACAATTGGCAACTGGCCACTGGCCTGTTAGATTAGAGGTACTCCAAAATGTGGAAAACAGAGTCCCATGTTGCCCGGGTGTCCCTGGGGTGACATTATACCAACCCCATTGGTAACTGTACCCAATGTATATGTTCCCTTTCCTCTTATTCTCTTTTATACATCTCAATACATCCCATTCTACTTCACTACACTCAGCAGTAGTGACTTGTTGATAGCAATATCCCTGCTCTCCTATTTCTGGGAGAGCATTCAAGGTACAATCTTTCCAGTCCTTTCCACACTTCAATTGAGGATTCCTCCCTGTATCCCGCCAATATTTAGACATTTTTGTACAGTCAGTTGTCTTTGGCCTCAGGTCTGTTCTCGAATAGGTCCACTCACATACACTAATTCCCAGCTTCAAACCTTGTCCTGTCTGATTTAAGCAGTATTTCCCTTTCCTATCTTTGGTCAATGACCACTGATGTTTCTCTTCTCAATTCTGGAAACCGGTCCCATTATGAATTTGGGGTCTGTTGCTAAGGATCCAGGCTGGGCTTAAGGGGACAGGTACCCATGGCCATTGGTTCAACTGTTGGGATCCACCACAGATCCAACAATTCGATAAGTTAAATGTCCTCCCTATATTCTGCATGAGCAGGAGAAATTGGTTCTCATCTCTAGAAGGTCATAAGGAAATAGATGAACCCAAAGCTTAGGGAGAGCCTCATAATGTTCAGCTATTATAACACCGTGAAGTTAAGGTGAACTTCCCAAAGGAAAATATATCAAGTCACAAACAGGCAAAGAGACCCAGAGTAAGGAAAGAGAAGTCATACAGTGACAATGCACTGGATTCAGAATCAGTGTTCCCATTCAGTGGAGGTCCCCTCCTCTTATGTAATTGGAGGTCTCCCCTGTCTCCAACTGTCCACTCTGATAAAGGTGGCGCCACAGGTCCTTTTGTCCTGGTGTGGTGTGTCCAGCCTCGTTCCTGGGTGCGAATCGCAGTATCTGAAGTCAGTATCACTTGGTAGGGTCCGTCCCAGCACGGAGTCAGCTTCTCGTCCTTCCAGGAACGGATCAGCACCCAATCACCAACCTGAATTCTATGAACAGGGAAACCTAGAGGAGGAGTCTGAGCTATTAGCCCTTTTTGTTGAAGTCCTTGCAAATGTTCCAGCAATGATTTAACCTATCTCTTAACAAACAAATCCTTAGTTTCTAAAATAGGGTCCCAGTCTCCCTTAGGATAAGCCTGGAAAGGATGACCGTACAATAATTCATAAGGTGAAAGCCCACTATCTCTACACGGCTTGGTCCTGATTCCAACCAGAGCGAGAGGAAGGCATTTCGTCCAAGGTAGTTGGGTCTCTAAAGATAACTTAGTCAGCTGCCATTTTATTTCTTGGTTCATCCTTTCTACTTTCCCAGAAGAGGGAGGATGCCAAGGGGTATGGAGTGGATTACTTACTCTATACAGAGGGAACAGGTGGGGAGGGAAGGAGAAAAATTTGGAACACACAAAAAAAACAAAAGCTGGTTTTGAAAGGCTTGGCAGGTGAGTCAGCCTGTTGACATTTCTGCCTATTTCAAAACCTAGATCTTAGTGAGTGTGCCTTGGCAGGGTCCTGGGTTCTGCTTGTCACAGTCCTTACTGCTAGCTCCTAAAGATGAACAGCAAGATTAGGCGATGAGCGACTCCAATGTACGCGACTCTTCTCAAGGATGAGCTGATTCAGGCCAATGCCCTGAGATTTGTGATGGAGAGAGCCAGCTGCCTCCAGAGGGAGAACTGTGTGGACCATAACAGAGAATTTTCACCTTTTTGGTTGTTTGGTTCCTTTTTTTTTTTTTTTTTTTCCTTTTTGATCTGACTTTTCTTGTGCAACATGATAAATGTGGAAATATGTTTAGAAGAATTGCATATGTTTAACCTAGAGTGGATTACTTACTATATACAGAGGGAACAGGTGGGGAGGGAAGGAGAAAAATTTGGAACACAAGGTTTTGCAAGGGTGAATGTTGAAAACTTTCTGCACATATTTCGAAAATAAAAGGCTAGATTAGTGGAATAGGTTAGATTCACAAGACAAAATAGTCAATAACTATAGCAATCTAGTGTTTGAGAAACCCAAAGATCCCAGCTTTTGGGATAAGAATTCATTATTTGACAAAAACTGCTGGGAAAACTAGAAATTAGTATGGCAGAAACTAGACATAGACCCACACTTAACACCATATACCAAGATAAGGTCAAACTGGGGACATGATTTAGGCATAAAGAATGAGATCATAAATAGATTAGAGGAACAGAGAATAGTCTACCTCTCAGACCTGTGGAGGAGGAGGAATTTGTGACCAAAGGAGAACTAGAGATCATTATTGATCATGAAGTGGAAAAACCCCAAATGGGACTATGAGAAACATAATCTTGAATCTTTGTAGTTAGAAGTTTATTACTAGTTCTTCTCTCCCTACTGCAGATGGCATTTTTAACAACCCAGATGTACTGTCCTGAAAGATCGAGACCTTGACAACCTGATAAGCTTAAAGAAATACTCCTTGCTGCTGCCTGAGAATGACCCCCTTAGAGTGATAACTTTTTTTGCCTCCTATTTAGAATAGAAATTCCTTTAAAACTAATGTATCAAGAAACATTTTGATGTCTCTCTCTTCTTTCTATAAAAATATGGCCCTGAGACCACTCATTTGCTGACTCCCCTGCTCTGGTGGGGTTCAGTTGCTGGCTAGCAATAAATGCTCTTAAATTTTCTTTTTCTTTTCTTTTTTTTTTTTTTGGCTTCCCTGTTTTTCTCTCACCTGGGTACTTCAATCACAAAATAGAAAATTTTGATTACATCAAATTAAAAAGCCTTTGTACAAACAAAACTAATGCAAGCAAAATTAGAAGGGAAGCAACAAACTGGGAAAATATTTTTACAGCTAAAGGTTCTGCTAAAGATCTCATCTCCAAAATATATAAAGAACTGATTCTAATAAGAAATTAAGCCATTCTCCAATTGATAAATTGTTAAAGGATATGAACAGACAATTTTCAGATGATAAAATTGAAACTATTTCCACTCATATGAAAGAGTTCCAAATCACTATTGATCAGAGAAATGCAAATTAAGACAACTCTGACATAGGGGTACACAGCTCTCAGATTGGCTAAGATGACAGCAACAGATAATGATGAATGTTGGAGGGGATGTGGGAAAACTGGGACACTGATGCATGGTTGGTGGAATTGTGAAAGAATCCAACCATTCTGGAGAGCAATCTGGAATTATGCCCAAAAAGTTACCAAACTGTGCATCCCCTTTGATCCAGCAGCGCTACTACTGGGCTTATATCCCAAGGAAATACTAAAGAAGGGAAAGGGACCTGTATGTGCCAAAATGTTTGTGGCAGCCCTTTTTGTAGTGGCTAGAAACTGGAAAATGAATGGGTGCTCATCAATTAGAGAATGGTTGGGTAAATTGTGGCATGTCTCCAGAGTCTGGCCCAGACAAGAGATTCTCTATTTCACGAGTGCCGCCCTCTTTTATCTTCCCAGAGAATGGGCGTGGGATAATGCAAGGGCTTCTGGGAAGAAATACTTCAACCAATGAACTTGCTCCTCCTAAGCATGCAAGCTCCTCCCCAGGAGTTCACTTAGCACTTAGTAAAAACCTAATATCCCATTATCTCATTAGCACTTAGTAAGAACATAATAGTGGTATATGAATGTTTTGGAATATTATTGTTCTGTAAGAAATGACCAACAGGAGGAATACAGAGAGGCCTGGAGAGACTTACATCAACTGATGCTGAGTGAAACGAGCAGAACTAGGGGATCATTATACACTTCAACAACAATACTGTACGAGGATGTGTTCTGATGGAAGTGGAAATCTTCAACATAAAGAAGATCTAATTCAGTTCCAATTGATCACTAGACGGACAGAAACAGCTACACCCAGAGAAGGAACACTGGGAAATGAGTATAAACTATTTGCATTTTTGTTTTTCTTCCCAGGTTATTTTTACCTCCTGAATCCAATTCTTCCTGTGCAACAAGAAATTCGGTTCTGCACACCTAATTGTATCTACGATATACTATAACATATTTAACATGTACAAGACTGCCTGCCATCTAGGGGAGGGAGTGGAGGGAAGGAGGGGAAAATCAGAGCAGAAGGGAGTGCAAGGGATAATGTAAAAAATTACCCATGAATATGTACTGTCAAAAAAAAGTGTTATGCCACAGTAACCTTTTATTGTCCTGACTCATTTTCCCTAATTATCCTGACTCAGTCCTGCCTCAGTTTCCTTGCTTCCCATTCTGCAAAACCTCCCTCCCTCTTTATCAGAATATCAAAATGCCTCTCCCCATCCCAAGATGTTAGAATATCAGATAATGCCTTATCAAGATGCCTCTTCCCATGTCCCCGGGTGCCTCCCCCCGATTATGTCATCCCCTTTCCCGAGGCTCACCCCACCTCGTCAGTCCTGTTCCTGCTCTCGGCACCCTGCTTCCGCTCCTGCCTCAGTCTACCCTCTGCATCTGAGCCATGTCCATATATGTCATTGAGAACTCTGATTGTTTGCTGGATTTTTGGAGACTATAGTCTCATTCAGCCCTGGGAACAAACATGGATCCATTGGTCCCAGTATATCTTTCCATTTAACAAATTATTAAATACTCTCTTGCTATGGTCTGGTCTAGCTCCTCTTGTCAGGATAAGCAAAAGTCCTTGCCCCACGTGTGGACGCCAAATGTAATGTTCTGATCGTCTCTCAGTTGTAATCCTTTTCTGTATAATCTTTTCCTCTATGAGCAGGTTTCTTGGGAGGCTTCTGGAGCCTCTAGCCAACCTCTTCTTCTTCCTGAATCCTGGCTCTGAATCTCCTCCAGCGCTTGTCCTTCCCCAGTCCAAACTGCTCTCCAGGCTCAAAGTTGCTTCTTTTATCCTCCCAGAGAATGGGTGTGGGATAATGCAAGGGCTTCTGGGAAGAACCACTTCAACCAATGAGCTTGCTCCTTCTAGGATTCCTAAGGTGTAAACTCCCTTTCCAGGTCTGAGCCAGAGAACTGTCAAGTCAACCTGAGTTCTCACCTGGTAATCCTAACACTCTCTAATCTCTATCTTGTTCAGTTTCTCCGGCATTACAATGGCATAGTTAATGGCTGCTTCTAACCTGGCTAACTCCATTGCCATCCTGAACCTATTTTACATTTGCCAATCCTGGTGCCCATTTTACCTCTTCATTTTGTCTTCTCATAAATAAAAACAAGACTCCATCAGTTGGACTCTTTGTGAGCCCATTTGGAGTTTTCTTGGCAAAGGCTGGAGTGCTTTGCCGTTTCCTTCTCCAGCTCACTTTACAGCTGAGGAAACTGAGGCTGTATCGATGTCAGGAAGATGAGTCTTCCTAACTCCGGGTTTGGTGCTCTTTCTTCTGTGTCGTCTAGCTGCCTCTACTCTGTGCAACGTAAAGAAAGCCTCTCCTGAGAGGCAGCCTGACTAGCACAGGGGTTCTTAAACGAACGCCCCTGAACTTGGGGGGAAAAGCCTTTTGACAACTGGAGTTTGATGTAATTGGTTTCTTCGGGAATCCTGTGTGCTTGATTTTATGCATTTACACAGCTGCTCTTGAGAGGGGACCCATAGGTTTCACCAGACTGTCTGCCCAAGGGGCCATGAACCTCCCCCCCACCAAAAAAAAAGATGAAAAACCTAGGATGTCATAATGGAAGAGAGATCACCGGACTAAGAGATTGGTTCACTTTGGATTCAAACCCTCAAATGGCCTTCATTTTTCCCATCTGTACAATCAAGGTAATGCTTGTACAACCTAGCTCACTGTGTAGATGGGAAGAAAGCGTAAGAGTTATGGCCAGTTTTAGTGAACTCTAGTTAGGATGTCTTTTCACAGTCTCTACTGGAAGCTCCTTGAGGGCAGGAGCTGCTCTTTTTGGTAAACCTTAGCACAATGCCTGGCACCTAATAGTTGATTAGTGAATGCTCCTTCATCGGAGCTGCTGTCTACACATTCATTTGAGATGATAGATGACAGACAGATAAACAGACACAGACAGCAGACAGATGATAGGTGATAGACAGACAGACAGCAGATAGATGACAGATGATAGACAGACAGACAGATAAACATACAAATAGCAGATGATAGATGATAGACAGGCAGCTGACAGCAGACAGATGATAGAGGATAGACTGACAGACAGCAGACAGATAGTTCAGTAAACAGACACAGGTAGCAGATGACAGATGATAGACAGATAGATAGACAGCAGACAGATAGATTGATAAACAGACACAGACAGCAGATAGAGATGATAGAAATAGACACAGACAGCAGACAGATGATAGATGATAGACAGACAGACAGATACAAATAGCAGATGACAGATGATAGACAGACAGCAGACAGATGATAGATGATAGACAGACAGACAGCAGACAGATGATAGATGATAGACAGACAGACAGCAGACAGATGATAGATGATAGACAGACAGACAGCAGACAGACAGACAGACACAGACAGCAGACAGATGATAGATGATAGACAGACAGACAGATACAAATAGCAGATGACAGATGATAGACAGACAGCAGACAGATGATAGATGATAGACAGACAGACAGCAGACAGATGATAGATGATAGACAGACAGACAGCAGACAGATGATAGATGATAGACAGACAGACAGCAGACAGACAGACAGACACAGACAGCAGACAGATGATAGATGATAGACAGACAGACAGATACAAATAGCAGATGACAGATGATAGACAGACAGCAGACAGATGATAGATGATAGACAGACAGACAGCAGACAGATGATAGATGATAGACAGACAGACAGCAGACAGACAGACAGACACAGACAGCAGACAGATGATAGATGATAGACAGTTAGACAGATACAAATAGCAGATGACAGATGATAGACAGACAGCAGACAGATGATAGATGATAGACAGACAGACAGCAGACAGATGATAGATGATAGACAGACAGACAGCAGACAGACAGACAGACACAGACAGCAGACAGATGATAGATGATAGACAGACAGACAGATACAAATAGCAGATGACAGATGATAGACAGACAGCAGACAGATGATAGATGATAGACAGACAGACAGATACAAATAGCAGATGACAGATGATAGACAGACAGCAGACAGATGATAGATGATAGACAGACAGACAGCAGACAGACAGACAGACACAGACAGCAGACAGATGATAGATGATAGACAGACAGACAGATACAAATAGCAGATGACAGATGATAGACAGACAGCAGACAGATGATAGATGATAGACAGACAGACAGCAGACAGACAGACAGACACAGACAGCAGACAGATGATGGATGATAGACAGACAGACAGCAGACAGATGATAGATGATAGACAGACAGACAGCAGACAGACAGACAGACACAGACAGCAGACAGATGATGGATGATAGACAGACAGACAGCAGACAGATGATAGATGATAGACTGACAGACAGACAGACAGGAGGCAGATAGTTCAGCACAGGTAGCAGATGACAGATGATAGACAGCAGACAGATTGATAAGCAGACACAGACAGCAGATAGAGATGATAGAAATAGACAAACAGACACAGACAGATGGATAAACAGACACAGACAACAGATGATAGATGATAGACAGACAGACAGCAGACAGATAAACAGACACAGACAGCCGACAAATAATAGATGATACACAGATAGCAGACAGCAGACAGACAGATGTTAGATAG
Organism: Sminthopsis crassicaudata; assembly: GCF_048593235.1. Classification (NCBI taxonomy): domain Eukaryota; kingdom Metazoa; phylum Chordata; class Mammalia; order Dasyuromorphia; family Dasyuridae; genus Sminthopsis; species Sminthopsis crassicaudata. The sequence continues at coordinate 248,152,781 of NC_133622.1, forward strand.
GTGATAAACAGATAGATAGACCAGATAGAGAATTTGCTCCTTACTGTGCTTCTTTCTCCCCAACTTGAGCATAAATAGCTGGGTGAGGGGCTGGAGCCTCCATCTCCTCCAAGTTCCTTCAGAGAAGGTCACCGTGGGCCGAGAGGAGCCCCCAAGATGGGCACAAGGCTGCTCTATTTCAGGATGGAAAGATTTCAGGTTAAGCTGAGGAAAATGGCTCCTCTATCCCCACCTCCCTATCCCCCCCCCCACACACACACACACACTTATTGACTTGGACTAAAATCCTATTACTAATCCTGTTTAGCCACCGTATGCAAATAAGATGGGTGAAAAGGAGTTACCAGTGACACAGGTGGTCTGACTTACCCAGCCCAGTTTATATGGACTATTCAATTATGCTGCTTTTTTTCCCCCTGAGGCCATTGGGGTTAAGTGACTTGCCCAGGGTCACACAGCTAAGAAGTATTAAGTGTCTGAGGCCAGATTTGAAATCAGCTTCTGCTGACTCCAGGGCTGGTGCTCTATCCCCTGGGCCATCTAGCTGCCTCCTTCCTTATTTCAGTCTGTCTTTCCCTCTCTGTCTCCACCTATCCATCTCTCTTGGGTCCCTCTCCCCTGTCTCTGTATGTCTCTCTCCCTCCCTCCTCTCCCCCTCTCTGTCTCCCTCCTTGTCTCTGTCTCTCTCTCCCTCTCCCTCCTCTCTCTCTCTCTATCTCTCTCCATCTCCCTGTCTCTCCATCTCCCTCCCTGTCTCTGTGTCTCTCCCTCTCCCTCCTCTCCCTCTAGCTCTCTCCATCTCCCCATCTCTGTGTCTCCCTCTCTCCATCTCCCTGTCTCTCTGTCTCCCTCCCTGTCTCCCTCCTCTCCCCCTCTCTGTCACCTTCCCTGTCTCTCTGTGTGTGTGTCTCTCTCTCCTCTGTCTCTGTGTGTCCCTGTCCCTTCCCTCTCACCTCCACCTTCTCCGGTCTCTTATCCACAAGTTTTCCCTGTTCTCTAACGCACAGTTTCCTAGGCACTGAGCATCTCACACTCAGTATGGCTGCCCTTTTGTTCTCTCCTCCCCGTGTTTCTCTGTCTGCTCTAGGGCTTCTCTAGGGGAAGAAAGACCTTTTCAAGGTCAGAAGGCCCTGGGAAAGCTTGGGGCGAGCTGAGCTGGGGGCGGGCTTGCCAGCTGGCAGGCTGGTACCCTCTGGGCCTTCCAGATCTCTTTGGCAGCATCCCTGGCAGATGGATCACGATATACTGTACACAGTTCCCTGAGAGGATGGGCAATCCACCAAGGCAGCAACCTCGTGCCTCATGGCCTTTGACCTGCACAGTATTTTGGCCCCTTTGACCCTCGGTGGGCAGCTCTGGAGGAGTCACCATCTTGACCCCAGGTGTCTCTACAGACTCTTGTTCCGAGGTCTGGCCTAAGTAACTGCTCCATGGTAGGAGCCCATGGGTTATAAAACTTTCAGGAAATGCAGGATCTTGTGTGTTTAGTCAGGGAATACTGGGGGGCGGAGTCACAGACTCTAAGGGCTTAGAATGGGTGGATTTGAGGCTGGATCTCAGTTAATTCTGAATGGGATCCATTCTGCAGTTCTCCGGTCAGATTGGAATTACATATAATCCGTGGTGAATTATGAGAGAAAAACTATCAAGTGGCTTCCTCCCATCTTGGAAGATGGAGAGGGACCACCACTTTCAGTTCGTACCAGCCTCACTGTCCAGAAAAACATCTAGAATTGTAAAAACTACGCCTCCTTTTACAGCTGCCTATTCTGTTTGCAGGGATTTGAAGAGAATTCTTGGTTCTGGCCCTGGCTCCACCCATGGTTCCCCTGAGACTTCCAGTCTCCTTAGGTACCTGCCCATTTACCAAAGGTAGGATTTGAACTGCTGCTAAGGAAAAAACAATGGGGAGGGGTGGCAGGGAGTGGGAAGAGAAGCTCTACTTGCTTCCTTCTTCTATGGCTTTAGTAAGTTTATTTGAAAAGTTCAGAGTTCAGTCATAATCACTCCAAGCCCCAGTTAGGAAAATCCCTAATCCTTAGGTAAAGGCTGAGGTCTCTTCCTTACCTTTCTTTACATTTATCTTTAGGTTACCCCTGACCTCTTTGTAGTTAAGGCAAAATTCAGCTTATTGGAAACATCTCAGGTACAAAACAAGTTACGGTGCCTGGGGGGAGAGAGGCAGCAAGAAGGGAACTTGGGGAACGAGCTGATCTTTCCTTGACACTTCTTTTAGCCAGGGGATTTCTGCTCCAAGGTGGACGGGAGCCAGTGAGTTTCTTCAATGTTCCCCTTCTCTGCCACAGCTCCTTTCTGCCTTTGTACCTCAAAGATTTGATGGAAATGCATTGAGGAAATGCCCCTCAAATTCAGATCTCTCTCCTTCTGCTTTTTCCTTTGATACAAATTGCCCTCAAAACACACCCAGTCACTCACACAATGACTTTGATTGGTTCTAGAGGTGTACAGGCCTTGTTCACACTCATTGCTGATTGTTTGAGTCAATAGAAATGGATTCTCAATCAGTCCAGTGGCCCGAGAAGCAAATGGGGTGCTTTCAATCAGACCCTTACCTCTTTTTCACATCCTTCAGGGTAGCTCTTTATGTTGATGTTTCGTCTAAGGACCCTTTTTTCCCTCAAAACTGGTCTGCCACTGCCCCTGCAACTAATCTGCCAAATGTTCTAGTGCCTGGAAAAGGGGAAGAAGTCAACTACCTTCCAAAGTTTTCAGGACCTTGAAAGAAAATTATTAACATAATTAATATTATGATAGAAATCATTTATGCCAAATGTAATATGGACTGCCACTCAGGGATTCTTAAACTTTTTCTGGACCCCTTTGTGCCCATATTTTTTTACATGACTCTAGGTATATAGGTATATGAAATAGGTATACAAATAAAATATTTACTGATAATAGTTTATCATTTCACCACCCACATATTCAGTTACGAGACCCCATATGGGGTCACAAGCCACAATTTAAGAATCTGAACCTTAAATGATCCCTGGAATATCAGAATTTCAGTATCGTCCTTATATTTCCCCTTTTGGGATACTTATTCTCGATTAAGTTAAACTGAACCATATCCCATGTCCCCTCACCCAGAGATTGTTTCTTGTAAAGGAATTTAGTTTAGCTGTCGGATCTCAGCTTTTAGTGTCCTTATTCCTTTCCATTGGGATTCATAGCCTATGGGGCAAAACATCCAAATTGAAGTGGATTTCCTTGTCCAGACTGCCAAAAGCTTCTGTCTCAAGATCAGACCTTGCTATTCCTTATGACTCCTTTCCTTCTCTTCCTTAAGGTATAAGAAGCTTGTGAGTTGAGAATTTCACGGTACTCTGCCCTTATGGAATATTTCTCCTAGTGGTAGGTTTGAGACTCTCTTATGTTCGTTAAAGATACTTAAATTATTATTTAACTTGCGGCTTTGATTTATTTCAGGACTTGATGGGCTTTACACCAAAGTGAGTTATTTGATGTCAGACACTGGTTTTTGCCTTGCCTTTGTAGCCTTAGCACTTCATATAGTGCCCGATACATAGTAGAAATTTAATAAATATGTGTTGACTTGACAAAATGGAGGTGACATGCGCTTTCCTTGGAAGAAATGTGCTGGGGATCAAATTGGGAAAGAGGGGAAGACTTCTCCATTCTGGAGCTCAGAGAATATTTTTTTATGCATCCCCAGTGAGCTTCTATAATTATTAAAGATTAGAGCCCCCAAAAAGGCTGGAGGCACCAATTAAGGGATTGAGATTACATGAAAAAGTACAAATTCTCTTCAATTAGGAATTGTTATAGGAGGTTGTTTGAAATTTTCCAAGAACATGATGTGCTTAGAACAGAACAAGTACTGCTTGTGCTGACATATACAAATCCTGTCTGGGGACAGTAGACTGGAATGGATGGCCTCTAGCCACAGGCATAAATACCACCCACCTAGTCAGCTTGAGGGGGTAGGAAGAGGAGTGAGGGAAGGATTCCTTCTCCCATAAAAATCTATTCAAGGGTGGGGGGCACCGGTGCAGAGGAAGAGGTAAGATGGAGAAGTAGGTGAAATTTGTCACTCTGATTCATCATTTAGACTATAGTAGAAAGAACTAGTGATGATTTAAAATGTTAATTTGCTTAAAGAGGTGCCTTAAGGAATGGGATCTTCCCTGGAAACTTGGAGCTGATATTTCTTCGAGTGGCAGTTTCCCAGCTTAGAACATGAGCTCCCAATGATTCTGGCCTCGATCTGCCTTTCCATTTGGATCCCCTGAGCCACAGTAATGGCTTAGTAAATATTGTTTCATTCATATTTATTCAGGAAGAAAAGCAAACAAGCCCAAATAGTTGGGATGAAGCAGAGTGATTTGTAGTAATCTAGGAAAGGCCGGCCTAGGCCGGATTGTGGAGGGCTTTAAAAGTCAAACAGAAGACTTTGTATTTGATTCCAGAGGCAAGAGAGTATTAGTGGAGGTCCTTGAAGCAGGAGGATGCCATGAAGCCAGAAGGTGGCTCAGGAATGAGATAGTCTAAGTCCTTATTTCACAAATTGAGATCCTAGGCTTAGTCTTGGTCACCCACTTGAGAGCCAGCTTGAGAGGGGAGGGTTCCTGTCTTGGAGGCCAGGAGTAGGAGGCTGTTCCATAAACTAGGTGGCCATAATTTGAGGAAGTTGTAGACAGAGCTGAGAGTCGATTGTCCTAGGACCTGGCTTTGAGCAGCTCTTCCTGTGTCATTTACTAGCCGGGTAAACCTCAGCCGTAGCTTTTCACCTTTGCCAGAACTTTTCTAGGCATGTGATGTGGGGCAGGTGACTCCCTAATGAGACTGTATCAAGAAGTACCAAAACTGGAGTCAGGAAAGACTGGGAAGAGGAGAAGGGTTTGAATCCTGCTCCTCTCAGGTACAAAAGATATGACCTTAAGCAGATTCACTCTGTCTCTGGATCTCACTTTCTTATTTTCTAATTTTTTTCTTTTCCCTTTTTTGGAGCTAGTTAGGTAGCGCAGTAGGTAGAGCACTGGCCCTAGAGTCAGAAATTCAAATCTGGCCTCAAACACTCTGGGCAAGTCACCTAATCCTATTTGCCTCAGTTTCCTGACTTGGAAATGAACTGGAGAAAGAAATGACAAACCACTACAGTACCTCTGCCAAAAAAACCTCATATAGCGTCACCAGAGTTGGAATCATTGAAATGACTCAGCTGTAAAAGAATGCTTATTTTTCCTACGTCTTCCGCCTTGCTGTTTTTCAACCATGTCCAACTCTTGGTGAGCCCATAGGCTATATTGTCCAGTTTTCTTGGCACGGATAGCGCAGGGAATTTCCATTTTCTTCTCCACTGGTTTAGGGCAAGGCGAGGTTAAGTAATCTGTCCCGGATCCCCTAGCTAAGAAGAGGCTGAGGGGATCTGAACCTGGTACCAGATCTGGCCACTTAGTTACCAAGATCATCCGACTTACAAGAAGCTGCCGTGATAGGTTCTAGTTATTATTTGTCCTTCATATTGGAAGGGGACCAGTGACATCGGGTGTGTGTATGTGTGTGGGGGGGGAAGGATCACTTGCATATAAATTAGATTTTTCTTTTTTATAATATTTTATTTTTCTGGATTATATATTCAAATGATTTTTAACATTTTTTGTAAGTTTTGAATTCTGCAATTCATTGCTTCCTCCCCAATCATGCAACACATTTATGCAAAATATTCCATGGTAGACATTTTGTATAAGAAGACTTGCCCAAAAAAGAAAGAGGGGAAGGACAAAGGTTTTGAAAGGGAGAATTCATGGATTATGGGGGAGGTAAACCCTGCACTCAATCAACGGCACCAAAGTGGCCTGAAATAAAGTCGTAGGAAACACACATTTGGGAGGTTTCCAGAGAAAAGCAAGGAAACAACCAAGGGGGACCTCCATAAGGAAGCATTTCCTGAATATGTGAAACTTGTCTAAAATTTGGAATTATGGAAAATATTCCAAAATGTGCGATGTGTGAAAGAGAAGAGTGGAGCGGGAAACTGTGGGCCTAAAGACCACAGTCTAGGAGGCAAATTATACTGGGAAAACAAGAGGAAACTCCTTTACTCTCTGCAGATTAGATAAACTGGCCAAAAAGCTCCATGTATTTCTCTACACTGAAAAGGAATGAGCCACCTTTATCCATTCTATTTGGTGTGAGTGTGTGTGTGAGTGAGTGTGTATGAGTATGAGAATGTGTATGTGAGTGTGAGTGTGTGTGTGAGTGAGTGTGAGTGTGAGTATGTGAGTGTGAGTGAGTGTGTGAGTATGTGAGTGTGTGTATGTGAGTGAGTGTGTGTGTGAGAATGTGTATATGTGTGAGTGTGTGTATGTGTGTGAGAGTGTATGTGAGTGTGTGTGTGTGAGTGTATGTGAGTGTGAGTGAGAGTGTGAGTTTGTGTGAGTGTGAGTGTGAGTGAGTTGTGAGAGTGTGACATATAAATTAGATTTAAGCGAGTCAGAGCTGCACGCAGCCACCAGCCTCGTGGTCTCTGCACTGTAACATCACTGCAGTCCAGTGGCAGGACAAAAAGTAAGGCACCGGGATGCCGTGATTGACCTCAGGGCCTTTGATGAACCACCAAGCTCCAAGCCACATGTGAGCTCCATGTTGCCTGCTCCAGCGACCTTTGCCCTCGTGGCCAAGGGAACGCACACACGCTAGGGGCAGACCCCAACTCACTGGCAGTTATCCTAGCCCCGGGCAAGCTCGTCTGCCTTTCCTGGGCGCCGCTTCTTGGAGCCTCAGGAAGAGCTGGATGACTGGTGGATACCAGGGTGGACGAGCTGCTCTGGAAAGGTTCAGCCGGGGAGCGCTGGGCTGAGCGCAAAGCCAGCTCAGGCCCTTCTGAAGCTGCCATTTTATTGGAGGGGCTCCCAGGAGCTGCCACCCAGTGCAGATGGAAGGGGGTCTGAGACAAGAAAATGGGGCACGGCGAGATCGAGTGGGTCCCGAGGCCTTCGCTCATCGGGACAACAGGAGACTACAGCGGGAGCTCTGGAGCCAAAAGGGTCGTCTGCCCAGAGGGGGAATGGGTCACCACGGAAAATGGGGGATTCACCCTTCTCCAAGATAGCCAGTCCAAAGGGACTCCTTGGAGATGTCACAGAGGGAACCCTTCTCAGGCACAGGCTCCACTCTGTGGCCTCTGCAGCCCTCGCCAGGTGAGATGCTAGGATTCTCTCTCTGGTCCTTAGATGGTTTGCCAAGGAGCTGGGGCAGTTCTGGGCCCTGGAAATACCCACCTTTGGTTGAAGGAGGAGGAAGAAAGGCCTGGCCAGCCCCCTCCTTGACCGAGCCCCCTGAGGCCGTCTGGCAGGACCCCGTGGGTGGCCTTGGCTCACTGAGGGCTATGCCAGCTGGAAGGCCATTTCAGGACAGTCTGTGCATCTTCTGTCAGGGCCCAGCCCCGCCCAGATCAGCTTCGCTGCTGGGGGGGACAATGGGGGGAATGGAGGACTATATGAATCAGTGGAAGCCTCGAAGGCCAACTGGCCCTGATGAGGGAAAGGTCTGATTAAGGATCTCCCAGGAACAGAGAGTCCTACCCTGATGAGATCTGGAGCCTTGGAAGCTCCTTCACCTCCTCCTGATGAGATCTGGGGCCTTGGGACATCCCCAGCCAGAGAACTGTGACCCGTTCATCTCCGGGGTATTTTGTTTAAGCACCAGCCGCTTATGAGAACCTGGAGGAGGCCCAGAAGTGCCTTCAAGGCTCTTTCAGGAGGCCGTACCTGGAGCCAGAGGCAGGAGGGGAACAGGGGGAGACAGAGCACAGGGGGAGAGCCAGAGCCCTTCAGGCAGGACTTTGGGGGAGACTGGGCCTGGAGGGAAGGGGGAGGAGGGGAAGGGCAGCCTCAGGGGAGGGGCTCCCTAGGGGCCAGAATCCCCCACCCCTCCATGTAGAGGAAGGCAGGGGAGGCCATGGGCTGGGAAAGACAAAGGGAGATCTGAACTCAGGGCTCTGCAACCAGTACACAGGAAATCCTGGACGAGCTCTTTCCTCTCCCCCAGCCTCATTTTGTTCTTCTATAAAATGAATTGTGGTTCAGTCCTCTCTGACTCTTCAGGATCCTGTTTGGATTTTTTTGTTTGATGGTGTTTTTGGAAAGGCTCATTTCACAGATGAGGAAACTGACTACATTAAATGACTTGTCCAAGATCACACATCTAGTAAACATTGGAGACTGAATTTGAACTCGGGTCCTCCAGACTCCTGGCCCACTGTTCTGTCCACTGAGCCACCCTGCTGCCTCCTCGTCCTTGTCAGAAATATGGAAGTGTGAGCCCTTCCTGGTAAAACAGGGGTAATAATTTCTGCCTGCCTCACTGGGACGAGAACCAGTGAGAGAGATGATATTCAATGCTTCATCAACCTCGAAACAGTATTGAAATTAGGCAAGATCGTAGATCTAAAGGTAGAAGCCACTTAGTCCAAGCACCCTAAATAAAGCCCTATGGGGATCGGCTCTCCCAAACGGAGTCCCAGCGTTATTTGTTAAGGCAGCACCACGGAGAGAGCATGAGGCCTAGAATGAAGACCTGAGTTCAAATCCTCCCTTGGGTGATCCTGGGCAATGCACAGTCCATTGCTCTCACTGTTGGCCTGAACTTTCTCACCTATAAAATGGAGGTAAGAACAGCACTCACTTCTCAGGATTGTGGTACTAATTGTAAAGCAATAGGAATGGGCATTTTTAGTATTTTCATAATGATTAATCCAGATACACCCCCCCCAGTTACCAGTGGCTCAGAGCCTGAGGTTGCTGGGCACCCTGCAGCTTCTTGGAGCCACAGGGGAGAAGTGGGGGGCAGGTGGATGGCTCCCCAGAGGTGTGAGGCTTTCCGAAACGCCCCAAGCATGTGAAACTTCTCTGATGAAATGGGCAGATGAGAGAGAACACTTTGTCCCAATGCCCATGAAGGTGGTTATATGTGGGCATTTAGAGCTTGGCAGACCTTGAAGATGCCAACAGTCAGATCTTGAAGATGCCAATGGGCAAACCTTGAAGATGCCAACAGTGGACCTTGAAGATGCCAATGGGCAAACCTTGAAGATGCCAACAGTCGGACCTTGAAGATGCCAACAGTTGGACCTTGAAGATGCCAACAGTTGGACCTTGAAGATGCCAATGGGCAAATCTTGAAGATGCCAACAGTAGGACCTTGAAGATGCCAATGGGCAGACCTTGAAGATGCCAATGGGCAAATCTTGAAGATGCCAACAGTAGGACCTTGAAGATGCCAATGGGCAAACCTTGAAGATGCCAACAGTTGGACCTTGAAGATGCCAACAGTTGGACCTTGAAGATGCCAATGGGCAAACCTTGAAGAACCAACAGTCGGACCTTGAAGATGCCAATGGGCAGACCTTGAAGATGCCAACAGTTGGACCTTGAAGATGCCAATGGGAAGACCTTGAAGATGCCAACAGTTGGACCTTGAAGATGCCAATGGGCAGACCTTGAAGATGCCAATGGGCAGACCTTGAAGAGCCAACAGTCGGACCTTGAAGATGCCAATGGGCAGACCTTGAAGATGCCAACAGTAGGACCTTGAAGATGCCAATGGGCAAACTTTGAAGATGCCAACAGTTGGACCTTGAAGATGCCAATGGGCAGACCTTGAAGAAAACCTTGAAGTCATCCACTGCCTTCTGGTCCTGACTTGTCCTATTGTAGCTGGGCGCTGATGATGTGGAAAGATGGCATTGTACATCTCTACCTCTTGGAGTCGAGTCATCACCAGTGATGTCATTGGTCCTTTTCAGAAGCAAGGAAAGGCCAGCTACAAGCCCAACAACCTTCACACCCTGGTTCAGTTACTAAAGACACCGTGGCGAAAAGCTGCTAAGAACAAAGTAAAGGTGTTTGTTTGTTATTTATGGCTGCTCAGTCATTTCAATCCTGTCCAACGCCCTGTGACCCCATTTAGGGTTTTCTTGACAGAGATACCGGAGGTATTTGTCATTTCCTTCTCCAGTGCACTTTACAGATGAGGAAATTGAGGCAAAAAGGATTTTGTGATTTGCCCAAAGCCATACAATGAGTAAATGTCTGAGGTGGATTTGAACTCAGTCTTGTTGACTCCAGGCATGGCGCTCTGTGCACTATGGTGCCCCCTGCCATATAGTAGCAAAAATGGCACATTGCTTCCCCTCCCCCACCAGTCTCTGTGCATTTTCTCAATTGAGGGGAACTGTCACCTGGAGAGGGGAAAAAGGAAGGGGCTTTCTAGAGTTTGGGAACCAGTGGTATAGTGGAGAGAGTCCTGAACCCAGGAAAGACAAGGCGGGGACCTTAGATCCAGCCATCACTAGCTTAGTCCCTTTACTTCTGCCTCAGTTTTCTCATCCATAAAATGGGGAAGTAGTACCTGTGCTCCATGCCTTATAGGGCTGCCACAAGGGCCACAGGAATGGGTTCTACCTCCTGTCCTAATTAGATCAATTAATTAGAATTAATTAATTAGAACTCCTGTTCTAATATGAGGAGCCCTCTTCGTGTTCGTTTTTGCCATGCTAGGGTACCAGTAGCAATCCCTCAGGCGAGGGTCAGACCGGGTGCACTGTTTATTTCCCATTCTCTTTCCGGACTTCCAGCCTGGCAGCCAGACCATGTGACAGGCTGCCCTATACTGTTTACTAGGGTCAGATTGCGACACTGGCCTGGGGAGGGGAGGCGCCGGAGCGGGGTTAGGGGTGACCCTGATGACCGCTCAGGTCCCTTCCAACTCAGAGAGTCTGAGATCCTGGAGCTTATGTTCAATTGTCCTGCTTCAATTCTGATTATAATATTTCTTTCTCTTTTTATTGTTGTTTTGGTTTCCCCCCCATCCCATATCCCAGTGATTGGTAATTTTATTCTTTTCCTACAGTTCTTAACATAGATACCACCTCTCCTATTTTATTTTTAAATTCTCAATAGTATTTTATTTTTCAAAAACATGTAAAGATAGTTTTCAACATTCATTTTTTGTAAGGCTTTGTATTCCACACTTTCCTCCCTCCCTCCCTTCTCCTTCCCAAGACAGTGAGTAATCTGATTTGGTCAAATATTTGCAAATCTTTTAAATATATTTCCATATTTATCATGTTGGGTACCATTTCTACTATTGATAGTCTATTGATAGACTTTAGGAGATTTATAAATTTGGATGAAAAAAAATCCATCTTTATTTCAATGTAGTTTCTTTGTCATTCTCTGTATTCTCTGTATATTCTCTGTATAAATTGCGTTTAAAAATATATTCTGATGGACGTGGCCCTTTTCAACAATGGGGTGATTCAGGCCAGTTCCAACAGACTTAGGATGGAGACAGCCATCCGCATCTACAGGACTATGGGGACTGAGCGTGGATCACAACATAGCATTTTCAGCTTTTCTGTTGTTGTTTGCTTGCGTTTTGTTTTCTTTCTCAATTTTATCCCTTTTGGATATGATTTTTCTTGCACAAAATGATAAAAGTGGAAATATGTATAGAAGAATTACACTTGTTTAACCTATATTAGATTACTTGCTGTCTAGGGGAGGGAGTGAAGGGAAGGGAGGGAGAAAAAAAAATTGGAACACTAAGTTTTGTCAAGGTGCATGTTGAACTATCTTTGTATGTATTTTGAAAATAAAAAGCCATTATTAAAAAAAATAAAGAATGAGAAAAATAAGTAAATAAAAACATATTCGGAGAAATTGTAGCTTCACCAGCCATGGAGTCCATGGCCCCAAACCAGTCAATGACCCCTGTCCTAAGGTATTTATGGCTCTAGGCTTGGAGTTGGGGGAAATGTGCTGAAATCCAGAATCACTACTGACTAACTGGGTAATCCTGGGCAAAGGAGAAGGTCAGACCCACCACTGCCTAAGATCTCTTTCAATTCTAAATCTCTCGATTTCACATGACATGGAATACCTTCTGATGGTATGGGGGCAAGCAGAGTTTAGTCTAGAAAAATATAATCTCAAAAAATATATATATATATAATCTCTAGAAAATACAATCTCTAGTCCCCCCAACTAGAAGTAAATCTGGGGGGAGGGGTACAGTGACTAGAGCTCAGGGCTGGAGGCAGCAAGAATTTAATTCTGGACTCAGGTACTTACCAACTGTGTGACACTGAGCAAGTTACTTTACCATGTTTGACTCAGTTTTCTCATCTGGAAAATGAGCTGGATAAGGAAATGGCCAACCACTGGAGAATCTCTGCCAAGAAAACCCAAATGGGGTTGAAGTGACTCAACAGCAATAGGAACAAGAAAATGCCACCTGACCTTTCTTTTCTTTTTTTAAAAATTTAAAATATTTAAATAATAGCCCTTTATTTTCAAAATACTTGAAGAGCTTTCAACACTCACTCTTGCAAAAACCTGTCCTTCAAAATTTTCTCCCTCAAGAGAAATACTCCTCCCCAAGATAGCAAGTGATCCAATATAGGTTAAACTTGTGCAATTCTTCCAAACATATTTCCACATTTATCATGCTGCATGAGAAAAATCAGATCAAAAAGGAAAAAATGAGAAAGAAAAAAAGCAAGAAAACAATAATAAAAAGGTGAAAATACTATGTTGTGATTCCCCTTCTGTCCCCGTAGTCCTCTTTCTAGATGTAGATGGCTCTCTCCATCACAAGTCCATTGGAATTACTTTGAATCACCTTGATGTTGAAAAGAGCCAAGTCCCTGACAGTTGATCGGTCCATAATCTTCTTGTTGCTGTGCACAATGTTCTCTTGATTCTACTCACTTCACTTACCATCCCTTCATGCAAGTCCTTCAGGCCTTTCTGAAATCATCCTGCTGATCATTTCTTTTTTTTTTCTTTTTTTTTTTTTTTCCCAAAACATACACATGGATCATTTGGATTCATCCGAACTTTCTAGGAAGCTTGAACCTAGACCTTGGTAACGTGGAGGATAGGGCAGTAGAACTGTAGTCAGGAAGACTTGAATTTGAATCCTGCCTCAGACACTTAACTAGCTGTGTGACCCTGGGCAAACCACTTAACCCCCTGTTTACCTCAATTTCCTCAATTAGAAAATGGGGGTGATAAAAGGAAAGAAAGGGAACAAGAATTTATAAAGTGATAACTGTGTCCTGGGCACCTTGGGAAGTGCAAATATCATCTCATTGGATTTGGGGAAAAAAAGACCTACCTCATGGGGTTGTTGTAAGGGTTAAATGTAAATTACTTTGCAAACTTAGACACTGATATAAATGTTGGTTGTTAGTATTACTGTGTTTCACAGGGTTGTTAGGAGGGTCAAATAATATCACACATGAAGTACTTTGCAAATCTTAAAAATTTATATTTGTTGTTAATTATTAAGTATGAGCCCCAGGTGATACCATAACATGTGACTGTTTTCTGAGGACCTGCCCAGTTAAATTTAGAAAGCCCCATGGACAAAGGATGCAGTTTTCAGCAATAGCCATTCCCAAAGACCTTTATTCGGATTTGTTATTGTTATTCAGTCATGTATGACTCTGTGACTGAATTTGGAGTTTTCTTGGAAAAGACACTGGAGTGGTTTGCCATTTCTTTCTCCAATTAATTTTAGAGGTGAGGAAACTGAGGGAAACAGGGATTGGTGACTTATTCAGTCACTAATTACCCAGCTAGTAATTGTCTGTGTTCAACTTTGAACTCAAGAAAATGAATCTTCCTGATTCCAGGTCCAAGGCTCTATCCACTACATCACCTGACTACCCACTAAGTTATAGAGGTGTTGTAGTGTGTGTGTGTGTGTGCGTGTGTGTGTGTATGTGTGTATGTGTAGGGAGAGGAGGAAGGAGTAACTTGCCACCTCTAGGCTAATTTTTTTACACACTTATTTGGGGGCAGTTGGGTAGTTCAGTAGACAGATCACCAGCCCTGGAGTCAGGGGAACCAGACTTGAAATCCAATCTTAGACACTTACTAGCCACGTCACTTAAACCTGATTGCTTCCCCCCAAAAGCGCCTACTTTCTGCTCTAGTGCTCAGCACAGTGGTTTGATCTATGGTAGATACTAGAGATTGATTGATGAACTTGGATGTGTTAGGAGATAAGGATTCTTGGCTCCCTACCTCAGGGGGCTTGTGATGGTTCAGTAGGGGGAGATTGGATCTGTAGACAATGCCCCTCCAGGAGAAGCATATCCAGATGAGTATCTAAGAGAATCACCCAAAGGATTCTGGGTCAGGTACAGGAGGGATCTCTCCAATGGGCCATTTCCAACTTGTCTTGACGCCGCCATGTTGGTTTCTTTTCATCTCGTTCTTAAAAGATCTTTGAGCCATGCTTTCCTAGGTTCATGGATCTAGAGTTGGAAGAGCCTTTGAGGTCATCTGGTTGAATGCGAACTTTTTATATAAAAGGAAACAGGTTCAGATCAAAGGTTCACATCAAACCTGGTTCCTTCTCACTCCAATTTCTTGCCTTGATGATGCTGCCATTCTTAGCATCTGTGCTTCTTTTCTCCCAGGCTATGAGTGCTTGGATGATGAGTGTTTGTGTGGGTCTCCTATAAATTGGAAAGAAGTCAGGGGACAAATGCCCCCCTCCTCACACAAGGCGTACCCCCCCAAAAAAAACCCAAAAAACTTGGGAATATCTGCTTGAGCCTGAAGTTAAGAGATTCCATGTTGAGGTAATTCCAGTCAGAGAGTTTGCCCTGCAATACTGCTCTCAGATAAGCCCCTGGCCTGACCCCTGAAGATACTATCTGAACTCAGTATTTTTTCTCTTTTTTCATGACACAGCTTCTGCTTCCTGGAAAGAAAATCCATGTGATCAGCCATGGAAGTGCCTTTCTTTAAACAAAACCCTTCCAAAGGCCTTCTGGGTTTTTCTCCTCCTTCTATTTTTTGCCTTTCCTTCTATTCCCAGCACTTAGCATAGCAATACATACAGCAGGCGCTTAGCACAATGGCTGACATACAGCAGGCACTTTAAATGACTTGACTGACTGGGGCAAGGATGGATGAGGCTGACAGAGAGTCCAAGGCTGGCCTTCATGGGCTCTGTCAAACACTCTTGCTAGGGGCATGATGGTCCAAGGTCCAGTTTCTCAGCTGGATTTTTTTGGTAACGATAGGCTTGGAGTCAAAGGAAATGAAAGATCTCATGAGATCAGCGATCCAAGCCATAGCTCAGATTGATGAAGTGATCCTACATAAGAAAAATACATAATACATACTCTAAAAAAAGTATGGACATCTTCCTCAAAAACCAGGGGACTCCTCAAAGTTCTGCTCTCAGACAAGGGCTGGCAGAGACAGGGTTCATCGGGGCAAAAATCACAGTGATCTGTTCGGCTCAAGCCACACTATCCATTGATTTTGTCCACAGGGAAACTGATCAGCAGAGCCTTTGAGGTGTATATTTTCCTGGGAACATTCAATAAAGAGATAGCCCTCCTTAAAATCCAGTCCTTTTGGTTGGTCTCTAAGTTTCTAGTCTTTTTCTCCCCAACCCACATTTCATTCAGCCACCAAAGTGATCTTAAAACACCAATCTGAACTGTTACCCTCTTATTGAATAAACTCCTGTGGCTCCCTATCACCTCCAGGATGAAATCTTGTGTTTGTCTATTAAAGCTATTGACCAACATCTCACACTGCATACCGAGATAAGGTCAAAACAGGTACACAAAGGGTGGTACCATTAGCACATTAGGAGAACAAGGTTGTCAGATCTATGGAAAAGGGAAGAATTTATGATCAGACGAGAGGTAGAGAACATTGTGAAATGCAAAATGGATAATTTTGAGTGCAATTAATTAAAATGGGTTTGCACAAACAAAACCAATGCAGCCAAAATTAGAAGGAAAGCAGAAAGCTGGGGAACAATTTTACAGCCAGGTTTCTCATAAAGACCCCATTTCTAAAATATATAGAGAACTGAGTCAGATTTATAAAACTATGTCACTATCAAAAGGATAGATGGTTAAAAGATATGAAAGGCAGTTTTCAATGAAGAAATCAAAGCTGTCTATAGTCATATGAAAAAATGCTCTAAATCACTGTTGATCAGAAAATGCAAATTAAAGTGCCACCTCACACCTATCAGATTGGCTAATATGATAGAAAAGAAAAAGGATTTAAAAAAAAAAAGAAAAACGGAAAATTAAAAAAGAAAATGACAAATATTAGAGATGTGGGAAACTTAGGTGGCGTTGTGATGTGATCCAATCTTTCTGGGAACAAATTAGAACTATGCCCAAAGGCCTATAAAACTGCATGCCCTTTGATCCAGCAGGGTTACTACTGGGTCTGTATCCAAAAGAGATCATATTAAAAGGGAAAAGTATCTACATGTACAAAATATATTCATAGCAGCTCTTTTTGTGGTGGCAAAGAACTAGAAATCGAGGGGATGTCCCTCAACTGGAGAATGACTTGAATAAGTTGTAGCATATAATTGTCATCTTGTTCAAGATTATTGTGCTATAAGAAATGATGAGCAGATGGATTTCAGAAAAATCTAGAAAGACATATGAACCGATGCTGAGGGAAGTAAGCAGAACCAAGACAACACTCTACACAATATTCAATTGTCGTAGACTTGGCTCTTCTCTCTCTCTCTCTCTTTTTTTTTTTTTCCTGAGGCTGGGGTTAAGTGACTTGCCCAGGGTCACACAGCTAGGAAGTGTTAAGTGTCTAAGATCAGATTTTAACTCGGATCCTCCTGAATTCAAGGCTGGTGCTCTATCCACTGCGCCAACTAGCTGCCCCAGACTTGGCATTTCTCAACAATAAAGTGATTTAGCCTGGGTACCATTAGAGCATAGACTTTTTAGCTTTTCTTTGTATCATTATTTAGCTCAGTGCCTAGAACACAGTAGGTGCTTAATCAATGCTTTTGGATTGAAAAAATAGTTTTGATATAAAAGGAACCTAAAAAGTAGGTGAGAAAGAAGAAGAGGAGAAGAGGTCTCCAGGCATGAGTCTTTAGAATCATGTCAGAAACCAGTGGGGTAATGAAACATGGCTGCCCTCATTCCAAAATGGAGGTCTTAAAAGGAATTGATTCATAGAAGGAAGGAGCTATTCTGGCAGAGGAATATTGCAGAAAGAAAAGGCCTGAAGCACTAAGGTAAAAAAGCACCTGCATCATGGTGACAAAGTCCTTGGATACCAAGAAGGAAGTCCAGAAGGCTAGCCTGGATCCATCCTTTCAAAGCACCCCATAAGGCACCAGTGTATTATTTATTTTCAAAATACATGCAAATGTGTTGGTTTATAACAACTCAAGGCCCAGTTTTAACTGGTCTATTCATAAAAAAATGAGTCAAGATGGTCTGAGTTTACACCCTAGCATCAGCTACTCACTAGCTGTGTGACCTTGGAAAGTCACATCGCCTCTGTCACCGTTTCCTCATCTTTAAAATGATAATAATAATAATAATAGCAGTTTTCTCCCAGAGTTGTTGTGAGGATAAAATGAGATCATATTTACAAATTTTATCATATAATGTGAATTATATAGTAAAATTATAAATATGTAAACTTTAAAGGGCTATGTAACTCTTGTTTTATGTATGAAGCTCTTATTATTGTTTGTATAGCCCATCAGTCAACATGCATTTATTAAGAGCTTGCTGTGTACTTTGCACTGTGCTAAGAGCTAGGAAACAAGTGGAAAAAAAAACAAAGCTAACATTCTAATGGAGGAAGCATTTGGAGTAACCAGCTATATGCATGATATAATGTGTAAATGGAAAGTAATCTCAAAGGGGAAGGCTCTGGCTGTTAGGAGCCTGGGAAAGGTAGGTCTGTGGAAGGTGAACTAGATAGGAAGTCTTGGAGGAAGGTGATGAGAAAAAGAATTCCAGGTATGAGGACAGATGATACAAAGGTAGTCATTTTCTCAAAACAACAAGTAATTACGGCATAAATTACATGGGGAATAAAGTACTAAGATGACTGGAAACTGAGGAAGGATTATGAAGGATATGAAGAGCTTTCAAGGCCATGCAGAGGAGTAATATTAGATTGTGGAAGCAATAGAACCTCATTGGAGCTGAGTGAGGTGGTTTCAGGGTAAGAATTATTTGCATGTATTTTGATGTTTCAGGAATTTTTTTTTTTTTTTTGGTAATTTTAAAACTAGCTCACAAAACAAACACAACACAGTCTACACAGAAATGCAGACACATTTGCATGTATTTTGAAAATAAAAGCTATTTTTTTCAATTAAAAAAAAAAAGGAAATTACATGTTAGGTTGGAATGGAATCCTCGGGAATGGAAGATTGATGCATTGGAGAGACTTCAGGCTGAGACTAATATGAGTGAATGTGCTAGTCCAGGGAAAAAGTGATGAAGGCCTAAATCAGTGTGGTAGCTCCATGAGTGGAGAGATAAAGAGAGATGCAAGAGATACTGTGAAGGTCAGATACGTGGATTGGATAAAGACAAGGATGAAAGAAAGACCAAAGATGAGGTCAAGATTGTGAGCCCATGTGGTGGAATCTTCAAAAGTAACAGGAAAGTCCAAAGAAGGGAAGGATTTGGGAGAAAAGGCAATGAGGATTGTTTTGGACATACAAAGTTGGAGGTGTCTATGAGCCATCCAGTTTGAAATGTCCATTGGGCAGTGAGTGATGTGGTACTGTTGCTAAAAAGAGAGAGTAGGGTTGGACAGAGAATGGAGATCTGACAATTCTCTTTATAGAGATACTACATTTGGAGTTTCTCCATCCATAGGTTCTAAATAATCCCATCCATTTCCTGTTGTGTTGTAGCCAATACCATGAGGTTATATTGGCCAGTTCCAAATACCCACCCATCTGCTGGGGAGAAGGGAAAAGACTTAAATTTCTGGCATTATTCATTGGCAATACCTTTCTAAAGACTGGATAATCGTTTCTCTTTCTAGGTTCCGTCATAACCCTTCCTCTCTTTGGCTCACTAGTTGCTACCACATTATAATCCTACCGTACTTTCATAACTCATTATGATTCCAAGATTGTACCTTTAAATGGCATACATATGTTTTAAAACTGGCAATGTAATCTCTGATAATGTAATTACCTCTCACTGATAATGTAATTACATTCAGTAATTATATTGCACCCATTTATAAGAACTTGATATGGACTCTTCCGCAGTAAGAACTTGGTGTTGAAGATTAGATACAGTTGTAGTTTAATTTATATTTATAAAATGCAGAATGTTAATAATAGAAGGGACCTTAGGACAGTAAGTAATGCCTCAGAGAGTGTTCTGGACTGAGTGTCAAGAAACCGGAGTGCAAATCCTACACTAGTTATGCGACTGTGGGCTCATTTAATTTCCAGGACTGCCTCAGTTTCCTTATTTGTTAAGGAAGTTAATGCTAGCACCATTCTCCCAGAGTTGTTATGAGAATAAAATGAGATCATATTTGTAAAGCACTTTAAAAACCTTAAAATGTTATAACTACACTGCTAGCTATTATTATTATTAGGCAGCTAGATGGCACAGTAAAGAGAGTGCTGGGCTTGAAGTCAAGAAGATCTGAGTTCAAGTTCTGCAAATTCTGTGTGGTCCTAGGCAAGTCACTTAACCCTGTTTGCCTCAGACTTCTCATCTGTAACGTGAATTGGAGGAGGAAATGACAAAACCATGCCAGTATTTTAGCCCCAAAAAACTTCAAATGAATCATGAAGAGTCAGACATGACCGAACAAAAACAATGATTATTATTACCTTAGAACAGCAGTTTTCAATAACTACTCCTGAGACTTTTTCATAATAATACTAAGATATTATTTGCCTTTAAAATGCTCCTTCCTTTTGAACTACATCTCAAACTAACTTTTCATTTACTTCAACCAAAACAACCTATCCCAATAGATTGCATGTTGAGGAGACAGGATAATCCATCTTCTGTTGTAAGACGTTACAATATTATATATATAAACTATAATAATGATAATGATAATTATTTTTATTAATCCAGATATATTTGAAAAAAAGGTATAAAATACCGTTCTTCTCCCTGATTTTTTTGTTTTAGAAAATATACTTATAAATACTTATGTTAACACATAACAAGCTTATCATTATTATTATTTTTTCATTATTATTATTTCAAATGAGCTACCAAATAAGCACTTTAAAAGCTTATTTATTTTAATTCCCAATAAGTAAATATCAGTAGCTATAATTCTCTATGAACAAAAGCTCTTTGGGATCCTCAATAATTTTTAAGAGTGAAAAGGGGTCCTGCAACCAAAAAGTTGGAGAAGCCACTGACAGCACAGAAAATGAGCGTCAGGGCTAGGAAGAGCCTTCGGATAGCTCTTGGTGTCTAAGATTGGCCCATCCAGGTTGATCCCAGAGCCCAAGTCTCTTGAGTCTCAATCTGAGACACCAAGGATCCCAGGGAACAAACAAGCAATAGGGCACAGTGTCCATGACCTGTCAAGAAGGGACACCAGAAGTCAGGTTGAACTGTTGCAGATATTTCTATTTGACACACACTGTTCTACCAAAGACCACATTCTACAACCTGTGGGAGGCAGCACAGGTGTGGGAGAATGATGTTTGTGGCCAGAGATTCAGCCTTCCCCTCCCTGGGCCTCAGTCTTCTCATCCATACAAAAGGAGAGAAGGTTGGGCTGGATGGCCTCCAGAGTCCCTCCCAGCTCTGTAGCTCTGGTCTATGGCTCAGAAAGATGGAGTCAGTCATGCACTAGAATGGGAAGGCTAGATACCATCTTGCCCCAGTGGTTCTATCACAACCTTTAGCCATTCCCCTGCACCTCACACACAACACAAGCAAGCCTCCATCCTCAGAGAGCCAATGGTGCGGAAAGTCAAGGACCAAGCCTCTGGCCCTAGTACAAGAAACTTAAGACACTGTCCTCTGTAGCCCAGGATCAGAGCTCAACTTTTAAAAATAAGCAAAAAACAAAAAAGGGATCTGATTATTGAAGCAACTACGACAGCAGAGAAGATCCAAACACAAACCCAGAAGTGTCAAAAGACCTACCTGCAAAGCCTCAAAGGGGAATATGACTTGGTCGCAAGCCCAAAAAGTCCTCAGAAAAACTCAAAAAAGAAATTTAAAGCTCAAGTAAGATAGGTGGAGGAAAAATTAGGGAAAGAAATGAAAGATCTGCAAGAGAATTATGAAAAAAGAGTCAACAGCTTGTAAAAGAAAGCATAAAAATTGACTAGAGAAAATAACTCTTTTAAAAGTCGAAAGTGAAAGCCAAGTGAAAAAGGAGGTAAACAAACCAATTGAAGAAAATAATTCCTTAAAAATTAGAATTAGCCAGTAGAAACTAATGAATTTATGAGACATCAAGAATCAGTCAAATAAAATCAAAAGAATGAAAAAAAAGTTTGTAAAGTACCTCATTGGAAAAAGAAATGACTTGAAAAATAGATCCAAGACAGATAATTTAAGAATTATTGGACTACTTGAAAGCTATGATCGACAAAAGAGCCTGGACAGCATCTTTCAAGAAATTATTGAGGGAAAAAAAAAAAGAAAGAAATTATTGAGGAAACCTGCTCTGATATCCTAGAATCAGAAGGCAAACTAATCTCTGAAAGAACCTACAGATCACTTCCTGAATGAGTTCCCAAAATGAAAACTCCAAGGAATATTATAGCTAAATTCCAAAACTATCAGGTCAAGGAGGAAAATACTGCAGGTAGCCAGAAAAAAAAAAACAACAATAAACAATTCAAGTATCATAGAGCCACAGTCAGGATAACACAAGATTTAGCAGCTTCTATATTAAAGATCAGAAAGCTTGGAATGATATTCTGAAAAATAAAGGAGCTTGAATTACAATCAAGAATCAGCTATCCAAAAAAATATAGCATAATCTTCTAGGGTCAAAGATGGATATTCAGTGAAATATAGGAATTTCAAAACTTTTCTAATGAAAAAACCAGAACCAAACAGAAAATTTGATCTTCAAGTACAAAACTCAAGAAAAACATAAAAAGGTAAACCAGGAAAGAAAAAAACATGATATTCAATAAGGTTAAACAGTTTATATCATACTGAGGAAGATGATACTTGTAACTTTTTTTTTTTTTTTTTTTTTTGAGGCTGGGGTTAAATGACTTGCCCAGGGTCACACAGCTAGGAAGTGTTAAGTGCCTGAGGGCAGATTTGAACTCAGGTCCTACTGAGTTCAAGGCTGGTGCTCTATCCACTTTGCCACCTAGCTGCCCCAATACTTGTAACTTTTAAGAACTGTGTCTCTATTAAAGCAGTTAGTAGTACTTAGAAGATGTGAGTTTAAGTTGATTTTGATGTGATGATAAAATATTTTATTAAGGGATGAAAAAAAAGAATTAAACTAAGAGAAGAGAAAAGGAAGGGGCAGAATGGGGATAAATTATATCATAATAAGAGGCATAAAAAATCTATTACAATACAGAGAAAGAAGGAAGGGGACAAGCATTGTTTGAAACTTACTCTTATCAGATTTGATTCAAAGAAGGAATAACATACACACTCAGTTGAATAAACTTACCCAGAGGGAGGTAGGAGGGGAAAGGAGAAAGAAAACCTGTGGAGATGATAGAAGAGAAAGCAGATTGAGGGAGGCAATGGTCAGAAGCAAAACATTGGAGGTAAAGAATAAAAGAAGAGAAAGAAAAGTATAAAGGGGAAGGGGAGAGAAAATAGGATGTAGGTTAAGAAAGAGCAATCTGTGAATGCAAATAGGATGAATTCTTCTATAAAACAAAAGCAGATAGTAGAGTGAATTAAAACCCAGAATTCTGCAATATGTTGTTTACAATAAACACATTTGAAGTTGAGAGACTCACAGAGTAAAAGTAGAAGCCTGGTGCAGAATATATTATGCTTCAGTTGAAATAAAAAAAGAAAAGCAAAAAGGTTAGCAATCCTGATTTCAAAGCAAAAGCAAAAATGGATCTAATTAAAAGAGTCAAGGAAGGAAACTACATTTTGCTAAAAGGTACATAGACATCTGATGGAAGTGGATATCTTCAACATAAAGAAGATCCAACTCACTTCCAGTTGATCAATGATGGACAGAAACAACTACACCCAGAGAAGGAACACTGGGAAGTGAATGTAACTTGTTAGCACTACTGTCTATCTACCCAGGTTACTTATACCTTCGGAATCTAATACTTAACGTGCAACAAGAAAATTGGATTTATACCCATATATTGTATCTAGGTTATACTGTAACACATGTAAAATGTATGGGATTGCTTGTCATTTAGGGGAGGGAGTAGAGGGAGGGAAGGGATAATTTGGAAAAATGATTCCAAGGGATAATGTTATAAAAAAAAATTACTCATGCATATATACTGTCAAAAAAATTTTATAATAAAGTGACTTTGTTTTCAAAAAAAAAAGTACATAGACAAATAATAACAATAGTAAATATATACACATCAATTACTAAAGCATTCATATTTTTGGAGGATAAGTTAAGTGAGTTATAGGAAGAAATAGTCAGCAAAATTATACTAGTGGGGGAACCTCAACCTACCTCTCTCAGAATTAAATAAATCTAGCCACAAGATAAAAAAGAGAGAAGTTAAGGAGGTGAATAGAATTTTAGAAAAGTTAGATATGATAACCCTCTGAACAAAATTGAATGATGATAGGAAAAAAATATGCCTTATATATAAATATAATACATAAACATAAATGGACCACATTTTAAGGCATAAAACCCTCACATTCAAATGCAGAAGAAATATTTAACGTTTCCTTTTCAGATCATGATGCCATAAAAATTCCATGAAACAAAGGGTTATGGAAAATAGATTAAAAATTAATTGGAAAGTAAATAATCTAATCCTAAAGAATGAGTTAGTCAAATAACAAATCATAGAAACAATCAATGATTTCATCAAAGAGAATGACAATGACATAACATGCCAAAATTTATGGGGCATAGCCAAATCAGTACTTAGGGGAAATCTTATATTTTTTTAATGCTATATGAATAAAATAGAGAAAGAGCAGATCAATGAATTGGACATGCGATTTTAAAAGTTAGAAAAAAAAGAATAAATTAAAAGTGTTCATTAAACACTAAATTAGAAACTGAAAATCAAAGGAGAGATTAATAAAATTGAAAGTAAGAAAACTATTGAACTAATAAATAAAATTAAGAGCTATTTTCTTCTGGGCACATGACAATTAAAAAAAAAAATTAAGGCTTTTTTTAAAAAAGGGAATAAGAATTCCTAAGAGTGCCTTTGTAAGTTCTCAGCCTCTGCTCACACACTTCCCTTCCTGGGCACTACCATCCAGCCAAACCAGCCTTGTTGTTCCTCCCATTTGGATCTGTCCATCTCTAGGCTCTGGGCTTCATTCCCTTCCAGATTCTGCAGAAGTGCCCCCTTCTCTCTATATACTCCTTTCCTGAGTTGCCAACTGCCAAGGCCATCTCTCCCCCAAATCACATATGTACAAAGTGTACAGAAGATGGCAGTGAGACTTTTGGGACACCCTGTGTTTGATACACAGACTTTTTAGAGAAGCACTGACATCCCATATCATTCTTCTTCACTGAGTGACTCTGGGAAAATCACTTAATTTCTCTCTGCCTCAGTTTCCTCATCTGTAAAATGAGAATAATAGCACCAACTTCCCAGATTTTTTTGGTGAGGATCCAATGAGATAGTATGTATAAAGTACTTTGTAAACCTGAAAGAGTTTCACAAATGCTATCGTGATTTTAGGCAGATGTTGTTTTCTGTGCTTTTGAGAACCAGATCTTCGGTCTGCATCCTCATCACCCAATTTTATGGCTGACTTGTAGTAGATCCTTAATAAATACTTGGTGATGAGCAGGTCTAAAGCTAAAAGGCATCTCATGATTCATGGAGTCTGACCCTTTTATTCTACAGATCTGGAGACTGAGGCACAGAAAGACTTGGAGCCTGAGGTTTGCTCAAAGTCACAGAGTACAGAAGTAACAGAAATGAATTGAACAAGCCCAGAACCAGGGCATGTTCCCCTCTGCCAGATGCTCTCAGATCCTCAATTTTTTTCTTTCTTTTTTTTTTTTTTAAAGCTTTTTATTTTTCAAAACATATGGGTGGACAATTCAACATTATCCCTTGCAAAACCCTCAGTTTCTTTCTTTTGCAAAATGGGTATATTTGTTCCTATTAAGGCAAGTAGTAGTGGAAGCTGCTCTTTGTGTGTGTGGAAGGTAGGAGTTGCAGATTTAGTTAAAAACATAAATTCCCTCCTAGAATTAAAAAAATATATATATATAACTCCCAGATTTGACTCTTGGGCCTTCTTACTGGGTGTAGTAACTGCTCAGCTCTCAAATATCTTAACCGCCAGTTCTTCCACTCACTCACGTCCCATATCTTCCTCTTCCACTTCACCTCAGCTGGTTATACTCTCGGTCTTCCATCACCCACCCATGCAACACTTCCAGATTTGAACCCTGAAATTCCCTGATTTGCTCTTCTCCCTCTGCCTCCATATCAAGCCCTGTTCATTTTCAACACCAGACCTCCAATCCCTGGACCCCTCAGGTCTCTCCCTGCACGAGCTGCACGAGCCACCCATCTTAACAACTTCCTCCCTTGGATCCTTGGTTCACTTATCACTGGTCATACTCTGCCGAATTTCAGCATGGGATTTTTCCCACAATCCTTCTCCAACATGCGTGCACACCCACCCATCCACACACACAAACACTCTTAATCCACCACAAGGTTATGCTATACAACCCCAACTGGGCTCTCACTGATGCTAGGCAATCTTCCTTTTTTTTTTTTTCAGGCAATTTTCCTGCCCCTCCTAATTAACTCACTCTCCTGGCTCTTCCTCAAACTTCCCCTGGCTTTTCTTTTTTTCTCTCTTTTCAGTGGAGAACCCTGCCTTATATTTTAGTACTTTAAAAAAAAAAGAAGTCCTTCACTGAGAGCTCCCTCTTCTTTGGCTTCTTTATCTCACTGCACCCAGATGCCTTCTGCCATTATCTTTGCCTTCACCCCCTCATAAGATGGTGTCCCCTCTACATGCACATTTTCTCTTTGCCCCTCCCTCACTAATTATCAGCTTCTCCCTGTCTACTATCTACTGACTGTACCCTACTGCCTACAAAAATGTCTGCATCACCCCATCCTCAAGCAACCCTCACCTGCCCATCAGCCACCATCTCTCCAGTTTCCATGTGGCTATACATCATAGGCGCTAATGCTTCCTCCTCTCTCCTTCTCTTTTTCTCTGATCAGCATTTAACCAAAATCACTCCCTCCAAGGTTACCAGTGATCTCTTAACTGGCCACTTGGATGGCTTTTCCTCATTCTCATCCATCCAGCTTCTTCTCCCTTTCTTCTCTCCATGTTTTGGGGACATCCCTCTCCCTCTGGTTCCCCTCCCACCCAGATAACCTTTCCAGTTTTCTTTGATAGATCTTAATCCAGGCCGCGCTTACTAACTGTGGATGTCTCATAGGGCTCTGCTCTGGGACCCTTTCCCCCTCTATTCTACTTCATTTGGTCTCAAAAGCTCCCATGGATTCAAGTGTCATCTCTATGCTGATGACCCTCCAATCTACATCTCTTTGGATCTCTGTTGACCTCCACTCTTGCATTTCCAACTGCTCATTAGTCTCCACTCGATGTCGGGAAACATCATAAATTCAATATGTCCCCAACTGAACTCATTATCTTTCCCTCCAAATCTTCCCCGAGTCCATGCCCTTTGTTACTGCTGAGGGCACCACCCTCCTCCCCGTCCCTCAGGCTCACAGCCTAAGCGTCATCCCCATATCCATTGCTGAGGCCGTCCATCTCACCTTCGTAAGTCCTTTCACACTCTCCCCATTCTCCCCTCTTCTATGGCTAGCATCCTGGTGCTAGACCCCTTCCCCTCATGGAGCTGGTGAATCTCCCAAGCTCAAGTGACTCCCTCGTTCCCACCGAAGCATCTTCTTAAAGCGCAGATTTGACAGACCATTCCCTTATTCAACAAACTTCAGTATATTCATATCAAACAGAAAATTC
Source organism: Sminthopsis crassicaudata (assembly GCF_048593235.1). Classification (NCBI taxonomy): domain Eukaryota; kingdom Metazoa; phylum Chordata; class Mammalia; order Dasyuromorphia; family Dasyuridae; genus Sminthopsis; species Sminthopsis crassicaudata. The sequence goes on from NC_133622.1 coordinate 248,179,755, forward strand.
TGTTTGGCTTTCAAAGTCCAACAGAACAGCATCCCCACCCCCAACGCCTTTCCCGTCTTGTACTCTGATGCAGTAACTCTCCTTGCTGTTCCTCAAGCAAGACCCTCCTCGCTCTCTGGGTGCCAGACACTTGCACCAGCCATCCTCCCTTCTGGACCATCCTCCCTTCCGCCTCTCAGCTTCCATGACTTCAAGCCCCAGCTAAATTCTCACCTTCTACAAAAATCCCTTTCTAAATCCTTTCCATTCTGGCACCTTTCCTCCATCACTAATTTCCTGTCTATTTATTTCTACAGTCATTTGTATATTGCCTTCCCTATTAGAACTCATTCCTTGAAGACAGGGACTGTATCCTCAGCCTTCACACAGAGCACATAGTAGGTTTTTTCTTTTAAGCAATCAGGAGTAAATCATTTTCCCAGGGTCATACAGGTAATAAGTGTCTGTGGGTGGATTTGAACTCAGGTGTTACCTAGCTGCCTCACACATAGTAGGCTTTTCAAAAATGCTTATTACTGACTGACTGCCATGGTGATTAAGCACCAGGCTAAGGTCTCATGTGTGGCAATGACTCCCATCCGCATCCAAGACTCTCTCTTCTACTGGATTAAACTTTCCTTTTAGCAGATTTATACCTTGAAGAGGAATTGATGTCATTAGTTTCTTACACCAACATCATTTCCCCCAAACAATCTAAAGTCTCTGAAGAGCAGTAAAGCTAAATGGAGGAGATTGGCTCAGAGCTTAATAAACCTGGAATTTTATAATCTAATCAATGAATGAATCAATGAATGGATGGATGGATAAAAATGCAAATCACTGACCTCTCACTGAGTGGGAAGGGGATTGGAAGGGCAGGGATGCATCACTAAGATACTTCTGCCCTCCAGGAGCTAGGGAAAGGTGGCCTGGGAGAAATCCCTGAGTTGGAAAAGGATTCTGGACTGTGATGCTTTCTAAGTCATTTCTTTAGAAGTCACTAGCTTAGATTCTAAGGACTTTCAATACCTGAACTCTTACTTATTTTCCTAATTAGGAAGCAAGGAAAGGGTCTAGCATTTTTATATTTATTTATATATTAGACATTTTATTATTTTTATTTGCAGCACATACAGGATGTGGGATCAATTTATAGGTCAGGTTCCCAGAGATTGGCTAATTCCCCCTATTAAGGGAGAAATATGTTATTACTATAGGTAGATGTTGTCTTCTGGGATATAATGTAATCTTTTCGATGAGGAACTATTTCCTCATCACCTCCTCAGTTCTAAGGGTAAGCCTAAGGGTTAGAGTCCCCCTCCCTCATAGGCTCTTATCTGACACATTCCCCCCATATTGTGAGAGTTGTGTAGGGGCTTAATCTCTACAGAGTTATGAAAATTACATTAGAGAAATGAAACTTATATTAGAAAAATAAAATTGAAATCTAAGAAATGGGAAGGGGAAGAAGGAAACACTGATTCCCCATTGACTGAATACTACAGAGATCACAACCTATTAGGAGCTCCTCATCCCCCCCAGTCGAGTGGGAATCTCCATCCCTAATGACATCATTCATCATTTGCTCCCCCCCATGTAAGTTCCCTCCTTTGAGCACATCATTACATCTATCCCCCTCCCCCCCAGCCCAACACCCTGTAGGTGGTTCTCCGTTTCTAAATGCATTTTACCACTGAGTTTCTTATTCTAAGGGATTAGAAGCTCCGGATAGGCTGTGGCCCACCTCTGTGGTACCCCATCAATGGGGAATCATGGGAGGGCTTGGGTTTCTGGTATAAAAAGCCATGTCTAATGATTCCAGTTGTTCCTATTCTATAGGACAGCCTCTTCTGCAGTTAGGTCATTGATAACTTTTAATTCCCCCTCCCCCAAGTCCAATGGAGTTATTTCTCACAATATCAACATCAATTACTCTCTCCAATGGGACCTAAGTACTGTCATTTTAATAGCTGATACCTCCTTGATACCATTGAAAACCAGTTGAAATCGATTAGTTTTTATAAAGGGGTGAAAAGCCAGAGCAAGAACCTAAACCCCCATATGTGCCCTCCCCTCCATACACTGTTCCCGGGACCTGCCAGGTCTCGGGGAGAGTGGGCTCAAAGCCACTCAAATGCCAGAGCGTTCCTCCCGCTAAGTTCCCTGAGGGAGTCGGGCTGGGGCTGGGGGTCCCTTGCTTGTAGGACATAATGCCTTGGTTTCCAGCTAAATGGAGTGCTGGTCTCAGGCCCACAAGTGACTCAGGACTCGGGACTGGACAGCTTCAGCCGAGCAGGATCTGCTCTGGACGATTGGTACTGGAGCGGTGTGGGGCCCCTTCTGACCTTTGAAAGTACAAAGTTATTTCATGTCAGACACTCATTCCCTTGGAATCAGGTGAGAATAAATATGCTATAGAGGGAAAAGACAAAAGTGCCATTTAACTAGGCTCCCATGTGAGGAGGGACATCACCTGGAGGCTTCCTATTTTCTTCTTCCTTAGGAGAAAGCTAGAGGTGGGGGGTGGATGGGAAGTAGAGGAAGGGAAGAAAAGTGAAGGAGAGGAGGAGGAGAGAGAGGGAGGGAAAGAGAGGGGAGAGGACACAGAGACACAGAGAGAGACAGAGACACAGAGAGAGACAGAGACACAGAGAGCTTGGGATTGAATCCTTCGAGCCTCGGTATATACTTTCCATTCTGACCCAGTGACCAATTAAAATGCTTTTCATTGTATTACAGAAAACAATAGCAAAATTACAAGCACTGAAGTATGAACAAAAAACACAATTACGTATAATTCATTAAATGTCTTCATGCCCTAAACCTAAACCTCCATAGAAAGCAGAGAACCTTGTGCATGTTCCAGGACAAGGCCCCCTTCCGCTGGACAGTACCCCTAATCCTTATCCACAATTCTCTGTGGTTTTTGTTAGTTTTTGTTAGCTCCATTTTATCCAACTGGGTAAACTGAGCCTGGGGAGGGGGAGGACAGTCACTGATGATTGTAATCTGATACAAGTTACAATGAGCAGGTATCCCAGGCTGGAGTCCAGACCCTCTGACTACGGGGTGGGGCCCAGGGAAGAACAGAAAAACAGAACCCCCAAGTCAGACATTTCGGAGATTCAGAGATAAAAGGGACCTTAGAAGACATCTAGTCCAACAGTCTCATTTTACTGAGGAGGAAACAGAGACCTGAATAGGGGGTGAATTGCTCCAAGTAACCCAAATGGTGCTTCTCCCCAGTCCCAGCGGGTACGTTTAGTGTCTTCTCACCCCCTTTCTGCTATAGACTGATTCCTTATCTTAGTGAGAGTATCTCCCAATCCATCCATCCATCAAATGACCTTAGCCAAAGTGTTTGAAAAGTCTTTGAAAGCGATTTGATGAAATAGAAAAGAGTGGAGCTGGTTGGGGCGATGAAGTGAAACTCCCATTTCTAGTAGGTGACAGCTAGGATTTGAACTCAGATCCACTGAGTAAAATGAGAAAGTTAAAAAGTCTTAATGATATCTTTTGCTTTTTATATCATGGTTATTTCCAGATACAACTCTCCTCACCCAGCTCCAGTTCTTTCTTTCTTTCTTTCTTTCTTTCTTTCTTTCTTTCTTTCTTTCTTTCTTTCTTTCTTTCTTTCTTTCTTTCTTTCTTTCTTTCTTTCTTAATTTCTTTCTTTCTTTCTTTCTTTCTTTCTTTCTTTCTTTCTTTCTTAATTTCTTTCTTTCTTTCTTTCTTTCTTTCTTTCTTTCTTTCTTTCTTTCTTTCTTTCTTAATTTCTTTCTTTCTTTCTTTCTTTCTTAATTTCTTTCTTTCTTTCTTTCTTAATTTCTTTCTTTCTTTCTTTCTTTCTTAATTTCTTTCTTTCTTTCTTTCTTTCTTAATTTCTTTCTTTCTTTCTTAATTTCTTTCTTTCTTTCTTTTTTTCTTTCTTTCTTTCTTTCTTTTTTTCTTTCTTTCTTTCTTTCTTTTTTTTCTTTCTTTCTTTCTTTCTTTCTTTCTTTCTTTCTTAATTTCTTTCTTTCTTTCTTAATTTCTTTCTTTCTTTCTTTCTTAATTTCTTTCTTTTTTCTTTCTTTCTTTCTTTCTTTCTTTCTTTCTTTCTTTCTTTCTTTCTTTCTTTCTTTCTTTCTTTCTTTCTTTCTTTCTTTCTTTCTTTCTTTCTTTCTTTCTTTCTTTCTTTCTTTCTTTCTTTCTTTCTTTCTTTCTTTCCTTTCTTTCTTTTTTTTCCTGAGGCAGTTGGGGTTAAGTGACTTGCCCAGGGTCACACAGCTAGAAGTGTTAAGCGTCCAGGTCCTCCTGACTTCAGGGCTGGTGCTCTATCCACTGCCCCTCCTAGCTCCCCCTCCAAGCTGCCCTTCCAAGCCACCATTTTTGGAGCCCGTTCCCCAGCTGATCAGAATCCACTTTGTTTCTAGGTTTTGGCCACCACAGATTGCGCTGCTTCGATTATTTCGTTAAATCCGGCACCTTCCTTTCTGGCACCTATTTCCTCAGGGACCCGCCAGTGTCCGATGGGAAGTCAAAGTGACTTTTCTCCTTTGGTATAAAACATTTGACAGGATGATCGTACCAGTTTACAGCTCCACCAACAATGCTTCCTGGACTTCTGTCCCAATGGCCTCAATTCTATGGCCTCTGCCCCTCTGTCCTCCTCCCCCAGCAGGTGATTTCCTTTCAGGGGCCTCCACTGTGGAGGCACCCAGCTACGTCAGCCATGCTCACTTGGGCCTGCTCCAGCCCAAGGCTCTGACTACAGAATTGCCCCCTCCCCCTTTGCCTCCATTTTGTGTTTAATCTTCCCGGGTTAGAACGCAGGCTCCTTGAGAGCCAGATTTGTGTTTTCGCTTGTACCTGGGTTCCCAGCATTAGCACAGTACCCAGACCCACTAGATGTTTATTCAAATCTGATTTTAGGTAATCTGTTAATGTGCCAGCTTCAGCAGGCCAGGAGGCTGCCTTCCTTCCTTCCTTTCTTTTTTATTTTTTATTAAAGCTTTTTATTTACAAAGCATCAGCATCGCTAATTTTCCCACACTGCAAAACCTTCTGTTCCAACTTTTCCCCTCCTTCCGCACCCCCTCCCCCAGCTGGCAGGTAGTCCAATGCGTGTTATATATGTTGAAATACACGTTAGGCCCAATATATGTTTACATATTTATACAGTTGTCTTGTTGTACAAGAAAAATTGGATCTCGAAGGCGGAAAAAACCGGGAAAGAAAACACAGTGCAGCAAATAACAACAGAGAGTGAGAACACTATGTCGTGTTCCACACTCTGTCCTCCCTCTGGGTGCAGATGGTTCTCTTCATCACTGAGCCAGTGGAATTGCTCCAAATCCTCTCAGTGTGGAAGAGAGCCCGGCCTTGATGGTCGCAGGGTCTTGTGGGTGAGGAGGCCCCTCCTTTCTAGGGATGCAGGGATTGGTGTTGGGTTTGAGGCGTTGGAAAGAGCTCTGTGCTCCCACTGAAGTCCTCACAGCCCAGGAGAGGGGGGTTCAGGGTCAGAAAAAGACTCTTCCAGCTGGATCCTGCAGCTCACACCTGGCCTGCAGACAAACGCTTGGGGCCCACAAACCCCTGTGTGCAGAGCAGAGGCCGGGCCCTCCCAGATTAGCCACCAGGTGCTCCCTGGAAGCCGAGGACTTTGAGATCCCTAGGAACATCAGCCACCCCCCCCCACCCAGGCCGGGAGCCCGCTCCCCAGGAGCATGACTGTGGTACCACTGAAGCCAGCAAATCAGACTGAGCAGGGAACACAGAGCAAGCAGGGTAATTGGCCCAGCCTTGAAGGCCAAGGAGGCTCTGCGGTTGATGGCCTGGTCGATTACAGCCGCTCTCGCCTCAGCCGCTGCCCGCTCCCTTCCCAGCCTGCCTTGGGCGGCCTAGGATGGAAGTCGAGAAATGAAGAAAGGAAAAAGGGAGGGAGGGAGAGAGAGAGGAAGAAAGGAAAGAAAGAAGGAAGGAAGGAAAAAGAGGAAGAAAGGAAGGAAAGAAGGAAGGAAGGAAAAAGAGGAAGAAAGGAAGGAAAGAAGGAAGGAAGGAAAAAGAGGAAGAAAGGAAGGAAAGAAGGAAGGAAGGAAGGAAAAAGGGAAGGAAGAAAGAAAGGAAGTAGGGAAATGAAGGAAGGAGGGAGGGAAAGGAAGAGGAGAGAAATGAGGGGAAAAGGAAGGAAGGAAGGCAAGGAAGAAGGAAAGGAAGGAAAGGGTGGAAGGAAGGATGGAAGGATGGAAGGATGGAAGGGAGGAAGGGAGATAAGTACTGAAGTAGATTTTGATTTATTGACTGTTTCAGTTCTAGCTCATACCCGAGTACCGAACTGAATCACTGGCTCACAAGGGCTGGTGGAGTCTGTCACTAACTGATCATAGTTGAAAGCAAAGAAGCTTGTTTAACTTTGTGCTTCACTGGGAGGGCCCCAAGGCTGCAGAGGGTCAGGAAAGCTGGGCAGAGTCCAGAGGAGGCAACCACAGTTTTAAAGAGCCCTGAAACACTGTCATAAAAGCATTAGGCTGTGTCTACAAGAGAAGGTAGAAGGGGAAATGGGAGCGGTGTTTGAGTATCTGAAAGGGTGTCCGCTGGGAAGAGGGTTGGCCACAGAACCCGAGGCCATTTATGGGGACTTTTTTTTGTTTTGTTTTGTTTTGTTTTCTTACTAAGAGGCCCAGTGAGCCTCGATGTCAGGAGACCAGAACATTAAGCACTGTTCCCAAGAGAGAAAGGGAGTCCCCCCTCTCCCTGGAGGCTCACTTCTCATGGACATGGGGCAGAGGGGGTTCGGCTGGACTAAATCTGGATGGCTGACCTCCCTGCCAACTCTCAAATTCAGTGATTCTGTGCCTGATTCCATGAAACACAGCCATGACAAGAGCCCAGATTTCTGAATTTCTTGTCCAGTGGTCTTTTTTTTCTTTTTTTTTTTTAAGAAATCAGGCCATTCTACCTGCCATCTAGGGCAGGGGATGGGCGGGGGGAAGAAGGGAAAATTTTGGAACAGAAAGTTTTTCAAGAGTCAGTGTTGAAAAATTGCCCATGCATATGTTTTGTAAATAAAAAGCTTTAATTAAAAAAAAAAAAAAAGAAAAAGAAAGAAATCAGTCCCAGTCCATCAATCAACAAATATTTTGGAAACACTTAAATTGTGTGTCAGTTGCTATAGGTACTAGAGCCTAAGTGAAGGTCTTGCCCGCAAAGAGATTATAATCTGGGGACAGCAAGGTACACCTCTCTGTTTCCCATCATCCCTCCCCTTCCCCCACTCCCAGCTGGGCCAGAGCCAGGTCCCTCCAGAGCAGGAGAGTAGCCTGTGTCCTGCCCCTCCTCCATGATGAAGAGCCTCTTTCTGGCATGGCCAGGGCAGGAGCTGGTTTTGCCTGCCCATGTTCCTTTGTTAGGAGGGGTGGGGATGGGAGGGGTGGGAGGCAAAGAATTTAATTTTTAAGATGAGGAGGAAGTGGAAGAGGGGAAGGAGGACTTGACCTAAGTAAGGAGACAGAGCCCTCAGGCCTGGCAGTAACAGGCTAGGGGATCAGGTGCCCCTCCTCCAGCTCGGCCTGGGCACCTGGATTTACTTCTGGCCTGCAGAGCCTGGGGCTTGAGCCAGACGGGCACCAGGCCATCCCCTGTTTCCATGGCCTCAGAGCCACTGATTTCTGCTCACTCCAAGGAGAACTCTCTGGAAGCCCAAGACTTTTAGAACCCCGAATGAATGTAGATGGCACAGCAGGGGGTGGTTGTTGCTGTTATTGGGAGGGGGGCCTTTTTTTTCTGCCCCAGGAAGATCCAAGTCGTGCCAGACCACAATGAAGTTGTGAAATGTCGCTGCTCTTCTCAGCTCTGATCCCTTTTTCCTTCCTCCTCCCAGGGCCTTGCCCCCACCCCTCCTCCACAAGGCCTTGTGCCCAGAATGAGGAGTGATGGGTAGGGAAATTGCAGGTTCGGGTCCCAGACGAGGAAATAAGTTCCCAGCTGCCGGCGCTGTCCAGAAATGGATCGGGCTGCTGTGCCAGGCAGTGAGTTGGAAAGTGTGATGCAATGGTGGGATGGACTCTTGTTATCACTGATCTCTGTTGATTCTGGTTTTGGGATTCATTGATTCCACAGGGCTCCTGGCTCCGAGATGCTGTTATTCTGTCCTTGGACTAGGAAGACCCGACTTAAAAACAGGGGGTGGAGACTAGAAGTTCAGCCTGGGATTTTCCCCCAGGGACACAAGGGCCGCCCAGTGAGAGGGGGATTGGGCTGTCTCAGCTCCAACATGGTCCACTTAGGACCTCCTGGTCATGCTGGAGTCTTCCTTCTCCTTCAGGCCCAGCTCCCGTCTGCCATGACACCATTCTACTCCCCCAATTCCCTTTGGTTCAGGTCCCCCACAGGCCCTCTGCAGGACTTTTCCAACTGGTCCAATTCTCTCCAGTTCAGCTATCACCCTGCTGCCAGATTGTGTCAAGGCGCAGCTGCGTCCCTCCTCCGCTCAAGAAGCTCCTGGGACCTCTCTTGCTTCTTGGGTCAAATTCCTTTTCAGCTTTACTGTGCATTGCTCCCCTTCACAGCCGCTGGGTGCCCCTCGCACATCTCCAGAAGCCAGGCCTTCGATGCCCTCTCTTCTCACCCAACCTCAGAATCCCTTGTTGCCTTCAAAGCTCAGTTCAATCACACTTTTTAAAGAATATCATCTCTCTCTAGAACTCGTTTATATTGCTCTTCCATATGCCAAGGATGGTGCTTTACAGATAGCTCACTTGGTCCTTATATCCTTATAACAGGAGGTATGTGCTGTAATTATTTCCATTTTACAGATGGGGATAATAAACATATTGTTTATATTATAATTATATATAAATATATAATAAATAATAACATAACATGAAAATAAAAAAATAAAATAAACAGGATGAAGTGACCAACTCAGGGTCACACAGCTAGTAAGTATCTAAGGCTGGATTTTCACTGGGGCCCAAGTTAAACCTGACTCTTCCCATTCCACCTCTTTGACGTCCCATCTTTCCTGTTTTTTGGCAGCTTCAAGTGCCCGTTCCACCGATTATCCCATTATTAATTTCCTTGCAAGTGCTTTAGAGGATAGAGTACCAAGTTCAGGAAGATGGGAGTTCAAATCCAGCCTCAACACTCATTGGGTGTGTGACCCTAAGCAAGTCACTTCACCTTGCCTGCCTCAGTTTCCTCATCTGTAAAATGAGCTGGAGAGGGAAATGGCAAAGCACACCAGGATCTCTGCCAAGGAAACTCCAACTGGGGTCATGAAAAGTCAGACAAGACTGAAGAATAACAAAATATTTTGCATCTGATTCTATGGACATATGTTGCTTTTCCTGATAAATTATATAATTATAAGATAATTATATATATTGTGTATATATATATATATATATATATATATATATATGTATATATAAATATATAAGATAATTAAAAATAAAACAAATTATAAGATCTTTGAGGGCAGGCCCATTTTGTTTGTCATTGTGTCCCAAATGCCTGTCATACAGTAGGTGATTAATTGACTTATTGACTGTTTTGATTTTATGTTCTTATTGTAATCATGTAAACAGTTTCTCCTGAATCTGATTCATTCTGTATCATGCAAACTTATGGAAGGCTTCCCATGTTACCTTAAATAAATCATTTTGATGGTATAATAACGTTCCGTTATTTCATATACCAAAAATTGTTCTTCTCTTCCCTAACTATGGACACTCACTTTAAAAAAATAGTCTTTTGCTACGTTGTAAGCTGCTCTTAGAAATATTTCAATACATATAGGACCTGTCCTTTTGTCTTTAAGTCACCAAGCTTTTATTAAGTACCTACTGTTTATGGGGCATTGCACTATAAGTCAGCTTCTGGGGAGGTCACCACCTCTAGGGGCTCACCAATGGTTCCAGACGTAATGTGGACACTGAGTTTGGCTTAGCACTAGTCGATATTTAGGGACAGGAAGAAAGGAGAGAGGGGTTTAAAAGCAAGGAGAGAGTTGGCAAGGGGACAGCCCCAAGCAACATACATGTCAACTGCTTTGGCTAAGGGAGAAAATGCTGACCACCGAATCCGTTTTTGAATCAAGACCTGGTCAAGCCAATCTTAAGGTGAAATAAAACCGGATTTCAGGCTTTTTTGCTCGTTCTGGGGCGGAGGAGAAGCCTCACCAAGCTTCACAAGTTGAAAATTTCATCAAGGAAATATGTTGAGCAAAGGCGGATGTGGGGGATAATAAGAACAGACTGACTACTTGGCCCAAAGGGCAGAAGGAGGAGGCAGAGAAAGGCCTTGGAGAGGGGCCAGCTTACACTTGGAAAACTTTCATCTGCATGAGAGCTGCCTCATGTCAGAAGGGGTTGTCTTGAGAGAGAGATGGTGGGCTCCCCTCCGGGGGGCTTCCGGCAGAAGCTGCAGTGCCACTTGGATTGGCTCCTCGAGCCCCTCTCAGACCCCTTCTCACTCAGACCTCAGGGGATTCCAAGCCCTGCCCTGATGCTTCCTCTGCCACATCTCAGATGCTGCATACTTGGGGGGGGGTTCTCCTGAAAACAGGAGGGGAATAGGAGAGGCTGCTTTAAAAAATCATTATTCCTCCAGGGGAGAGTCTGCCCGGCTACGGCTCACTGCCGGCCCCAGCCCCTCCCGCCCTAGTCCTAGGGATGGGGGGAGCAGCAGCAGGAAGGTAGGCAAGAGTCCTGGCGTGACAGGATGACCTGAGCGGTCCCCGTCTGGCGGGGCCTTCACCCCGGGGCACATGAGTTCAGGGGTTGCTAGCCTGGCTTTTGATAATCATTAATCTTTAGAAGGGGAGTGTGCTAATCATTATGTAATACAGTTTGGATGTGGTGCTCCACAGTTGGCTGACTTCTAAGAGTAGACTGGGTGACCATGATGTATTGTTTCCAGGGGGTAGCAGCCACTTCTGGAAAAACTCTGAATACCTGACTCTCTGCTGTGTGAGTGTGTGTGTCTGTGTGTCTGAGTGTGTGTGTGTGTCTGTGTGTCTGAGTGTGTGTGTGTGTCTGTGTGTGTGAGTGTGTGTGTGTGTCTGTGTGTGTGAGTGTGTGTGAGTGTATGTGTCTAAATGGAGGGGAATGGACATCTGGCATTCCAAATAACTTCCTTTCTCTGACCCTTAGCTTTTTGTTTTAGCTTCATTTTTTTCTTTTTAGCCAGGCATTCTCTCCTTTCCAGCCTCCCTTCCGCTCTACCTCCCCCACCTCTATCTCCACTGAAAAGCAAGAAAAACAAAATTCTTCTTACAAACATAGTCAAGCAAAAATCTTCCCCCTTGGCCAAAAATCTGCTGAGTCCCCTGCGGGGGCGAGCGGGTTTCAGCATGAATCCCCTGGGGTTGTGATGGGCCAGGGTGTTGATGGGAATTTCTCTCATCGTTGTTCATCTTTTCAATCCTGTTATTATTGTATGAATTGTTCTCCTGTTTCTGCTCACTTTATGGGACTCACTCTAGAACCCGGCTGCTTTAAACTGTGGGACGTGCTCCCATGTGGGGTTGTGTAACTGAACGTGGGAGTCTCAGAATTATGATTTATTATCAATAAATGTCATATACATACATCCCCAGGACTGGGTAAAAGTTTCTCTGGTGAAAAGAGCTTGTGAGTGGAAGGTGTTTAAGAAGCCCTGGGCTAGAAGGGAAAGGCAGCCCCAGGCTTTGTGTGGCTGGAAAAAGGCATGGACTGGTGACTCCAGTCTGATGTGAGGGAGGAGGAGGAAGAGGGGAGGGGGGAGAGAGAGAGACAGAGAGACAGAGACAGAGAGAGACAGAGACAGAGAGACAGAGAGAGAGAGAGAGAGAGAGACAGAGAGACAGAGAGAGAGAGACAGAGAGAAACAGAGAGACAGAGAGAGACAGAGAGACAGAGAGAAAAAGAGAGACAGAGAGAGACAGAGACAGAGAGAGACAGAGAGAGAGAGACAGAGAGACAGAGAGAAACAGAGAGACAGAGAGAGAGGAGAGATAGAGAGAGAGAAAGACAGAGAAAGAGAGACAGAGACAGAGAGAGACAGAGAGACAGAAAGAGAGAAATAAAGAGAGACAGAGAGACAGAGAGGGAGAGACAGAGAGAGAGAGAGAGAGAGAGAGAGAGAGAGAGAGAGAGAGAGAGAGAGAGAGAGACAGAGAGAGAGGGAGAGAGAGAGAGAGAGAGAGAGAGAGAGAGAGACAGAGAGAAACAGAGAGACAGAGAGGGAGAGACAGAGAGAGACAGAGAGAGAGAGACAGAGAGACAGAGAGAAACAGAGAGACAGAGAGAGAGAGACAGAGAGAGACAGAGAGAGAGACAGAGAGAAACAGAGAGACAGAGAGGGAGAGACAGAGAGAGACAGAGAGAGAGAGACAGAGAGACAGAGAGAAACAGAGAGACAGAGAGAGAGGAGAGATAGAGAGAGAGAAAGACAGAGAAAGAGAGACAGAGACAGAGAGAGACAGAGAGAGAGACAGAGAGAAACAGAGAGACAGAGAGGGAGAGACAGAGAGAGACAGAGAGAGAGAGACAGAGAGAAACAGAGAGACAGAGAGAGAGGAGAGATAGAGAGAGAGAAAGACAGAGAAAGAGAGACAGAGACAGAGAGAGACAGAGAGACAGAAAGAGAGAAATAAAGAGAGACAGAGAGACAGAGAGGGAGAGACAGAGAGAGAGAGAGAGACAGAGAGAGACGGAGAGAGACAGAGAGAGAGAGACAGAGAGAGAGAGACAGAGAGAGAGAGAGACAGAGAGAGAGAGAGACAGAGACAGAGACAGAGAGAGAGAGAGAGACAGAGAGAGACAGAGAGAGACGGAGAGAGACAGAGAGAGAGAGACAGAGAGAGAGAGACAGAGAGAGAGAGAGAGAGAGAGAGAGAGAGAGAGAGAGAGAGAGAGAGAGAGAGAGAGAGAGACAGGGCAATGGAAAGGAGAGAGTCAGAGAAAGGGGGAGAAGAAGGGAGGGGGGAGAGAAGTTAGGGAGAAAGAGAGAGTATGGATAGAAGAGAGACAGAGACACAGAGAGAAAGACGGAGGCAGAGAGACAGACAGTGACAGAAATACAGAGATAGAGATAGAGAGAAAAGTCACACAGAGTTAGAGCCAAAGGACACAGGGGGGGGAGGGGCAGAGAATTGGGGGTGGGACTGGGATGGGAGGGGGAGAGGGTTGGAGTCTGCTCTAGAGCCTGGTCTCGCCGGGAGCAGCCGAGGTGAAGGACTTTATCCCAGCCGCTGCTTGTCCTTTGTACTCCAAACGGTCGCCAGCTCCCTGCCCCTCCCCAGAACTGGGCTGCTTTATCTACAGCGGGTGGCAGGTGCTCCAGGAAGGCCGGGGAGGCTCCTGGAAGGCCAGGGAGGCTCCTGGAAGGCCGGGGAGGCTCCTGGAAGGCCGGGGAGGCTCCTGGAAGCCCAGGGAGGCTCCTGGAAGGCCGGGGATGCTCCTGGAAGCCCAGGGAGGCTCCTGGAAGGCCGGGGAGGCTCCTGGAAGGCCGGGGAGGCTCCTGGAAGGCCGGGGAGGCTCCTGGAAGCCCAGGGAGGCTCCTGGAAGGCCGGGGAGGCTCCTGGAAGGCCGGGGAGGCTCCTGGAAGGCCGGGGAGGCTCCTGGAAGGCCGGGGAGGCTCCTGGAAGGCCGGGGAGGCTCCTGGAAGCCCAGGGAGGCTCCTGGAAGGCCGGGGAGGCTCCTGGAAGCCCAGGGAGGCTCCTGGAAGGCCGGGGAGGCTCCTAGAAGGCCAGGGAGGCTCCAGGAAGGCCGGGAGGCTCCCGGCCACTTCTCAGAGCCCCTGAATGGGCCCCAGGCTGGAAGGCCCAAACGAGAGGCTGGGGGAAGGGGAAGGGGCGCTGCCTCCCTGAAAGCCCCAGCAAGCGGCCTCCAAGGCTGGGAACGAGGCTCGTTTGGGGGCGGCCGGCCAGGATGTTTCCGAGGTGAGGGCGATCAGGGGCTGAAGGAGCCTCAGGTCCGCGCCCTCCCTCCCTCCCTCCCTCACGGGACAGCTTGCGCAGTTCTCCGGGCCCCAGACGGGCCACCAACCCATAACAGGGAGGACATCCAGCCACCTTTAGCTTGCAGGGGAGGGAGGGAGAGGAAGGGTGATGGGCTCACCCGGATGGGGCAGGTCCTGAAAGAGGCGGATTGCTAAAGACAGACTTGGGGCCCCCCACCCCCCCCACTATAAGAAATGATGGGGCACTGGATAGAGCCCCAGCCCTGAAGTCAGGAGGACCTGAGTCCAAATCCGGCCTCAGACCCTTAATATCTCCCGGCTGTGTGACCCTGGGCAAGTCACTTAACTCCAATCACCTCAGCAAAAAAAAAGAAAAAGAAAGAAATTATGGTGGGGATAGTTTCAAAGAAACATGGGACGACTTGTGAAATGATGCAGAGTAAAGTGAGCAGTTTACATAATAGCAAGGAATTGGAAAGATAACCAACTATGAAAGCCCTAGATAGGAACGGATCCCCACAGTGATCCACCGCAGTTCCAGAGGTTTCACAAACCTGCAATCCACCCCCAGACAGAGAGCCGATGGCCTCGAGTGTATGCACCGAGTCCATGCACGTATTTGTATTTGTAACAGCTTTTATTTTCCTGCCTTCTGAATGGATGCAGAAGGAGGGAGACAATTCAGAACTGAAAAAAACCCCCTTGGGAAGTCCTCGCTGCAAGGAGGTGGATGGGCGATGGGCCTGTGCCAAGGTCCCCCACGAGAGTGAGAGAAGCCTGGGTGAGGGGACAGTGGTACCGCTTTCCAGGGAGCCGGGGAGGAGGGAATGGGAAGCTGAGGCGGCAGGAAAGGGAAAATGTATTTTTGATGTATTTGTTTATTTCATGGTTTCCTTGTTGCCAGCTTTCCTCCGAGCCGATGCTCATGATCGCTGAGGGCCGGGAAACAGAAATTATTTGGTAGCAAGAAGGCTGCAATAAAATCGACTTCTTTGAAGAACCCAGACCTTGCCATAAACTCTACTTTAGGACCCATATTTCATCCATAAAAGGTAAGGTCTATTTATTGCTTGCTTGTTAAACTCAGAAACATAATTTAGCCTACTAAACCTTTCCAAGAGAGTTTAAAAAGTTACTTGGTATAATAAATTAGAGAGCTGTCACTAGAGTGAGGTTATTGGAGCCGGACACTATTTAGAGGCAGAAATTTTCGCTAGGTTGGATTGAGAGCCTCCATCTGGGTGGTAAGGGCTGCTTCCTGCCTCCTTCCCAGAGAGACCTTGACTTGAATTTTTCCGCCCGCCCATATGTACAAGGCCCACAAACCCTTCCACAGTTTCATTATTTCTTTAGCGTTCTCCCGGGTTTTCAGGGTCCACTGCTGCTACCCACCACTAGCATGTTCTCCCGGCAACCTGACGACATTGAAGGAAGGAAGGAAAGGAAAGGAAGGAAAAAAAAAAAAAACTGGATCACAAAATCTTCCAAATTGTATGAATGTTGAAAACTATCTTTATATGTGTTTGGAAAAATAAAATACTATTGAGAGAAAAAAATTGCAAATGTATTTGGGTTACCGTGTTTCAATCTAATTGCTTTCCTTTGCATTACTTTGAATTTTACGCCCTTAAAAAATTATTCGGAGAAGGAGATCTCCAGGCTTCCATAGACTGAGTTGTTCAAGGGATCAGGATGTGAAAATGGCTAAGAACCCCTGCCCGAAGATAACAGATCACATTGGCAGAGGGTATTTTCTCACCTGGGCAGCCCTCTGCCAAAGAAATCCCAAGTTCAGCGCTTCTCCTACTAGGAAACCATTATTTGTTGTAGGATTAAAGACAGCCTGGTAGCATCTACTGTACTAGTTACTGAGGAGGAACTTGTGAGATAATGAAAGACTTTGCCAATGTTAGTCTGTAAACCATGAGTCTGTGCCCTCGATGTCTTTGCAGTCCGGCAAAGAGACTAGCTGGGATGTACGAACCAAATGTAGAAGAGCATCACCTCACAAGCCATTTTTTGGAGCCCGGGATCAAGAAGATTGGATGAAGATGGAATTTGACTGTTTGTTTGGGGCCTGTCATTTCATTAGGCCTGGGTAACTTCCTCCATGCAGGTTACGAACTCTTTGGCAACTTAAAATCTTGGCCCATTTCTTCAGGATGCCTCCTGGGCATGAGTAGTGATCTGGGAAATAAGGAGACTGGGCCAGATTGGATTTTTTTCCAATGCTAACTTTTCATGAGCCTGTAATCCACCATTCTGGCTGGCTTGTAGTGCTTTGTGTTTATCTTCAGATGAGAAAATAGCCTCTTTCTGGAATCAGTAAAATAAAGCCTGGCTCTGGAATCAGGAGTCCCTGGTTCTGATCCTGTCTCTGACGCCTGCTCCCTGTGTCCCGCTCAGAGCCACTGTCCCTCAGTAGGTAGCAGCTCTTTCAACTGTTAAAAGAAAGGTCTCGGTGGCTTCTGAGAGTCCCTTCCCCTTCTGGGTCTACAGCTCTGAGCTACTAGTCCGGGTTAGTATCATGAGGGAGAAGCCCAGGCCGGCCCACCCTCATGCCCTAGACTATAATCTATCTATATTAAAGATCCTGGTGTTCTTAAAGTCTCTCCTACTCTTATGGAGAATTACTCTGAATTTATTTTCTTTTTCTTTTTGTTTTTTTAATATTAGCTTTTTATTTTCAAAATGCATGCAAAGATAGTGTTCAGCATTCACTTTTGCACAGGTGCATGACCTCACTCTCTTATTTCTTCTGGTCAGAAGGTAAGCGCTCATGGTCCCCTGGCCAGATTCTTCCCCGAGCTGAGAAAGAAATGTTTGGTTTCTGGTCTTGCTAACACATTTGGGAAACGATGGACGGTTTTTTTAAATTTATATTTATTTATTTTGAGGCAATTGGGGTTCAGTGACTTGCTGAAATGTCTGAGGTGGGATTTGAGTTCGGGTCCTTCTGGCTCCAGGGCCTGTGCTCTATCTACTGAGTGATGTAGCTGCCCTGAAACAATGGATAATGGAGGTTGGTTCAAGCTTGGAAGTCAGTGGGTGGGGGTCTGGCACATTCTGGGCACAAGGAGCCTATTTCCAGGGAAACTGATTCTAGCTCGTTACCCAGAAGCAACAAACTCTCCTAAAGGAGTCCAATTTCCCTTAACTGTTTAAGGGTAGAAATAGCTGGTTTCCCTCCAGTCTTGTGGAGTAAGGGCAAGCATCCTGGAAGTGCCACCAAACAAGGCAAGTCTAGAATCCTGGTTTTTGGTTGTTTTTTTTTTTTAATTTTTTATTTATTTTTTTCTTTTTTTTTGAGGCTGGGGTTAAGTGACTTGCCCAGGGTCACACAGCTAGGAAGTGTTAAGTGTCTGAGACCAGATTTGAACTCGAGTCCTCCTGAATTCAGGGCTGGTGCTCTATCCACTGCGCCACCTAGCTGCCCCTAGAATCCTGTTTGGAGGTGACTAGGTAGCGCAGTGGATAGAGCACTGAGCTTGGGGTCAAGAAGAGCTGGATTCAAATCGAGCCTCGGACACTCATTAACTGTGGCCCTGGACAAGTCACTTACCCTGCTTAACTCAGTAAAAACACCCAAGTGAGCCGGAGAAAGAAATGACAAAGTACTCCAGTATTTCTGCCAAGAAAATGGAGTCGGGCACTAGTGAACAGCAGTTTCTTGTTCCCATATTCTGATACATGATGTTTGAAGTCTCCACCCACCCCAACCCATACATTCCCCACCCTGTTTCCTGAGGTTTCAGCTCTGGAATCCTGTAATTCTAAGTCCTTTGTAACCCCAACATTAAACTTCTAATTACAGCTGTCAGAGACCTCCGGCAGCGGCCCCCCCCTTTCGGCCCCATTCTTCCCTTTCAAACCTCAGATGTCCTGTGGTTCCGTCCTCCCTAGCCTCCCCAGGCTGTTCTGGCACAGAAAACAACCAACACCTGCCCCAGGCCTCTTCCTACTGAAGCTCACCAACTGTCAAGATGTAATGTTCTCTTCTCTAGTATAATCGTTCTCTTGGAGCAGGATCCTTGGGGAGCTTCTGGAGGCAGCCTTAGTTTCAGTTCAGTTTCAATAATCCCAAATGCAGCCAGAAGTTAAAGTCCAGATCCTTTATTGTGTCCTTCAAAGTCCTGAATCTTTTCCTGAGCCCGGTTAGCTTTCTTAGAGGCCTGTCTCTCTCCTTGGTTCCAAGAGCTCCCTCCGGATCTCTCCAGCCAGCTTCAGCCTCTCCTCCTCCCAATCTCTCCAGCCAGCACAAAGGTGGAAGTCGGAATGAATCTTGACTGAATCTCCCAAAGTCCTCCCAAAGTCCTCCCGAAGTCCTCTTTGGCCCTGAGAGCTTCCTGCTTATATGCTGCCCATTGAGTACACACCAATCATTTCATCACTAGGCAACCATTATTTGTTGTAGGATTAAATTAAGGCTAAACTAGATTTAACCATTGTCTCCACTCAGTGCCTTGTTTCAAGATCTGGCCCATAACATCTCCTTGTAGGGTCAGATCCATCATACTGAGCCAGGCTAAAATGGATAACTATTGTCTCTATCCAGTCCAGTGACTTAGCACCTTGTAAGAATCCTATCAAGACCTGGAAGTCCTTGACATGCTGGAATCTGTGTTCTGTGGCCCTTCTTTCCAGCCCTGCCATCCCCTGTTCTAAGCTTCCTCCCAGCCCTGACATGAGTGCACACAGCTTGAATCCCCCAGAAGGCCATCCTGAGCCTTCACACTCACTGTGCGCCATCCCTTTCTTGACAGAAGTGGCCAGGGGCCACAGAATTGGAATTTTGGGCCCTACCTCAGTCACCCCCAAAAACCACACCCCCCAGTTTGGAGAAGTCCCATCTTCCTTCTCAGGGGCTCTCCTTGGTGGGAAACTTCCCCCCACCCCTACTATGAGCTCTTTGCCACTTCTAGGAACACTCCTGGTTTTGCAGGCCAGTCAGTCAATAATCAGCATGCATTTATTAAACTCCTACTATATGCCAGACACTGCAATTCATATGTTTCTTCACCTTCTCAGCACTGCCCTCAGCCTTTTCCCTGTAGATATTCCCAGTTCCTTGATTCCCTGATGGCTTATATGAATTCTAGGAAGGGGCCTTGCTCATCCCTCTTCCACAAGCTCTCTGAACCATCAAAGTTCTTCAAAAACTGGGCCCTGCTGTGGGAAGGAGCCCCTCCTAGGACAGCTAGCTCCTTCCACCATCTGCTTACTCCTGGAGGCAGCCCAGGATTCCATTAGCTTTCTGGGACTCCACCCTAGACTATTGGCTCCTCCAGGGTGAGAGTGTCCTAAAACCCTCTGGATCTCGTCCCCCAAATCGCTGGATCTCATCAGGTCCCTCCCTTCCCCCACGCTGTCTTGGGAAGCTTCACATAGGGCCTGAGATTTATTCTTCCTAACACAGGAATATCAGTCTCTGGGCACATGCTGCCGAGGAGTCTGGGAGGGCTTAGGGGGCTAAAGACAAAGGGCTGGGGGAAATAGAGGCAGAGAGGGCCCTGGTTCTTTAAGTGTGTGGCGGGGAGGGGGAAGGAGATTTGGGACTTTTCCTGGCTGAGTCCTTTTCCTTTGTTGAAGACAAGGGAGGTCTGGGGGTATGTGAGCAGGGGAAAGGAGATGGAAGATCAAGCTATTTTCATGCACTAGTTTCCCAGGAGCCTGAACACCAGCCCCTCATTTGCAGTTTGTGGAACCAAGAAGCCATTTTGGAATCCTGGTTCTGCCCCTGGGTGGCAAAGAGCCACAGGGTTTCTCACAATCAGGGCCTTAGTTTCTTCATCTGTAAAATGGGGAGAGAAGGGTACTCCCTTCCAGCTCTGAATCTATGGGCTATTCCTGAGAGCACTAATAGGTTACGGTGACTCGCTAGTCAATGTTGTGGTTAGATTTGAACTTGGGTCTTCTTGACTAAATCCAGTGGCTGTTTCTATACTCACAGAGCCTCGGGATGAGGTTGTCCTGGTCCCCATGGGGCAGGCTGGAGAAGCCCAGAAAGTTTTTAAAGGCTAAACCAATTCTATGGAGAGTAAGGTGCCATTTTTCTCCCCAAGTTCCCAGATGCCCCGAAATCCATCTGGAACGCCCCCAGGGGATGCATGGGGCCCTGCTCTAGAGGCAGGAAAGAGAAAGGCTGATGGGAGCAGATTGAACCGAAGGAGGCCGGCCCCAAATTTGCGGGAGAGGAGGAGAGCCCCGGTGCGCGTTCGGAGCCTTTGTCCAGGTGCCAGCTCAGCCTTTCACCCACTTGGCCTGAGGAAGCCCAAAGGGATGGGGCACCCGGGGCCCGCTTCCTCTGTTTTCTGCAAGGGGCCAAAGACCTCCGTGTCAAGGACCTGGGGTGATGTCAGAGGAGCAAAGGGGCTCACCAAAGCCAGAGGCCCGGAGGTCCACGTCCCAGTAGGGATGCTCGCCCTGCCAAGTCTGGGGAGGAGGAGGACATGGCTGGGTGTTCTTCTGCCTCCCCGGCTGCCTCTGGCCACGTCAGTTTCACAAACATGAAGGAACACTCATGTTAGAGCAGGAAGAAGGCCAGCGGTGAACTGCCAGCTCCTGAGAAAGGGGCAGGGGCCTGGCATGCGGGCACCTCCCTGGGCAGGAATGCTGGTCGTCAGGTGGCTGAAGGGCCTCCCCATTAGTCTGGGCCAAAGGAGGGTGGTTTGAAGGACCTGGACTGGCTCAGGGAATAGACTTGTTCTGTAACACAGAGCTAGCCGCCAGGGGCTGAAAGTCTCTAAGAGTTCTGGGAGGAAGGAAAGATTCTTCAAAATTAGATTTATTCCAAAGTGGACCAGGCTGCCTGTCGGGCTCCCCCTCACTTGGGGAGAGGTCTTCAAGGGAGGGCCAGATGACCTCATGACAGGCTTCAAGTCAACAGATCCCCAAGCACCAAAGTGATACCAAATGCTGAGGGTTGGAGTACAAGGCAAAGCAAAGCATTCACCTCTGTCCTCCAGAAACTCACAGTAAAATGGGAGATGCTCAACAGTCATTTTTAAAGATGTCAGGTGATCTGGAAGGGAAATTACTCGTCATTAAGACCAAAGATTCTCACTTAACTGTGGAAGAGAGGGCCACCAGGCAGAGCATTCCCAGTAGGAAAATGCCCAGGAGAGCCAGGAAGGCAGCATTCTTGGGTTCCTTGACCTAGAAGGGAATGGGGGCCATGGAAAAAAGGGCTTGAGAAGCCCTTGTGTGCGTCTGGCCTGAGCAAAGTGAGCTGAACTTCCTCCCCAAAGCACCATATGCTTTCTTGCTCTTGCTCCTGAATTTTGGCTTCCACCAATTGCCCCAACACCTTCCTTTGCAGAAGAGGAAACTGAGGCACTGAAGGTCAATCTGGAAGCATTGAAGGGATTACTATGTGCCTGGGCTTGAGTACAAAGAAAGGCTAAAACAGAGGATCTCACTTGCCCAAGGTCACACAGTTACATAGGGGTGTCTGAAGCCACGTTTTCCCTACCCTAAATCCAATAGTCTATTATGGGGTCATAGAATTGGAGCCTGAAGGCTTTAATGACAGTTGAGTCAAATGATCCAAAAACCATTAGAGATCATTGAGTCAAACCCCGTCATTTTAGAAATGAGAAAGCTGAGGCAGAAAGACGTAAAGTAATACTTTCTAAATGCTATTAAATGTTCATTGAATTGTCTATTGTGGGATTTGAACCCAGTGTTCTTTCTTTGACTATGTTGAGGTAATATATGTATATATGTGTATTTTACAAACTTTATTTTGGAGTCACCAAAAATCTACTTCAACTCCAATAAAGAACATGTAAAGAATGGCAAAAACCTTTTGAATTCATCTCCAAAGCATTTTTAAAAAAAAATATTTGTAATACGGGGCAGCTAGGTGGCACAGTGGATAGAGCACCAACCTTGAATTCAGGAGGGCCCGAGTTCAAATGTGGTCTCAGACACTTAACACTTCCTAGCTGTGTGACTCTGGGCAAGTCACTTAACCCCAGCCTCAGGGGGGGAAAAAGAAAGAAAGAAAGAAAGAAAGAAAGAAAGAAAGAAAGAAAGAAAGAAAGAAAGAAAGAAAGAAAGAAAGAAAGAAAGAAAGAAAGAAAGAAAGAAAGAAAGAAAGAAAGAAAGAAAGAAAGAAAGAAAGAAAGAAAGAAAGAAAGAAAGAAAGAAAGAAAGAAAGAAAGAAAGAAAGAAAGAAAGAAAGAAAGGAAAGAAAAGAAAAGAAAGAAAGAAAGGAAAGAAAAGAAAAGAAAGAAAGAAAGAAAGAAAGAAAAGAAAGAAAGAAAGAAAAGAAAGAAAAGAAAGAAAGAAAGAAAGAAAGAAAAGAAAGAAAAGAAAGAAAGAAAGAAAGAAAGAAAGAAAGAAAGAAAGAAAGAAAGAAAGAAAGAAAGAAAGAAAGAAAGAAAGAAAGAAAGAAAGAAGAAAAGAAAAGAAAGAAAGAAAGAAAGAAAGAAAGAAAGAAAGAAAGAAAGAAAGAAAGAAAGAAAGAAAGAAAGAAAGAAAGAAGAAGGAAAGAAGGAAGGAAGGAAGGAAGGAAAGAAAGAAAGAAAGAAAGAAGAAAGAAAGAAAGAAAGAAAGAAAGAAAGAAAGAAAGAAAGAAAGAAAGAAAGAAAGAAAGAAAGAAAAAATATTTGTAATATTTTAATATGTATTGGTTAGTGGAATTAAATAACTGAATTCACTAATCGTTTAGATAATCATTTAGAAGGTATGTTAGAGTCCAACAGATTTGTTTTATAATTAGCAAGTCAACAAGCATTTATTAAATACCTACTAACTGTGTACCAAGTGTTGTGCTAAATGCTGGAATATAAATGGGGAAATGGAATCATCAGGAAATTGCAGGAGTTTTTCAAGTTCACACAGATAATTAATTTGCAGAGGAAGAATTCCAGCTACTGTGCTATACAAAATTATCTGGGATAAATCAAATTGACAAAAATTACATCTTTCAACTTTCAACCTAGAGATACAGATGGGAGTAAGCCTTAAATGCCAGGTGTGGAGTTTGCATTTTTTTCATATAGGTTAATAGGGAGCCATGGCTGGTTTTTGAGTAGGGAAGCAACAGAGTCAGATCCTTTGGAACAGATGCCCATGGTGACATAGGTAGTATATGTCAGAGTAATCACATCTTCCTTGAACCCACACCTTCCTGATTCTAAATCTGGCCCTATACTATACTGTCTCCTCCAGCATATAATGAATTAGGGACATACTTTTTTATTTTTTTTTCCTGAGGCAATTGGGATTAAGTGACTTGCCCAGGGTCACACAACCAGGAAGTGTCATGTGTCTGAGGCCAAATTTGAACCCAAGTCCTCCTGACTTCAGGGCTGGTGAGCATCTAATGAATTAAAAGTGCAATGTTTGCTGCTGTGTGTCCAGATCAAGGAGTCTTTGGACATACTTGTTTAATATATGCTATGAAGATCTTGTTAAATATGTTGCTTTAATAAGAGGAAAGTTTTGAAAAAGAAGAAATGCTACATTAAAAAAGGTTAATTTTTTTTTTTTTTTTTTTTTTAATGGCAATCTGGAACCTATAAATTTGGCTAGAATGCAGAATGGGTCATGGAGAGTCATGGGAAATCCTCTTGGAAAAGAAGCTGAGAGCTAGCTCTGAAAGAGTTATTGGTAGTAAGTGGAGAATTTGCATTTTATCCAACGGGCAAGAAGGCAAATGGAAATGCCACCAGACCTGTTTTATTATTCTGACAGAGTAAATGGATAGGATAATGGAGACGCTAGAGGCAGCAGGCCATCAGAATAGAGAGAGGCAAGACCTTGAACTACAAATAACAAGGTACAGAATCCCAGGGGAAAGAATATTTTATGAATTATGTGGGTGATGCCACAGTAAACAGAATATTAGTTTTGGAATCAGGAAGACTTGGGATCAAATATAGCCTCTGTCACTTATTAGTTGTGTAAACATGAACAAAAATCACTTAAATTCTGTTTGCCTCAATTTCCCAATCTGTAAAATAGGGATGGTTGTGAGAATCAAATGGGATAAAATTTGTAAAGTATTTTATAACCTTAGTGCAGTGCTTGGTACACAGTAGGCATTTTATATATTTTTGCTACAATTGTATTATTAATACTTCATCAAAAGTTCTAGACAGTTTTATAGATGGATTTTATCCAGGCCCTTCCTCCTGCTCAGTTTGGACTTGACTCATTCATCTCTCCCAAAAATATGGGACGATGGATTGGCTTGATGGACTATATGCCAGCCTGGCCTTCTACAGGTGGTAGTAGGTACAGGGAAACTGTGCACATCCGGAAGTCTACCTGGTCTGGAAAGAGCCAAGGAAACTTGCAAACCTTCATCAGATTCACTGGATTGAACTAGGGTGTCACTTGAATGAATGAATTAAACAGTGAGGAAGGTCTTTCTATGCCTATGGCCCATGCCTAAACCTTAGGATGAGAAGGGAAGTGGTTAATGGGGAAAAAAAAAAAAATTATTTACCAGATTTATCTGATAAGGGCTTGGTATCCAAGATAGATAACTAGCAGATACTATATCCACTAGTTAAATGATTAAAGCTTTCTGTCTTATCGACATCTATTAGTTGTCTATGTATCAGAAAAAACTTAATGCAAAGATTTTTTCCTCGTTCAACTGCTTTCCTTAGGTGCATTAATTTTGTTTGTGGAAAAGTTTTTCAGTTTCTTCCTAGCATTCTCAAGTCCAAGGTTTTGTGGGTTTTGGCTGCTTGCCAATCTAGCCAGGTGCATGTGGTTGGTTTTATTTGTCTATCTCTCACTTTTACACTTGGAGCACTCTTTCATGTGGTTGGTAGTCATTGATAACTCCCTTTTTGAACACTCTTTGTTCACACCCTTTAACTACCTATCTATTGTGGAATGGGTATTAATCTCATACACATATATATACAGATATGTTCAAATAAATGTGTGTATATATATGTGTGCGTGTGATAATTGTTTACATATATTAGATACCAACCCCTTACCAGAAAAATATGATGCAAAAAAATTTTTTCCCATTCAACTGTTTCCCTTCTTATGCGAGATACATTCTGTTTGTACAGAAACTTTTCAGTTTCTTGTGATCCATAGTATCCATTTTATCTTTTGTGATTGCTGTAATCTCTTGTTTGATTAAGAATTCATCTCATTGATTCAGACTAGTTCCAATGGTTTAGTGATCGAAGAGAGCCATCTATACCCAGAGAAAGGACTTGTGGGAAGGAACTGAGTGTGGTTCACAACTTAGCAGTTTCACTCTTTTTGTTGTTTGCTTGAACTATATTTTGTTTCTCAATTTTTTTCTGTTTTGATTTGATTTTTCTTGTGCAGCAAGATAATTATATAAATATGTATATATATTGGATTAAACATATATATATATATATATATATATTTCTACCATATTTAACATATATTAGACTATTTGCTATATAAGGGAAGGGATGGGGAAAGAGGGGGATAATTGGAACACAAGGTTTTGTAAGGGCTAATGTTGAAGAATTGTCCATTCATCATGTTTTGAAAAATAAAAAGCTTTAATAAAAATAATTTTTTTAAATTTAAAAAAAAAAAAGAATATATCCAGACATTTAATACTTCCTAGCTATGTGATCCTAGGCAAGTCACTTAACCCCAATTGCCTCAGGAAAAAAAAATCCATTTCATATTCATAGATGTGAAACAAAGATTTGATATCTGAGATACATAGATACTTAATAAATTTACATAAAATATAATCATTCCCCAAAAGCATATGAACAAACTATTCTCAAAAGAATTGTATACTATTAAGGATTTCATAAAAGAATGTTTCAGATCACCAATAATGAGACATGTAAATAAAAAGAAACCTAAAGTTTTACCTCACACCTTGCAAATTGGCTAAAATGACAAAATATGGGAAGAGTAGGTATGGTGGATAGAGCTCCAGGCCCAGTTTCAAATCTGGCTTTGGATTTTTACTAGTAGTGGACCTCTAGGTTAGTCACTTAACCCCTATTTGCCTCAGTTCCTCATCTGTAAAATGGAGACCCACTAGAGAAGGAAATGGCAATTTGCTCCATTATCTTTGCTTAGAAAATCCCATGGGCTTTGTTTATGGGGTCATGTTGACTCAGACATGACAAGGACTGAACAGCACCAATGTTAGTGGGATTGTGGGAAAATAAACATACTAATTCATTGTTATTTGAGCTGTGAATCGGTACAACCATTTTGGAAAACAAGTTGGAATTTCTTTATATTTGCAAATAAAGTAACTAAGATGTTCATACCCTTTGGTCCAGAGACTTCAGTACTAGGCTTATACCCCAAAGAGGTAATTGATAATAAAATCCTGATATACAATAAAATATTTATAATAGCATTTTCTGTGGTGGTAAAAAATTGAAAACAAAGTGGATAGCTTTTGATTGGGGAGCCACTAAATAAATCATGGTACCTGAATGCTATGGCATATGACTGATGTAAGAAATGAAGAATATGTTGAATAAAAGAACAGTCTGAGAAAACTTAGGTTAAGTGGTGGAAGAATTCAATAGATACAAGAAAACAAAATATACAATGATCAAAACGATGAACAAGCACAAAACAAATAGAACTGAATATTATGAAATTAGAAAGCTTCAGCAAGGCCCTGAAGCAGAGAAATATCAAGAAACCTCTATTTGACTCCTCTGTAATTTTGCTGATTTGTTGATTTCTCTCAGTCTCTCTTTCTCTGCCTCTATCTCTCTCTTAAAAAAAAAAAAAATATATATATATATATATATATATATATATAATTATTTATTATATTGGATAGCCCCCTAAAGGGGTAGGAAAGGGAAAATGGGAATAATGTTGGTAACCTAAAAAATAAATATGAAGAAAATTTTATTTTAAGAATTGATAAGAATACAAAACCAAAAAGCTATTATTATTATGGTTCCCTTCCTGTTTCACTTGATTTATGTAGCCCTATCTTCTGATATCTTTTTTTTCTTTTCTCTGCCTTACAACTCATCATTCAGCTGAACTATTTTCTTCAAAGTTACTAGTGATCTCTCTGTCTCTCTTTCTCTCTGTCTTTGTCTCTGTCTCTCTCTGTCATCTAAATGTAGTCTGGGAACTTTTCAAGAGGATGCAACTATTTTCAAAATAATGAAATGTTTTAATTTCTAATATGGTAAATATTAGCCAACATAATATATATAACCCACATAAATAATCTGGGAGATCTTAATTTTTAAGAGTGTAAAGGCATCCTGAGACCAAAAAGTTTGAGAAATTACTTTATATTGTACCTCTTAGTGATCTTATCATCTGTCATGGATCCATTATCCTCTCCATGCAGATAATTCTCAAATTAGTTTCCTGTTTCTCCTGAGCTCCAATTTTTCATCACCAACTGCTTATTGAACATCTCAAAATTGATATTTCTAAAGATAACTCAAATTCATCTTGTTCAAAGTTAAACCATTATTTCCCCCCTTACACAGACAAGCTCTTATGTTAAAGGTACCAGCATCCTTTTAGTCATGTTGGATTGCAATGTAGGTATCATCCTTTATTCTTCACTCACACTCATTTTATATCTCCAACCTGCTACTAAAACCTGGCATTCTTTCAGAATCTCTACTGCATACTATCTTCGCTCCAGTCTTTTTTTAAATACACATTTCTTTATGAATCATGTTGGGAGAAAAATCAGAATAAGAGGGAAAAACCACGAGAGAGAGAGAAAAAAAAAAAAAAAACAACAACAACAGAAAAAAGAAGTGAACATAGAATGTGTTTTTTTATGTTTAAACTCCATAGTTCTTTTTCTGGGCAGATTGTTAAGGATCTTGCCTGGGTGAAAGGGCAGGTCAATTCTCTGAGAGCCTCCACAGCTGTGGATTGTGAGGAAGTTTCGGGGCAGCCTTTACTGACACAGGTGTTGCTTGTGGACTGGGAATGAAATAAATTGGAGGCAGAGGGAGGAGGACGCAGTGGTCTCTCAGTCAGAGAGGTCATAAGACACAACAGCCTCTCAGTCTCCTTGTGTCATCGTCATCCCCTCACAAGAAGAAATGACAATTCCAGGTACTGGTGTCTGGATTCTGGAAACCACAAGAGCAGCAGATGACAGCATATGACTTTCTTCTCTCTACTCTCCACATGGCAGACAGCTTGGTCCGACTTTACTACTAGTTTCTCCTTCAATCCCTTCTTCACTCCAATGACAAAGTGATCTTCCTTGATCTTGGGTCCTACCTTGCCAAACTGCTAGTCAATGAACTTCACTAACTCCCCGTTACTTCTATGCAAAATCTTTTGTTTGGTGTATGAAGCCCTTTAAAACTAACCCTAGCCCCACCTTACATGCCTTCAAGCCTAGCCCTAACCCTAATCCTAACCTGACCCCTGATCTTCTAGTTTTCTTACACCTCACCCCTTTCCTCCCAGTAGTTTGTAATCCAGTGATATTGACCTTCTTTCCTATCCTTACACAATGTTCCATTTTCCCAGTTCCATACTCACAAAAAGCTCTTCCTTCTCAACTCCAATTCCTGGGTTCCCTGACTTCCTTCAAGTCCCAATTAGGATCCCACCTTCTGCAGGAAGTCTTTCCCAATATGTCTTACTTCTAGTGCCTTCCCTCTCTTAATTATTTCCTATTTATCCTATATGTCACTTGTTTATGCATATCTGCTTGCTTGTTGTCTGATTGTGAACTCTGAGAGCAGGAACTTTCTTTGTAGCCCGAACACTTAGTGAGGTGCCTGAACATAAGGTGTACTTAATAAATGCTTGTTGACTGATTAACTGAAATGATAGAAGAGAAGGAAAGAGGAAAGAAACATTTATTAAATGTTGTGCTAAGTTTTTTACAAATATCTCGCTTGATCCAAACAACCATCCTAGGATGTTGGTGCTATTATTTTTTCCATTTTACAATTAAGGAAACTGTAGCAAACAGAAGTCAAATGACTTGTCCAGAATCAGATAGGTAATAATTGTCTGAAGGTGGATTTGTGCTTCTAAATGCAGGCACAATGTTCTGTCCATTGCACCACTTAATTGCCTCTTGCCATTAGATCTGGGCCCTCATTCTGGTTCTATTACTTAATAGCAACATGTTTTTGAGTGACTGAATCTTGGTTATTGCATCTGTAAAATGGATATAAAAATACTTGCCTGCTCAGGTCATGATGTTGTTGTTAGAATCAAATGTGAATTTTGTGAAAGTATTTTGCAACAGGATTTTGTTTTGCTTTTTCCATTTTGGATGGGCGAGTTGCAGAGACAGGGGAGTAGGGCTAAGATCCCTCTACCCCACAAAAAAAAGAGAACAGAAGGCCAGAAGGAATGATAGACAAACATGGTAGCTTTGAAAGTCTCATGTCCAATTAATTTTTTAACTTTTCTTTTTCTTTTTTTTTAAATTTTCATTTGTTTTATTATTAGTAATTTGGATTTTTTATGTGGTTGTAAATACTTTATGATTCTTTTAAGAACTTTTTTCATATCCTTTGTCCACTTAACTATTAGGGAATAGGTTTTTTTTAATTATAATTTTTTTACAGCATTATCTCTTGTACTAACTTTTCTTTTTAGTCAGTTAATAAACATTTATTTCCTCTTCCTTCCACTTCTGCTCAACTGAAAACAAAACTCAAAAAAATCTCTGTACCAAATATAACAATAGTCAATAATTAATAGTCAAGCTCATACACACAAAATCCTGTTTTTATCATGTCCAAAAATGTCTGCATTCTGCCCTGGAGTGTATTGCTCTGGCAGGAGGTGGGAACCGGATTCATCACTGGTCCTCTGATGGTTGATCATTGCAATGATCAAAATTCTTAAGTCTTCAAAGTTGCTCAGTTCACTTTGCATCAGTTTATCCAGGTCTTCCCACTTTTCTCTGAAACCATACTTCCATTATTTCTTATAGTAAAATATATTCCTTTACATTCACATTTGTAAGCGTTATTTCTCAGTTAATGGGAACCCCTTTGGTTCTCAGGTCTCTGCCATTATAAGAAGAGCTGATATAAATATTTGAGTAAATTAGACTTCCAATGGTACATCTGTCCTATTTAGATGTAAATACTTCATCAAAGGCTCTCTTCTTCATAATGGCACTTAGCAAATATTGTACAATCTTGACTGGGGCACCTTGGGATTTGAATTCTATTTTGGGTACCTTACAAAGTTTTTCTTATACCTGGGCATTTTGGAGTTGAGCTACACCAAACATTCCTAGAAATCTTTGTTATGAGGTTTCTT
The DNA here is from genome assembly GCF_048593235.1 of Sminthopsis crassicaudata. NCBI lineage: Eukaryota > Metazoa > Chordata > Mammalia > Dasyuromorphia > Dasyuridae > Sminthopsis > Sminthopsis crassicaudata. The sequence continues at coordinate 248,209,899 of NC_133622.1, forward strand.
TCTATTTTCACTTTTGAAAAAAATTCTAATCATTCCGTAGTTTTCACACATCATTTCTTGAAATGTGGCTTATGTAGTGTTATTTTATTTGTCATATTCTCTGTGACCCATTTGGTGATTTCTTGGTAAAGATACTAGAGCAGTTTATCATTTGTTTCTTTAGCTCATTTTACCAACGAGGAAGTTGAGACAAAGAATTAAGTGATTTCCCCAGGGTAATATAGCTAGGAAGTGTCTGAGACTAGATTTGAACTCTGGGAGATGACTCTTGCCAACTCCAAGTCTGATTCTCTCTCTATTATTGGCACCACTCAGCTTCCTTGAAACATAGAATTATAGGTCATGGCTTTCAAGTAATCAAATTATTTTTAATTTTTTTTCTCCTTGAATTGTTTTCTTAGATCAGTTATTTTTGACATAAAATGCCATTAAAAAAATTTTTTTAGTCTTGATTTTGTTTTAATATTTCTTATTCTGGGAATCATTCATTCTCTTTAGTTTATTGAACTAAATGGGGAGTCTGTAACTTGGTAGGTTTTGTACCTCTTGTACTAAATTGTTAATTCTCCATTCAAGCCTTTACTTCTAGAAGTTTCATTTCTTGTTCAGTTCCTTCTTCTAGAGACCTTGATAAGGTTTAGATTTAGGAACCAAAATGAGATTAGAGTTTCTGGAGGTCAGGGGGTTAAATAAGGTCTAGTGGCAGGTTTGAGGTTCAGGGAACCAAATGGAGAGGTTTGGCTCCCCTGATGAAAGAGGTTTATTATGGGGATTGGAAGTAAGGTTAGAAATCCTGATAGAGGCATAAAGTCTGGTTAGGGAAATAGGTGAAGGTAAGGAGAAGGTGGCACTGGAAAAGAATATTCCAGTGGACAGAGGCCCTTGGCATCCCAAGCATGGAATAGCTGGCCTGTTTGGAACCTCTGGGGAGAGAGTTTTAGTTTGGCTCTTTTATAATGGGAGTTTTAGCTGAAGGGAACTCATGGGTTGAATCCCAAGTTGGCTCCTCGAAGGGTTTTCAGCTTGAGCTGGAATTTGAATTGAATTCAATCAGTTTCAGGACTGAGCGACCCCACCAGATAAGAAGGATGAAACTTTGTCCCTGGGGCAGCGTCCCTCACTGAGGCAGAGCTGAAGGAGACTTTCTCCTTCAAGGATTTTTAGAGTTTCAGGGTCCCCTCTTCAACCTCATTTCATTTAAAACATGACTTTTAAACTCCTAATTCATTTCTTCTCGAAATAATATTTTACCTTGTGCCTAAGCTATATTATTATTCTTTATTATTATTATTATTCTTTAAGCCTTTTGTTGTAGATTATATAGTTATTTTCTTCTGGGTTTGTCTTGGGTATCTCTGCCTTCATAACAGCTCTTTATTGTATATATCTTCCCCTCTGCCCCTTTCATTCATTTTTTCAGTTTTACTTCTCAAATTTGGATTTTGTATTAGTTATACTTTGCCTGCTTCTGTAGGGAAAGCTACAACCTTGTTTGGTTCCAATATGTGCTTAGGAGTTCTTCCTCTGGCCTTTGTTTCTCAAGATATGAGAAATAGAAACTCTTCAATGCTTTCTAAGTGATCTAATCTAGGATGAAAGCATCCTGATAACAGTCTTCCTTGTCTGAGCAGGCAAGTTCCTGGTCCTGATAGGCCTTGGGTTATACTGTTGCAGGCTTTCCTGTGGTTAGAATTTCAGTACACTATCCTGCTGTTCTATGTCCCTATCAAGTAGCTGAAAGAGTTGAAAGAGACAGAAATCCAGGCTTGTCCTGGTCTGAGGTCCCTGCCCTGCTTACTTAGCTTGTAGATCTCCATTAAAGTCTGGGGCTGAGTCTGTGACCCTACTCTACAGTCAGAACCACACAGCTGCTACTTGCCCTGTTTCACAGAGACAGCCCTCAGATCTCCCCCATTCTAAAAACGTTGTGAAGTTTTCTAGGTTAGACTTCCTCCTCCTTCTGTCTTCCTTTGCTGGTCTGTGCTGGAAAAATTTCCAACTGTAGCTTCCTCTTGGATTTCCCAATCCCTCCATGGTCTACAACTCTTTCTTGGTCTTTGCTGGATAAAATAAAACAAAGCTGGGCTATGCTCCTTCTTCCTACTCCACCATGTCCAATAAATCTCCAAGAATCAATGATCTATTTTAAAAGAAAAGCATGTTTCATAGAATGGAGCTGGGCAGTTTCTCAGTGTAATTGGAAATGCTTGTTTTATTTATTATTTATTAACTTTCTAATAAATTTTTCATTTTTGAATTTTTAAATTTTTCTCCAAAGTCTTTTGCAGTTTGCAAAACTATATTATATTATCTATAAACACCATCTTACTCTTGAACATTCCGTTATTCTCGGCCCACTTGGGTATTCATCATAAAAAGAAAAATTAACTATCTCAACAGACAGGAATTGACTATTACCCCACAGCTATGCACTAGTCAGATCTGAGACTCCATGTGGAAGAGGGAGGGGGTGGAGGCTGCGATCAGCAGCGTTGCCTCATAACTTAACGAAAGGAAAATGGGAGGAAATGAGTTTACAGAAATTTTGGCAAAAGACCAGTTAAGCCAGACCATTCCAAGAGCATTTCAAGACAGAACTGGAAGGATGGCAAATAAAGAAATATGAGCTGTCGACACTTCTACAACAAAATATTTCATTAACAATAATAGCTGATGAGCAAATACCATTTTCAAGTTTACAGCATTATAAAATATAAATGTCAGCATTACAGCATTATAAAATATAAAATATAACGTTTTGATGTTAGAACGTCAAAATTAGAAAGGCCCTTAAAGCAAAGATGGTCAAATCTGAGAAAGTACATAGAACATAGCATATATTACAGACTTTAATTACAGACATTAAATATATAACATGTGCATCTTTATGCGTATGGAAAACTTATTATCATGCCCATTTTACAGATGAAGAAAATGAGTACAGAAGTGTTAAATGACTTGTTTATTAACTCCCCAAAAGTATATGATTTATGACAGGAAAACTACCTCTTGTGGATGGCAAGAAAAGCAAACCTGGGGAGAGCAGCTGGACCAGATTAGGGATGCACAGGAGAAATTGCTCCTGTAGGTGACACAATTTTTTTTTTTTTCCCTGAGGCTGGGGTTAAGTGACTTGCCCAGGGTCACATAGTTAGGAAGTATTAAATGTCTGAGACCAGATAACTCGGGTCCTCCTGAATTCAAGGCTGGTGCTCTATCCACTGTGCTACCTAGCTGCCTCAGTGACACAATTTTGAGGCATTAAATCACAAAATCTCAAATTTCTGGCAAGGAAAAGATGCTAAAAATGTGTGGTAAGGATCTGTTATGGCTACAAAAGAGGCAATCTTGAGGAGATCAGCACCTATCTACTCATAAAAAAAAACTTCCTTATTTCCATGAAAGCCTCAGGGATATGATCTACATATCAAATGAGGCTAGCCTGATGAAAATGAGAAAATAACCAACTGGGTTTTGCAAACAATATTCAGTCAATAGGCACGACTGCTTATTAATAATATGTAATATTCATGTAATTAATTAATAAACATTATTAAGCACTTATCATATTCCAGGCACATATTATACAGCAGATTGTGTTCATATCATCACACAATTCACCAAAAGAAGTGAAAAATATAAGATCGGATTATTTATTGGCTATAATGCATTTTATGTGGCAATCAAGGAACAAGCATTTATAAAGTACTTACTGTGTGCCAGACCTGTGCTGGGGATACAAAAATAAACATGAAACATCTCCTTTGTTTGCAACAAAATGGAGTGAGATGTTTCAAGGTAGAAAGCAAAAGGATTTATTTTCCCATCTTGAGAAAGGGTGACTCTCTAAGACACAGAGCAAGTACAATGTCCCAGAAAGACCGGCCTGAGTGGTAGAAAGCTCAAGAATTTATAGTCCCCAATTTGCAACAATGTTCCCCTTCTCTTGGTCCTTTTTTCTGGGTCTCAAGAGTTTACAATCCCGCACAGAAATCTAAAATATAAGATTAGGCAAATATTTATTACAAAAGGCTGTCTCTTGCCATGTCAGCGAGATCTCTTCAGGGGCCATCTGTTCCCAGGAGCATCCTGTAGTGAGATTTCTCTACATTCTCATCTTTTTGATCACATATGAGGTAGGGACCAATTTAGTAATTTTCTTATATATTCTCAAGGGTCTTCACTATTTCTCTCAGTCTACCCTTCATTCATTTACAATTGAAGACCCTTGACCAACTGCCAGGCTGGGTGTATAGATCGGGTGTGATGTAGCGAGTCAGGGCAACGTCACATCGCCACCTCTTGTAGGACCTGCCTACTAACTCATAAACTGGCTTCTTTAGGACTTCGCATCCATATGGGAAAACCCTCGCCCCTTCTCCTGCGCACCTGTCTTTCAAAGAAATTCTTGCTCTTGAGAAGTGATGGAGGGCAGGGTGGAGGGAATCAAGACCCTTAGGGGCTCTTCCACTTCCCTCTCACCGGACCTCCATGCTTCCTCATCAGCTAGTAGGTTCCCTCTGGCCTCCTGCTGACCAGTCTGGTGCCCTGGAGTGTGGATTACAGATAAAGTCTTGGGGAATAATAAGTTCTGGAGGACCCGGGACAAGAAGTCTGTTCCTTTGTTATTAATAAATCCTCTTTCTTCCCAAATTTTCCCAAAGGCATGGACTACTCCCCAGGCATACCTAAAGTATATAAATATTATCCTCCAACCCAGCTGGTAATTTCAAGGCCCGATTTAAAGCATATAATTGGCAGGTTTGTGTGGACCAAGTTTTGGGCACTCCTCCAGAGAGGGTAAGCCTAAGGCGGGAGGTGAAAGTAGAACCTCCTTTGAATTCCTAAAGGACTTTCATCCCAACTAATTTTATTAGGCTTCTCTTCTAATAAAAATGTATACAGTGGTTTGTTCCGAGAAGCATAGAAATCCATCCAGATCTGGCAAAATCCCACCAATCCCCCAAATTTTTGGAATCCGGAAGGATTCCAGGCATCTATTCCTAATCTTTTCTTTCCTTTACTGCTAAGATGCCCCAAATATCTAATCTCCCTTTCTACACAATGCAGTTTATTCTCCAACACCTTCAGCCCTTTTTGGTCCCAAAGTTTGCACCCGAATAGTGATCTTACTGGTCTGATCTCTCTTTTTCCCCCTGTAATCAGCAAGTCATTTAGATACTATAAGATTTGAGTTCCCACAGGAGGTCAGAATTCCTCCAGGAGTCCTTCGGAAACTTGTCCAGAAAGGTTTGGTGATTCTGTATAGCCTGGGGGAGCACATAACCTTCTGAGCTGCTGTTTCCTTCCGGTGGTTCCCATCTGAAAATGAAAATATCCCTACTTTCTAGCTTAGGGGATAGGCCCAGAAGGTGTCTTTTAAGTCAGTTGCACTAAACCACTGATTGCTTTCAAAGATCCTCCCCGCTAAAGCGTATGGATTTGGAACTATTGGATGTGAGGGGAGCAGGATTTTCTTTGAGATCCTGTACCAACTGATATGAACCATCGGCCTTCCTGACTGGGAAAATGGGGGTATTGAATGGGGAAATGCAGGATTCAAGAAACCCAGCCTGAATTAGGCCCCTAATTACCTGTTGCAATCAATCCCTTTCTCCCTTTAATTGAGATGGGTACTATCTTACCCTCAGTGTCAAGGTACCTCAATTGTATCTTAATAGGGGTCCCCAATTATTAGGGCAACCATTCTCGGGGCTATATCTGGGCTCTGAGGTACCAACTGGATGGCTAGTTGGGTGATAAAGTCGCTTCCCAAAATATTTACTTTGACTTCAAGTAACAACTTCCCCAGAGCCATCATTCCGGGGCCCTTTGGGTGGAGGTTCTCCATTAGGGCTACTCATTTTGCTCCAGTAATTAACAGATTGTCACCTGAGAAGTTATCTCCCAGGAGTAAATGGTGACTGAAGATTGGGCGGTTCCCATCTTTGGAAAGAGCATTCCTGCTTAGTGTGGCCTTCTTTTTCCCCAACCCTAACAAGTAAATGAGGCCCTCGCAGGGTGGACCCCCTCTGTTCTCATAGTTGGGTGGTGGAAAGTGTCTGGGCTTAAGCCTCTCCCTTCTGGCCAGTGGCTTGCATTACTGATTTTGCCACGGTCTGCCCCAGTTGGATCATAATTTTAGTCTGCTCTTCCTGTTGCTTTAGAGACTCTTCTTGTGACTGTAAAGATATTTTCTGCTGTTCTAATGACTGCATCGGAATGCTAGTACTTCTCTCCCTTTCTTTCTTTTCATCCTTGCCTCTGGCCACATAAACCCTTTTAGCTGTTTCCAATAGTTGGTCCAGGAGCTTGCCTTGCCACCCTTCTTGGATTTGCAATTTCTTATTAATATCTGACCGGGAATTCGTCAGATGGGGTCTCATCCCCATCATTCCTACCAGAGTTCTTTCTCATCTTCTTTAACCTCCTCAGGAGTAATGATGAGATCTTCCTCCTTTTCCTGCATTATCCCTGGCACTTTATTCTTATTTTGATTCCTGGGCACTATATTCCCAAAACCTGGACTATTAGGACCCTTAAAATCCTTCATATTTTTTCCTGCTTTATCATCATGTGTTAGACTCCTGTTAATCAGTGGGCTGCACAGAAGCTTTCTTCTGGGTTAAAAGGCTCCTTCCCATAACCGTGCCCAATTTTGGCGTACCCAATCTTCAGAGGAGCCGTATTTAGACCAATAAATGCCCCCCCCCCGATAGATTTGTCTCCCCTGACAAAACAACAATACTTAATCATTTTCAGTTTACTTTTACCTTGATATTTGGGAGTTCATACCAACTACTTAGTCAGCTATCCTTTGAGATTACTATGACATGGATAGGGTCTTTTTAAGAGTGTCCCTTTCTTATCTCAAACACAAAGAATTTTAGACCAGGAGGGATCACTCGCCTTTGCCAATCAAAGATTGTCTGAATTAATCATGGCTAATTTATTCTGGAAAAATCCCCTACTTCCTCCAATGGAAAGACTGCCCACATTCTCTATTCCCACAACAGATGCATGCACAGATAATTTAGGCGATGATCTTTCTCTTTGGCAGCTTTAATCAGGTATCTTTTCGGTTTCTCCAAGTTTCTCTCTCTTTTGGGTCTCAGGCGAAGGACTCTGCAGGAATCCTTAGCACAAAACTGGAAAAGTTTTCCCAGAAATACCTAGTGTTGGTGCGGAGCAGCTGCTCAGAAGCCCAAAAGCCCACATCCTTTGCTAAAAATCACGTGGTCCAGTTTGCAACAAAATGGAGAGAAACTTCTCAAGGTAGAAAACAAAAGGATCTATTTTCCGATCTGGAGACACTGTAGAACAAGGACCCTGTCACAGAAAGACCCTTCTGAGTAGCAGAAAGCTCAAGAATTAATAGTATCTAATCACAAAACACCCCTACTTCTCTTGGCCCCTTTTCTGGGTCTTACAATCTTACATGGAAATCTGAAATATTGGATTAGGCAAATATTTATTATGAAAGGTTAAATCAGCAAGAAATCCTCAGGGGTCATCTGTCCCCTGGAGCATCCTCTACTCAGAACTTTCTGCATTGCCATCTTCTCTTTGATCACAGAGGAGGTAAAGGCTCATATTTAGTAATTTTCCACCACTGCCTCTATTCTGAGGAGTCTTCACTCGAGATCTCTCATCCTAAATTCTGAAGGGGGGACCCCATGTCTAAGACAGTAACTCCCCCCTCCCAGGATCCCCTCCACCTCCCATTCATCTGTCCAAATGAATCTGGCAAACTTCTAAGGATTCTAGAAATCCTCAGCTCCTCTTGGGGCTGTTCACCAGTGGGTGCCAACCTGCCTCGACAGGTTTCCCAGCTACCCTGTGCCAGGCCCAGGACTACTGCTCAGAATCCCAACTGCCAAGACTTGCCACTGAACCAGGACCTTGGCCCATTTAGAAAGGCTTCAGTCTTGAAAGGCACTTTATATGCTTGTGCAGTCTTGATGCTGAAAGGATCCTGAGGTGGTTGGTGGGGGAAGGGACTCCCTTCCTCCAGCTATGCAAATAAAAGCCCATTCCTGGCTCCTCATCCCCAATAGCTCTGGTCCCAGGACTATTAAAAGCTGCACCAGGATGTGTGTGTGAGCGAGTGTGTATGTGTGAATGTGTGTGTGTGTGTGTGTGTGTGTGTAATGTTCTCTAAATTGTAATGTTTTCTGGGAGCAGATTTCTTGGGGAACTTCTGGAGGCAGTCTTCCTTTCAATTCAGTTCAATAATTACCCCAAATGTAGCCAGGAATTAAAGTCCAGATCCTTTATTTTCTCCTTCAAAGTCTTGTCTCTTTTCCTGGCCCCGGTTAGCTTTCTTAGAGGCCTATCTCTCTCCTTGGTTCCAAGAACTCTTGCTGCTAGTCCTTTGTTTCTGCCAGCTTCAGCCTCTTGTCTTCCCAATGTCTCCAGCCAGCACAAAGGTGGAAGTGGGAAGGACTCTGACTCCACCTCCAAGAGTGGGCTTGTGGGCTTCTGACTTGTGAATCTCCTGGAAGTCCAAGAGTAGGCTTGTCTTTTATTGCTTATATTTCTGCCCAACTTGTGAATCTCTTCCCTATATATGCTCTCTATTGGTGTGAACTCCTTTAAAGGTGTGAACTAAGCACCTTGTTTCAAGTTCTGGCCCATAACGTGTGTGTGTTTGTGTTGGTGATGGTAGCACTGCAGGATCCTAGGGATTTCTTTCTCTAGGCCTCTTTACCTGTGTCGAAGGCCACCTATGGACCATCCTTTGCTCTGAAATTTTTTTAATAGCTTTTAATTTTTATGCTACCTGTAGCAAGGTCGAAATATACATAAAAAACACCTGAAAGATGTCATTGGAATGTCAAAAATGAATGTGGAAAACTGTCTTTGCACGGATTTGGAAAAATTAAAAGCTATTAAAAAAATTTTAATTGGAGATGATCGACGGGTGAACTGGTCATGCAGTGGGAACAAGTGTTCTGAAGGTCTACAGAGAGCTTAGGAGGGAAAAAGAAGACTTGAGAATCATCCCAATGGAGATGAATCCTGGTTCAGGACACAAACATCCTCCCAGGCTCTGAAGTTTGTTGTTCTCTTTGTCTTGCTCTTTCCCCCTCCCCTATGTCCGCCATTTTCCAAGCTGGAGCTAAAGTCTTGTCTATCACTTTTAGAACATCTGTGGAATATGCCCCATTGTCTCTTTGGGGTATTGCCACCACCCCGATGCAGGAGCTCAGCTGCTCCTGCCAGAGTTGTTGCATGTAGCTGGTGGGTCTTGCTGGCCACAAGTGTCTCAGTCCATCATCCATTTAGCCACTAGATTGATTTTCCTAAAGCACAGGTTTGACCCTGTCAGCCTCCTACTTGATAAACTCCAGTGGCTCTTTATCATCTCTATGATTAAATAAAAATCTTCTGCTTGGTGTTCAAGGCCCTTCCTAAGTTATCCCTTACTTTTCCTGGCTTGTTACACCATCCACTCAAGCAAAGACCAATGGGACCTTCCTCCAGAAGCCTTTTGTAATCATCTTAAACCTAGGCCCTTGCCTATTGATCATTTCCTAGTTACCCAGTGCAGGTGGTGTTTATATCTACTTGTTTGCATATTATCTCCTTTCTCCCTCTAAAAGACAGGGAACTCCTCCAGGCCAAAGACTGTGAAAGAGAATGACCTTTCTTTATTTCAAGCTCTGCACAGTTCCACACACATAGTTGACTCTTAACAAATGTTTAATGGCTAACTTGGGATGTGGGATGTCCTGGGAGGACTAGCATCTCCAACGAGGACTTGCGGAGTCCTATTTAGGGCTGTTGATCCACTTTTGGTGCCCACTTGCCACTCAACTCTCACCGGTGGCCCCAAGGAGTTATAACATAGTGACCACACTTTGTTAAGACCATCTTGACAGATAGACTGGTTAAACCAGATTGAGGGTAACCAGTGAGTTACGGGAATAGCTACCTCAAGCATGTGAAGACTTCATCTGGCGTAACAAATGGCTGAGAACAATCCGTTCCAATGGCCAGCTTATGAAGGTGACTGACTGAAGCAAGCACTATGGAGCACTCAGACATCAAAGACACCAAAATCACCCACTGCAACTCGGCTCATTGTCAGTCATCTTGGTTTTTGTCTTGCCTTTGAACCTCAATGACTCTGGAAGGAGTGAGGTTTATAACTTCAGGGAACTCTGCCTCACTTAAATCCAATTCACACAAAAGTCAAGACATCATCATGATATCATTGGTTCTCTTCAAAAAATATGGACAAACAGTAACAACTTGTATGGCCTGTTCTTCAGTCCTAGGTCTGGATAATGATCCTGGCACCCCGAACTTTTCCCAATAGCTCCTTCGTTCTCCAAGGCGTCCCTTGAGAGAGAGAAAAAGAAATCGCAGAAATCCTTATTGAAAGTTTGAATGGGCTTCAGTAAGGCTATAGAAAGTTTGATTAGTGAGAATTCAAATAGTATAGAGCTTAAGTGGAGGTACTTAACAGTTTCCCTTGTCAGATTCCCATCAGATTCCCCCCTGAGACAAGTCCCACCAAATTCTTTTGGGGAAAAGGGACGAAGGTCTCATCCTCAGAACATTCTATAACTTGTCAGTGATATTTCTAAGATGTAGCATTATAGAAAAAAAAAGCAGGCCCATTCAAACCCTATAGCTCCTATAGTCTCAAATCCTATATAAGAGGGTGGGAAGAATGGGCGGATGGGCTGAAGGGACAGAACTCTAATTCCATCAAAGAGTTCTGCTCCATTTGAGATCTCTTGATGATTTATAATAAACTTAAACTTCTAATTTTACTTATAAATTTAGTAAATTCTTTTACTTTGCCCCCCTCCCCCCCTTGTCTCATCAAAAGCCTGCACATCCCCAACAAACCTGGTAGCCCTTACAGGGTACAGGGTACGGGAATCGACAGAGCCAGCTGTAGGTAAGCCCCCTCTTTCTCTGAAGCCCCATAGCTGTGAGCAGCCAAAGATCCGGATCAACTTTGCTGGGGCACTTTTCAAGCAAAATTCTTACTCCTGGGGACGCTTGCAATAAGGATTTCTGCGATTTCTTTTTCTCTCTCTCAAGGGACACCTTGGAGAACGAAGGAGCTATTAGAAAAATTCGGGGTGCTTTACGGCTCTTAAGGCTTTTGCGTAATTTTTGAGGCTTAAGGCAAGAATGGGTCAATTTATCTCATCCATTCCTAAAGACTCACCTCTAGGGTGTCTCTTAAAAAACAAAGACAAATTTGGCATGAGAGATCTCAAAACAAAAAAGCTAATTCATTTTTCCAAAAATACCTGGCCAAAGTCCCTTCTAGGCGGCCAGCAAAGATGGCCCATATTCGGCTCAACAGATTATAAAATTATTGAGGAGTTGGACTTATATTGCAGGAGACAAGGGAAGTGGTTTGAAGTCTCTTATGTTCAGGCCTTCATGGCTGTAGCGCAGGACGCTGAACCAAGGCCAAATTGCAAAGCGTTACTTGCCAAATCTAATGGAGAGGAAGAAATTGAGCTTTTAGACGATCCTCTTTCCTCCACTCCTTCAAGGGCACAAGAAGCGTCTGCTCCGCCCTCTGGCTCCCAGCAGAACGCTTGCACTCCAGGACCACCTCCTTATCAGAAACAGGACCCAGGGTCCAAAGATATAGGACTCCCCTCTCCACCGGAGTCGAGTTCTGGAAATGCCCAACCCCCACTTCGTAGTCCTTCTCTTACACAAAGTGGGCTGCCTTTCTCCTCAACCCAATCTCTTCTACCTCCCTCTGAGGCCCGCCCGTCTCAAGACCTTTGCCCTCCTCGGGCTGAAGCTGTAGATTCTCCTTCTCCTCCACCGGAGCCTCCTTCTAATCTCTTCCCCTTGAGGGAAGTCGCCGACCCTCAGGAGTACTCGGAGTACAAGTGCCCTTTTCCATGTCGGATCTCTCCCAAATCAAGGAAAAATTGGGCAGATATTCTGAGGATCCTACTAAATATATTGAGGGATTCAAAGCCATCACCCTCCAATATGCTCTTTCCTGGGGAGATATTAATATTATAATCTCCTCTTCCTGTACCATAGAGGAGAAAAGGCGAATCTGGGATTTAGCTCAGAAATTCGGGGACGCTTTGGCTTCCTCCCCCCCTACTAGGTACCAGGCAGGGGCTGTTGCTGTACCTCTGTCAGACCCCTCATGGAACTATCAGGAGGGAAGCAGGGATAGAGAGAGGAGAGACCACCTACTCACCTGCCTCATTGAGGGCATGAGGAAAGGAATCAAAAAGCAAGTCAATTAGGACAAGCTCAGGGGGATCACTCAAACAGCTGAGGAGAATCCTGCCCTCTTCCAAGGTCGATTGGAAGAGGCCCTGAGAAAATACACTAATCTGGACCCCACTTCTCAGGGGGTGTCACGGTTCTTAGCATGCATTTTATTAACCAGTCTGCCCCAGATATCAGAAGGAAGCTACAAAAATTGGCCCTAGGGCCTCAGACCCTCATGACTCAATTATTAGAAGTCGCTTTTGGGGTGTTCAATAATAGGCACCAAGCAGCAGCAATGGAGAAGGATGGCAGGGCCAGAGCCAGGAATAAAGAACAGGCTCAGCTTTTAGCGGCCGCCATTTCTAGAGATAAGACCCGTTCGTGCTTTAGATGCAAGAGGCAGGGTCACTGGGAGAGAACATGACCCCAGAAAAAGCCTCCAGATCCTTGTCCTACATGCCACAAGGAAGGACACTGGAAAAGGGACTGCCCAGAGAGGGGTAGAGCCACCGCCTCAAACCTCGCCCTCCAGGCCTCTCAGGACTCGGTACAACGGGGCCCTGGGTTCGGCGAGGCCCCACCTTTCTCCATCAGCGCAGCGGAACCCAGGGTGACTCTAGACGTGCTAGGTAAGCATACTGGGGCCTGTTTTTCGGTTCTATTATCCCACTCTGGTCCAACGCGCCCTCCCCCCCCCCCCCCCCCCCCGTAAAGTAATGGGGATTGAAGGGAACCTCCAGAGCTGCTTGGAAACTTTTCCTCTACCTTGTAGATATGGAGATTTGCTGTTTCCACACTCCTTTTTAATTATTCCTTCCTGTCCCACTCCTCTATTGGGTCGGGATTTAATGGAGAAGCTGGGAACCCAACTCTCTCTGCTCAAATCTCCAAGTGATATATTTGTGCTCCTTCTGAGACCCTCCCACGTTCCTTATGAAATCTGGGAGGACATAGACTCTTCCCTCTGGGATCAGGGCATTCCTGGAAGGGCAACGCATGCTATACCAGCTACGGGATCCTACTGTGTTCCCACATAGACGGCAGTATTCAATTAAGCAGGAGGACAGGATCGGGTTACAGCCTTTGATTGAGAAGTTCCTTAAGTTTAAACTTGACTCCTTGCCTACAAGATTTAAGGGCAATTAATGAAGCAGTTATCCCAATCCATCCCATAGTACCTCATCCCTATACTATACTTACCCAGATCCCAGACTAACTGGACCTAAAGGATGCTTTCTTTTGTATTCCTCTGCACGAGGACTGCCAATTTCTCTTTGCCTTTGAATGGGCAAAGCCAGGTGGACTTCCTGGTCAATTAACCTGGGCTGTCCTCCCACAAGGCTTTAGAGATAGTCCACGTTTATTCATGCAAGCCTTAGCTAAAGATTTGAGAGATCTTGAGCTGCCCGGCAGCAGCCTTATTCAATATGTGGATGATATCTTGCTCTGCAGTCCTTCTAGGGAGGAGGCTCTGGCAGGGACTGTAAAAACCTTGAATTTCTTAGCCTCAGGAGGTTACAGGGTCTCTCTATCCAAGGCCCACATTGCCGCCAATCTGTCCAATATTTGGGTCACAATCTCACCCCCACCCCTCGCTCTCTAACTGAGGAGAGGAAGCAGGCTATCTTAAGTATCCCCCCTCCTGTTTCTAAAAAACAGCTGAGAACCTTCTTAGGTGTGGCGGGCTTCTGCAGAATCTGGATTCCAAACTTTGGGATTATTGCTAAGCCCCTCTATGATTCTATTCAAGGTCCCGATAACCTTGAAGGCTGTTAACCTCTGCCCCTGCTCTCGCCCTGCCTGACTTACAGAAACCTTTCACTCTGTATGTAGATGAAAGGCTGGGCAGGCTTTGGGAGTCCTTACTCAGTCTCTGGGACCAGATCCCAGGCCAGTGGCCTATTTTTCAAAGAAGCTGGACTCGGTTTCTCTAGGATGGCCTTCCTGCCTTAGAGCGGTAGCTGCGACTGCCCTCTTAATAAAGGAAGCCTCTAAATTGAACTTGGGGTCGCCATTACAGGTTTTAACCCCCAACAGGGTCCAAAGCATTCTGGAATCCAAAGGCCATCAGTGGCTCAAGTGGGAGAATGACTGAATACCAGGCTCTCTTATTAGATACCCCTGACCTGACTCTTAGAATAAATCCTGCCACCCTCCTCCCTGGCCTCTCTCAGTCTGGAGAGATTGTCCATAATTTCGAGGACATTATAGACTGCGTATACTCCAGCAGAGCTGACTTGAAGGAAATCCCCCTTGAGAACCCAGATGAGGAATGGTTCACGGACGGGTCTGGCTTCCTCAAGGATGGAGAGAGAAAGGCGGGTTATGCAGTGGTATCTCTTTAGAGCACCCTGGAAGCTAAGCCCTTGCCTCCTGGCACCTCGGCACAGAAATCCGAACTTACAGCATTAACCAGGGCTTTAGAACTGGGGAAGGGGATGAGAGTCAATATTTATACTGATTCCAAATATGCTTTTCATGTTTTGCATGCTCATGGAGCTATTTGGAAAGAAAGGGGCTTGTTAACAGCAAGGAATTCTCCCATTAAACACGCGGGAGAAATTCTACGTCTATTACAAGCTGTCCACGAACCCAAGGAGGTCTCGGTTATATTTTGCAGAGGGCACCAGAAGGGAGAGTCACCTCAGGCTAAGGGAAATAGGCTGGCAGATGCAGCTGCTAAAACGGCTGCCCTTCCGCCTCTATTGACACCTTTAATTCCCCAGCTAGTTACTGAGTCTTTTACTCCTTCCTACAGCACACAGGAGAAAGCTCTGGCAGAACAAAGGGGGTACAGTCTTTCTCCCTCTGGTTGGTACCAGACTCTCTCAGACCACCTCTTAGTTCCAGAGGCAAATCAGTGGAAACTGATCTCTGGTCTGCACCAGGCTCCGCATCTGGGGAGGAGTGCCCTCCAATCCTTGGTTGAACGCGTTTTCACTGGCCATAAGCTGGGGGAAACAATCAGGCAAGTCTGCCAGGCCTGTCCAATTTGTGCCCAGGTGAATCCTGAGGGAGCCGTTAAACCCCCACCTCTCCTGAAGCCAGTTCAGAGGAGAGGCACTTACCCTGGCGAGGACTGGCAACTAGATTTCACGCATATGCCCCCCTGCAGAGGTTTCAAGTTGCTTCTAGTGTTAGTGGACACATTTACTAACTGGGTAGAAGCATTTCCTTGCAGGACTGAGAAAGCCCACGAGGTATCCAAATGCCTGTGAAATGAAATCACCTCACTTTGGTTTACCTGCCCTCATTACAGAGTGATAACGGGCCTGCCTTTATTTCTCAGGTGACACAAATTGTAGCAAAAGCTCTTAAAATTACTTACCATTTCCACACAGCCTGGAGACCCCAAGCCTCGGGGAAGGTGGAGAAAATGAACCACACCCTTAAGCGAGTCCTCACTAAATTAAGTCTTGAGACTTGAGAAGATTGGATTAAAAATCTCCCTGTTGGGCTTCTTAGAATCAGAATTGCCCCCAGAAAATCTATTAATCTCAGTC
Organism: Sminthopsis crassicaudata; assembly: GCF_048593235.1. Classification (NCBI taxonomy): domain Eukaryota; kingdom Metazoa; phylum Chordata; class Mammalia; order Dasyuromorphia; family Dasyuridae; genus Sminthopsis; species Sminthopsis crassicaudata. The sequence goes on from NC_133622.1 coordinate 248,225,624, forward strand.
CATTTGAACTCTTATATGGAAGGCCTTTTCTAACAACCCTGAACAACATCTGGTCACTCGATTTGCTTCACAACTTGGTGCAGTTCAGAAGGCCCTTTCTGAATATGCAAACGAGCATCTCCCCAAACCCACAGATGCTCCTACTCAGGCCAATTCCCCTGTCAATCCCGGGATATGGTTTATTTAAAGAGCTGGAAAGCCCAGGGGTCTGACCCCCTAGGCATGAAGTGGAAAGGCCCATACAAGGTCATCTTAACTGCTCCAAATGCAGTTAAACTGGAAGGGTCCCCCAGCTGGACTCATAGTTCTAGGATTAAACATGTTGCTTCTGTTTCAGATAAACTCAGTTTATTCCTGTGAACCTATAGAAGACCTGAAGTTTCTCTTTCCCAAGACGCCGGGAAAGACACTGGAGAAAGAAGCTTCTCAGGCTAATCTCCTTTCTGTCTCTTTGAGGACTCTACTCTTGATACTTTTTCTCCAGCTTTCTTGGTCCTACTCTGTGGGTCCTGGGAAATGGGGTGACAACTTCCTAGTTAGACTCGGGAACTCTGCGGGGAATGGGGGTGTCCAGGACTGCTGGGGGTGCCATCACCACCCCCAGGGTGGGTCCCACAAGTGGCCTAATGCATTCTTTGCAAAGGCTCCATTCCCACAGGCCACCAGCTCCTCAGTAGATGCCACCCCTTTGTACTAGCCAACCCCCAGGGGAACTACTCGGACCCAACTGTTCCCTGCTTTCTGGCTGAGAAGGATCTCGTATCTACCCATCACCACACCACAGAGACAGTGGTTGTAAAAGGCTGGCTGGATGAAAGACATTCAAGAGAAAATCCTTACTCCTCCCGACTCTTCCTCTGGGTGGGGCCCCTGGTTCTTAACTCCACTTTTAATAATTGTCTTGTTACTCATATTTGGTCCTTGTATTTTCAGACTACTGGTGGGAGTCATTTCTTCTAGGCTTCGGGCTTCAAACTTTCAGCTGCTTCTACAGCCTGCAGACTCTGGGACTCAAGGAGACACACACCCTCTAGACTAAATTCACTGACACCACCCAAGTTTTCTATAGAGCTGAACTAATGCTAAGTACCCCTACTTAACTTTCAATAGAACTGAATTCACGTTAAGTACCTCCACTTAAGCTCTATACAATTTGAACTATCACTAACCAAACTTTCTATAGCCTTACTGTAGCCTATTCAAACCCAAAAGGTCTGTATTGTCTCAAATCCTATATACTAGGGCGGGAAGAATGGGTGGATGGGCAGAAGGGACAGAACTCTAATTCCATCAAAGAGTTCTGCTCCATTTGAGATCTCTTGATGATTTATAATAAACTTAAACTTCTACTTTTACTTATAATTTAGTAAATTCTTTTACTTCACCCGTGCCTTGTCTTATCAAAAGCCTGTACATCCCCAACAAACCGTCATTTCTTTCTCATTTAATTTATTTATATCAATCTTAATGTCCAAGTCACATACTTTATTTTGGTATATCATGTTAGATGTTGATCTATACAGTTTCTTCTCAGACTGAAATGGGAAACCTGAAGAAACTTTGTCTCTCAAGGAGAAAGCTACCTTGAACTTTACCTTTGTATCCCACCAGAGGCAAACAGGATAACCAGCCTCATTCTGAGAGACCATCCCTATTGATAACACTTACTACTGCTTTTCAGTTCTCTATAGAGGTAAACAGATACCTATTCAATTCCAAAATTCTCCACAATTTTAATAGCCCCAAACTCTAGGATCTGTCCATAAAATTAAGTACCCTCAACAAACCTCTTTACAAAATCTCCTGATTGTACTAGGGGCTTTTTGTCCACTAAGAGAGTCTCTTTCTTAGTGATATTCAGAAATAAACTTTCCTATTCTTTGCCACAGATAACTGGGTTTTATAGAATTCTTGTCACAAGAACTCCCCTTCCTCTGCTATTCTTGTTTCCAAGCCAAGGTCAAATTCCATCAAGACCACCATCTAGTTTTTCCAATAGTATTATGAATAGTTATTTCTTGCCTCAGTGATGGAAATCTTGGGACTTATCATACCAGAATATTGTGCTTATTTGCTTCTGTATATTGTGTGTCTAAACTGCTTCACTGATTAACCTCTCTACTACTTAACCAACATCAAAATGTTTTGATGATAATTGCTTCATTGTATAGTTTAACATCTAACATTATGAGTTCCCTTTCTTCCCATACTAAAAAAGAAATTCTTTGATATTTATGACCTTTTGTTTTATCAGATTAATTTGGTATTCCCCCCAGCTCTATAAAATAATCCTTTAGTAATTTAATTAGTATGATGCCAAATAAGTAAGTTAATCTGGATGGTATTATCATTTTTATTATATTGGCCCAGCTTACTCATGAGCAACTAGTATTTCTATATTTGTTTATATCTATCTTTGTATAAAGAGTATTTTGTAGTTATATTTGTGGTATCTAGGTATATTTTGATAAACTGACTCACAAAGTATTTTATATGTTCTGTACTTACTTTATTTTATTTTTTATTATAGCTTTTTATTTAAAAGATATATGCACAGGTAATTTTTCAGCATTGACCCTTCCAAAACCTTCAGTTCCAACTTTTCCCCTCCTTCTCCCCACTTCCTCCCCAGATGGCAGATAGACCAATATATGTTAAAATATATTGTACTTACTTTAAATGGAAACTTGCTTTTTCACTTTTCCAGTTGGATTTTGTTGCTAATATTTAGAAATGCTGATGATATATGTAGGTTTAGTTTGTATCCTATAAATTGGTTGGGTTTTCATTATTTCAATTAATTTTTTACTTGACTTTCTAGTGTTCTCTAGTAAACCTTCATATTATATGCAAAAGTGATGATGTTGTTTCCTGTTGACTTATGCTTATTATCTTTCTCATCTTATTATGATAACTGGGCTCTTTAGCATTATAGTGAATAGCAATGAAGATTCTTGCTTTACTTCTAATCTTATGTTTAACCCAAATGTAGATAATGTTGACTCTTGTTTTTATATAAATATTGCTTTTCACATGATGGATAGATCTATTTATTCCTCTACTTTCTAGTTTAACAAAACTAATTGTTGTATCTTGTTTAAAACATTTTTATATCTGTTGAGATAATCATGTTTGTTGTTATTTTTATCATTAATATTATTAGTTATTTTTAGTTTTCCTAACATTGAATAGCCCTTCATTCATGATATAAATTCAACCTAATCATAGTGTATAATATCTGTACTATATTTCTGAAATCTCCTTGCTATGATTTCATTTTAAATTTTCACATTGATATTCATTAGTGGCATTAATCTATAGTTTTCTTTTTTCCTTGGGCTCTTTTTGGTTTAGGTATTGAGACCATTCTTTAGGATTAAGTTGTTTACAGTCTCTAATCAATTCTTAATAATTTCTTCGGTAAACCTTTGTCAAATATATTTTTATTGTATAGGTAGTCTATGAAATATTTCTACTTTTCTACATTTATTTGTTAGGGTTTGAATGTAATAATACAATAACATTTTGTAAAGGTGACATATCTGAAAATTATATATACTCCTTTCTATTCCCATTCAATAACTTCTAGAAGCTTATGATATCTAACTTTTAAAATTCTATTCAGGCCCTTAACTTTTGTGGTTGTTGGGTTTTTTTAAGGGGGTATATGTGATTTATTTAAGTTTAAAGAGGTTAAGTTGAAGTCTTCCACTATTATTGTTTTACTGTCTATCCTGTAACTCATTTAACTTTTTTTGGAAATATTTAGATGCAGGGGCACCTGAATAGCATAGTGGATAGTGTACTGGTCCTGAAGTCAGGAGAATCTGAGTTCAAATATAGCCTCAGTCACTTAATACTTCCTAGCTGTGTGACCCTGGGCAAGTCACTTAACCCCAATTGCCTCAGTAAAAAAAAAAAAAAAAAAAAGAAAAAAAGAAATTATTTAGATGCTATGCCACTTGGGACATATATGTTTAGTGTTGATTCATTATCTATGGCACATTTCAGCAAGATGTTGTTTTCATGTTTATTTGTTTTAATTAAATCTGCCTTTGCTGTGTCTTGTCTAAAATCATGATTTCTTCCTCTGATCTTTTAATTTCAACTGAATCATAATAGATTTTGCTATAGTACCTCATCTTAATTAAGTGTTCATATTTAATTTTCAAAAGTGTTTGTTGTAAGCAACATATTGTTGTGTTTTGATTTTTAATCCATTGTGCTATCCTTTTTCATTTTATGGGTGAGTTCATTCCATTCACATTCATATTTATGATTTTTGTATATTTTCCTCTATTCTATTGTCTTGTACTTTACCTTCTCTCATTTTCCTCTTGATAAAGAAGAAAAGGCTATTGAGAAAGGAATGCACTCTTGATTTTATACAATCAATTTTTGCTCCCTTTTCTTTCTCTCAGACAGAGCCAAACCACAGCTTCCAATTATTTCTTTGTTTTCTTTTAAACTCCTCTTTGTAATTCACCCTCTTTAGTTTTTTTGCTTAAGACTATTCCTTCCTTTAATCCATGTAATCTATTTTGTATTTTGTCAGATCCAGGCACTCCTTCTGACTTCAAATTTTGAGGATCTCTCTCCATTCCCTTATGCAACACAGTGCGAACCAATATTCAAATGTGAATTCTGCTCTCATTAGCATTATAGAGATCATTATAGAAACCCTGGCAGATATATTTTCCTTCACATCAGTTTATTGTCCTACTTCTACTTTTATCTGGAAGTTAAGATATAATATAAGTACCTTGAGAAAAATCATTTCATTTTTGCCTTTGCATCTTCAGCACCTAGCATAGTACCTTCCATATAGTAGGTGCTAAATAAATGCTTGTGCACTAGAACTGAATGAAATCCACAGATACTTTTTAGATGATTTGGGCTCTGTTGGGTCTTGCCCCAGTCTCCTTCAAAGGCCCATTTTCAGTTTCAGTGCTTTCTAATGTTTTGGAAGTGAAATTTGTCACAATCTTCTTCATCCATAAGATTTTGTAAATGAGCATTATTATAAAGTAGTGTTGCCCTTGTCTGACTTCGGTTTTATTTTGTAAAGAGATCAAATGTTTTCAGCTCCATTGTGCAGCTCCTACACATCAACTAACCTCTAAGGAATGGTGGTAAGCAGTATTGGTGTATTTACTTGTATCTATGTTCCACATTTCAAGAGGTTTGGTTGGAGATGTTATAATTACATACAATGTCTTCTTATCTTTATTCTTTCTTCTAATTTGGTATTGCTTTGACTCTTACTCTAACCATTCAATGATCTGACTATACCGGATGGCTTATTTGGAAGTGACTTCTACATCAATAACTAATTAATTCTTATCTGAGATAATATATTTGATTGTTTGATGGGGTGGTTTAGTGTTTGCCTTGGCTCCAGCATCCCAACTCTTCTTTTTTTGTTTGTTTGTTTTTGACTTTTAAAAAATTATTTATTTTTTAACTCTTCTTAAAGAACCTATTCTGATATTCTATTCTAAAAATGATTAGAAGGGTATGCTGGTAAATGAATAACAACCAGATCTCCGGTAGAAAAAAATAAAAATAGTCATGAAACACTTTAAAATTTCAATCTGCAATATTAATATTTTCTCTGTCACTTTCTTAAGTCTCATCAACCAACAAAGCAATGAATCACACCTTTATATTTAGTCATTGCCAATTTCAGAAGTTTAAATGTTCACACTGAAAATTTAACAAGCATCCCTCATGAGTCAGCTCTTGTATGCCCCTGACTAGAGGCACTTTTGATCTCTCTCTCTTTATCTCTGAGCCTTATTTTCCACGATCCCCTATTTTCTTAGTCTATGATTCATGGTTTTAGTCATATGCCATAACTTTATAACTATAAATATATGGGTAAAATCACTTTTCTCCCTTGTGTACAAGGATGTACTCTTTTCTTTACTCTGTTTTAAGATCACTTATTCTGAGATCTGGATCTGCTCTTGGAGGACTTTGGTCCAGATCAGGTTTATGAATTGGTTACTGCTGGTGGTGGTGGATGCCAGGAACTAAAGAATAAAGATCACTAGCTCCTGTAAATCAACAAATATTTATTAAGTGTCTAGACTATTTTAGGCAATGTACCAGTCATGGCTTTATCACTCAGTAACTGTGAAGCAGGTACTTCCTCCAATTTGGGCTGAGTTTCCTCACTAAGAAAATGTCCCTTTTAACTCTGACTTTATTATTATTATTATTATTATTATTATTATTATAGTTTTTTATTTACAAGTTATATGCAGAGGTAATCTTTCAGCATTGACAGTTGCAAATTCCTTTGTTCCAACTTTTCCTCTCCTCCAACCCCCCCCCCCCCAATGGCAGGTTGACCAATACATGTTACATATGTGAAAGTATAAGTTAAGTACAATATATGTATATATGCCCAAACAGTTATTTTGCTGTACAAAAAGAGTCAGACTTGGAGATAGTGTACCATTAGCCTGTGAAGGAAATCAAAAATGCAGGCGGGCAAAAATACAGGGATTGGGAATTCTATGTAGTGGCTCATAGTCATCTCCCAGAGTTCTTTGCTGGGTGTAGCTGGTGCAGTTCATTACTGCTCTATTGGAACTGATTTGGTTCATCTCATTGTTGAAGAGGGCCACGCCCATCAGAATTGATTATCATATAGTCTTATTGTTGAAGTATATAATAATCTCCTGGTTCTGCTCATTTCACTCAGCATCAGTTCATGTAAATCTCTCCAGGCCTTTCGGAAATCATCCTGCTGGTCATTTCTTACAGAACAATAATATTCATATACCACAATTTATTCAGCCATTCTCTAATTGATGGGCATCCACTCAGTCTCCAATTTCTGGACACTACAAAGAGGGCTGCCATAAACATTCTTGCACATTTGGGTCCCTTTCCCTTCTTTAAGATCTCTTTGGGATATAAGCGCAGTAGTAACATTGCTGGGTCAAAACGTACGCACAGTTTGATAGCTTTTTGAGCATATTAACTTTGACTTTTAAGGACCCTATGATTCTTCTGCTTTTTTTCTTGCACCACAGGAATCACTCTTCCATTCCTTCGTTAGATCATTGTTTGCAGATGATTGTGCACTCTGTTCAGTCCCTGAAGTTGAGATGCAGCAGAGTATAGAGGATTCTCTGCTGCTTGTGCTAATTTTGGCTTGCCAATTAACACCAAGAAAACACAGGTGCTCCGTCAGACAGCACCACACCATCCATATGTGAAACCATCGCTCCCAACAGTGGAACCATTCTGAATGCTGTGGATAAGTTCCCTTATCTTGGCAGTATAACATCCAGAGAGGCACATGTTAAAAATGAGGTTGACTCATACATTGCCAGAACGAATTCCCTGTTTGGGAGGCTCCAAAGGAAAGGGTGGGAGAGAAGACATATTAGAATGACTATCAAAATGGAGGTCTACAGAGTCATTGTGCTGATCTCATTGTTGTATATTTGTGAAATCTGGACAATCTACTGGGGTCATGACAGAAACTGAATGGCTTCCATTTGAATTGTCTTAGGAAGATTCCAAAAATCACCTGGCAGGATAAGGTACAGATTGAGGTTCTCTCTCTCTCTCTCTCTCTCTCTCTCTCTCTCTCTCTCTCTCTCTCTCTCTCTCTCTCTCTCTCTCTCTCTCTCTTTATTAAATAAAGCTTTTTATTTTCAAAACGTACGCATGGATAATTTGACAATATTGACCCTTGCAAAGCCTCGTGTTTCAGATCCCACCCCCTCCCCTAGATGGTAAGCAATCTAATATATGTTAAATCTAATCTGTATAAACATATTTATACAATTTTTTTGCTGCACACAAAAAAAAAATCAGATCCAAAAAAAAAAAGAAAGTAAATGAGTAAGAAAACAAAATGCAAGTGAACAACAACAAAAAGAGTGAGAATGTTATGTTGTGATCCACACTCAGTCCCCACAATCCCAAGGTCTTTTCTCAAGTCGAACTGCCAGATGTTCAAACTTTACTGCGGAGAGTGCAACACTGATGAGCTGGCCACGTTGTCCCAAATGCCAAGTGTTCGTTCTTCTTAAAAGACTATTTTATGGAGAATTCACCCAAGAAAACCGTTCACACAAAGGTCAGAATTAGCACCACAAGGACACTCTCCTAGGTCTGTCTGAAGGACTTTGGAACCAAGTGCATGATGTGGGAGATACTGGCACAGGACCTCCCAGCATGGTTTGTCCACATCAAAGAAAGCTCTGTACTCTCCGAGCCAAGCAGAATGGCGAGGTGGCTCACCACAGACATGAGATGCACAAATGGAGAGACCTCTCCATTCTCGATTTCATATAGACTACTTGTGTTCCATCTGTGACAGCACCTTCCAAGCTTGTACTAGTCTGATCAGTCACAGTCAAAAAGAAGCACCTTAGGCTGACTCAACATACTGATATCCTTTAGGCTCTCTTTGAGCACAGGGGACAATAACCAACCGACATCTTACAAATCTAATGCCCAGGATGGATTAAATAGGGAACAGTGAGCTGATACTATTAGGTTTTTTTGTTTTGTTTTGTTTTTTTATTCATTTTTCCAAATTATGCCCCCCTCCCTCCACTCCCTCCCCCCATGACAGGTAAGTAATCCCATACATTTTACATGTGTTACAATATAACCTAGATACAATATATGTGTGTAAATACCATTTTCTTGTTGCACATTAATTATTAGCTTCCGAAGGTATAAGTAATCTGGGTAGATAGACAGTAGTGCTAACAGTTTACATTCACTTCCCCAGTGCTCCTTCTCTGGGTGTAGTTGTTTCTGTCCATCATTGATCAGCTGGAAGTGAGTTGGATCTTCTTTATGTTGAAGATCTCTCCATCAGCATACATCCTCATACAGTATTGTTGTTGAAGTGTACAGTGATCTTCTGGTTCTGCTCATTTCACTCAACAACAGTTGATGTAAGTCTCTCCAAGCCTCTCTATATTCCTCCTGCTGGTCATTTCTTACAGAGTAATAATATTCCATAACCTTCATATACCACAATTTACCCAACCACTCTCCAATTGATGGACGTCCATTCAACTTCCAATTTCTAGCTACAACAAAAAGAGCTGCCACACACATTTTGGCACATACAGGTCCCTTTCCACTCTTTAGTATTTCTTTGGGATATAATCCTAATAACAGCAATGCTGGGTCAAAGGGTATGCACAGTTTGATAACTTTTTGGGCAGAGTTCCAAATGGCTCTCCAGAATGGCTGGATTCTTTCACAACTCCACCAACAATGATACCATTAGTTTTAATTAAGGTTAATGGATATTGTGGCTGATCTGAAAAGGCTTCTCAAACCCCTGATTACTATTTGGTTCTCCTTGAGGCTTCTTCTTCTTCTTCTTCTTTTTTTTTTTTTTGCTGAGACAATTGGAGTTAAGTGACTTGTGCAGGGTCACACAGCTAGAATGTGTTAAGTGTCTGAGATCAAATTTGAACTCAGGTCCTCCTGACTTCAGGGCTGGTGCTCTATCCACTACACCACCCAGCTGCCCCTTCCCAGATGTTCTTAGAAGGATCAGATTTCTTTTTTCTCTGAGTAACAATACTAATAGCTTGAATTTCTACAGTATCCATGGCTCCAAAACTTTGTATGATTCTTTAATCTGATGCCATGGGATTTAATTCAACAGATATTTATTTAGCAACTACTGGGAGTTGGCTGCATAATATAAAAATGAAGCCAGTTCTGCCCTCAAGGAGCTTACATTTTACTTACATTACAATACCCAGGGAGGTGAGGAGTTACAAATATTGTCTGTTTTACTTGTGAGGAAACTCGACTTTAGAGACACCTTGTTCAGTCATTTTCAATTGTGTCCAACTCTATGAAACCATTTGGGTTTTTCTTGGAAGAGATGGTAGAATAGTTGTTATTTCCTTTTCCAGGTCATTTTACAAATGAGGAAACTGAGGCAAACAGGTTAAATGACTTAGGGTAATAGAGTTAGTCTTTGAAACTGAATTTGAATTCTGGGCTTCCTTAGGTGGAGTCCAGCTAATAAATGTCAGCACTGGAATCCAGAGATTTTTATTTTACAGCATTGTTCTCTCCACTGTGTCTTTCTCAGGCATTTATTCTATTCTCTTCACCTGTATTGCACTTATTTTATTCTCTTCACTTTATTCACTGCATAAAAAGTATCATGGAAAGAACAAGAGAGAACTGGGTAGAATTGTATTGGAATACCGCTGCTGCTACTTCTTCCTAGCAGGTGACTCTGGGTAAATTAACCTGTCTTTCTGCTTAAGTTTTCCCATCTATCAAATAGGGATCATACTTATTCAAAAACAATCATCCCAGAAGATTGCTGTGAGGAAAGGACTTTGTAGTAGGATTTTCTGATGGCCAAGAGCCCCAGCACCATGGCAACGGAGAGTTTGCCTTGAACAGATCTGCATAATGAAGGCAGAAATGAGGGCCAGGTGGATGGAGAAGGTAGGAAGTGGCAGATGTTCCAGAAATGTAAGCTGCCTTTGTTGCTCCTGTTTTCTGTGTATGTGGCTCTGTGCCCTATTCGCTTCCCCAGCAGGGACCATGAGCATCATTACATTTCTTCAGCAGATATTTACTGAATTCACTGAGGAACCTCAAGATTTAGCAGCTGCTACAGATGACTACCCCCATCCTTTCCATCCCATGGATTAGATTAGGCTAAGCAATCCTTTTTTTAATAAGCATTTGTTAATGCTTTTTACATATTGCTGTTCTTCCTAATGACTCTCTCCCCACCTACACACCTAGAATACTCTCTTGTAAAAGAATCAAGCAAAATAAACCCATAAATTTGTTCTGTCTGATCTGTCTGGATAATTTACTCATCCCTCTTATTATTGCTGCATAGATTTTGTTCATGTAAAAGATGTTCAATTTGGGGCAATTAAAATTACCTCCTTTATATTTATGAACACCTCTACCACTTAATTAAGAATTTTCCCTTTGTCACAGTCACTCCAAGTTGCGGGAGGAATAAAGGGGGTTGGGAATCCTTTTGTTGATCTGGGGAAATATAGAGAACCCCTTTCAGAATGATTTTAGTTGCATAAAATGTATAGAGATACAAATAAAATCAAATTCTATTGAAATACAGGCATCTAAGTATTTTAGCCAATAGTCTCGGGCTTTTAAGGGTACCTTTAGAGACTTGATTTGTCTAGGGAAATGACCCTTCACTCCAATTTCTGGAAAAATCTTCCTTTTTAGTTAACTTTTATATCAAGAAATTGAGTGCATTTTGTAGTAATATTGATTGAAATCCTCCCCCCATTTCTGTTTGCTGAGTTCTGTGTATATATATATACATACACATGTATATATATATATATATACATATATAATATAAATATATATGGGTATGTGTGTGCAGTCTATATGTATATCTGTGTGGAAAGAAACAGAGACAGAGAGACAGAAACAGAAAGAAAGAGACAGAGAGAGGAGGGAAGGAAAGAAAGAAGGAAGGAAGGAGAAAGAGAGAGAGCTAGGTGGTATAGTAGAGTACTGGGACCCAAGACAGAAAAACCTGAGTTCAAATCCAGTCTTCCTAGCTATGTGACCCTGAACAAATCACTTAACCTTATTTATCTCAGTTTCCTCATCTGTAAAATGAGTTGGAGGAGGAAAAAGCAAAACATTCCAAAGATTTGTCACACACACACACACACAAAAAAAACCCCCCAAAAAACCTGGAATGGGATCACAAAGAGTGGGATTTTTAAATATATAAGGTTTACTGCTTTTCATGAGATTTTTTTTAAAAATAGCTTTTTATTTTCAAAATACACACAAAAATAGTTTTTAACATTCACCCTGGCAAACCTTGTGTTCCAATTTTTTTCTCCCTTCCTTCTCTCTGTCCTTTTCTCTAGACAGCAAGTAATCTAATATATTTCATGAGATTTTTAAAAGCTCGTTTTCTACTTTAATGGCTTTGAATTACTTTTGTTAATTTTTCCTGGATTTTCTAGAATTCTCTAAGTTAACTATCCTATCTCTAATAGAGACAATTTTATTTCCACTTTGCCTGCTTATTCTCCATGTTTTTTCTTATTTTACTATTTAACTTTTCCAAAAATTTATCAAATAATGGTGGCCATAATCAGCATCCTTGCTCTACCGCTGATATTATTGGGAAGATTTCTAGGAACAGCAGAGCTCCCAAGACCACCTGCTCTGCTCTCTGCTTCCTTCTCCTCCCCATGCACCATCAAATAGGGGACTAACTTTTGTGAAAAGGAGACCCCTTAACTGGCTCTACAGGTGTGGCAGCCCTGTGTTTTCAGCAACTATATCCTCAGAAGACTCAAGCATTCCCTCCGTTGAAGCCCTTGACATCATCCATTGTGGGGCCATTCGATAGATGGGGTTATGTCAATGGAAGTACCACTTCAGAGGAGGTCACCAACTGCTTGGCTGAGGTACCCCACCAGCTACTGGGCCTTCCCATCTGAATTGCAAGTGAGAACTCCTGTGTATGTTATCTCCCTGGAAGACAAAGAATGTCTGACTTTTCTAGCACAGTGCTTTGCACACAGTGAGAGCCTAGTAAGTGATTTTTCATTCATCCATTCATTTATTCTGTTTCTTCATTACAAAAAATAGTAAATGATTTTTCATTTATTCTGTTTCTTCATTAGAAAAAATAGTAAATGATTTTTCTTTTATTCTGATGTTTTTTTATTATAAAAAATAGTAAATGAGTTTTCATTCATCTATTCCTTTATGCTAATATTTCTTTGTTAAAAAAAAATGCTCTTGGTTTTAGGTAGATACTATTTTTCTTTTCTTTTTAAAATTTATTATAGCTTTTTATTTCCAAGTTATATGCATGGGTAATTTTACAGCTAGATACTATTTTTCATGTTAAAGAAAGATCAGTTTATTGCTTTGCTTTTTAATGTTTGTAATGTGAATGAGTGGTGCATTTTTTTTTTTTTTTTTTTTGGAGGCAACAGGGTTAAATAACTTGCCTAGAGTCATGTAACTATTAGAAATAACACTCTTGACACTGAAAATCAGATAGCAAGGAAAATTTATTAAAGAATCTTAAGGAATTGTGTTAAGTTTTCTGGTCAGAAACGGCCCCACTCTTCTTTGGGAAGAGGGAGCACTGTGTATAGAAATAGGGGAACCTTTATACTTGTTTGTGTGATACAGCCCCTCCCTTCAGAAAACAAATTGGTCCATTTTATCTGGGTTACAGTCTTTTTGATACACCCACTACATATTTCCCCTTAATATGTATAAAACATGTTCTCCCCCCCATACATCTCATGTTCAAAAATGGCAGAAAACTCCTCTTCTGGGGTGGGTTGCTTAACATTCAATTGGCCTATTAAGTAAGCCCAGTAGTGATTTGATTTTCTCAAAACCACAAGACTCTTTCTGATTGGCTGAATGCCCCTGTGCCTTCCTAGCCCCCCAGTTTCTCATTTGCTCATGGCTTCTGTTGGTCACTTAATTGTTCTGTGAATCATAATCTTCCTTGACCTCTCCCATTCTGAAAGCCTCTTAGACAGTAGTACCCACTATTCCACACTACCTCAAAGCTTGCAACATTGTGGAAACCCAACTTTTCAGCATTTCTCACCCACACTTTCCGATACACCCACTACATGTTTCCCCTTAATATGTATAAACCATGTTCCCCCCATCATACCTCCCATGTTCAAAAATGGCAGAAAACTCCTCTTCTGGGGTGGGTTGCTTAATATTCAATTAGCCTATTAAGTAGGCCCAGTAGTGATTTGGTCAAGTCATTAACCCCAACTAGTTTGAGCAGGATGGGCTATTATCTTAAGTTTGTGGTTTTTTTTGGGGAAAAAAAAAACCACAAGACTCTTTCTGATTGGCTGAATGCCCCTGTGCCTTCCTGACCCCCCCAATTTCTTGTTTGCTCATGGCTTCTGTTGGTCACTTAATCATTCTGTGACTCAATCTTCCTTAACCTCTCACATTCTGAAAACCTCTTGGACAGTGGTACCCACTATCCCACACTGTCTCAAAGCTTGAAACATTGTGGAAACCCAATTTTTCAGCATTTCTCACATAGCATCTGAGATTGGATGAAAGATGTATTTTTTTGAGACATTTTATATGTCAGATAAGCTGAAGTAGCAAGGTGTAGTCCTATCCCTAAAATGTTTATGGTTTTCCCAATGTTGAACCAAGCCTACATTCTTTTTATAAATCCAATCTGATCCGAGTGTATAATATTTTAAATACAGCTAGCCTGAATAAGTGTGAATAATGAATCCCCTGACACTTTGCCTGTATTTAAATTCTCACTATTCAAAATTATAATTAAGTCACATATAGTTTAAGACAAAGTAATCACTTTGTGGGAGGAATGATTGGCACTAGTAGAAACTACCTGTTTATTGCTATAGATTCTTTGCTAATATTTCATTCAGTATCTTTAGGGCAATATTCAATAGTGATTTTTTTCTGCTTTATTTATTTTTTTTTTTTGGTGAAAGTGTGTAAAAAAAAAAAAAAAATTCTCCTAAAGACTCTTGTAATTGCATCCTAATTTTTTGGTTTGTTGTCATTTTATTTGCTAAAAGTATTTGGTTTTGTAATTTAAAAAAAAAAAAAAAACTCCTCTTTAAAAAAAAACAAAAAAAAAAACTTATATTTGATTCTAGCTCCCTTCTTCAAATTTCCTTTGACTATAACTTTTCAAAATGTGCTATAATCTCCAAACACTGTGTTTCATCTATGCTTATGAGTTCTTTATCTCCTAAAGAATCAAATTATTAAAGTTTGCATAAGTGCCCTAAAATTTGAGAAATACTCATATTCCTTATGATTCCCATCAATTAATAATGAAAGGCCCAAAATGTTGGCATAGATTTCCAGAAAATATTCTTCAACAGTCTGAGAGCTTTTTGAAAGTGATCTAGCCAAGGTCCATCCATTTCCCTTAATGCTTTGAAACTATTACTAAATGCAGATAATTAAAATGCAGAAAAATTAAAATTAAGAGTCTGCCTTCGGAAATTCTGACCACTCCTTAGCCAGATAGCTTCTGGCCTGGGAAATCCCCAAACTTAGTACCACTCTTAATCCATCAGCATGCTATCACTATGAATAGACTCCTTAGTTTTAAAGCTGTTCTCTGTCTTTGTTATTCCAATCTGGAATCTAGTTTGCTGAATTCTCAGGATCAATAAATCTTTTTTGCCTAGTTAAAAAATAAAATAAAATGACTTGCTAAGAATCACCACTAACTAGCTATGTGACTTTGGAGACATAATGGTCTTAATTTTCTGAGCTATAATACAAAGATAATAAGGCAGTATGGCATAATGTATATAGAGTGGGTTTAGATTTAGAAAGATCCTGATTTAAACTCTGTAAATAATACCTTGCTAGCTGTGTGACCTCCATTTCCCTGAAGTAACTGTAGGGTTCAGGGCAGTTGATATATGATGTGTACGGTATAATATTATGAGGAGTCCCCCACATTACTGAAATCATCGCTTCTATTCATAGAACAGAAGGATAATACTATTTGTACTTGAAAGGAAACATGGCATATGGGGTCATATGAAAAAAAAAAAGCTCTGGCTTCAGGTCCAGCTTCCAAAATAGGTTGTGTACCAGGGCAAATCCCTTAATCTCCAGGTGTTCCATACCTCTATAACACTCTTAAGCTACAGGGGAAGATGTGTTTGGTGTCTTTGGCTGGAACTTCCATATGGGGATTTCTTTACCAAAATAAAATCTCAGGGTGAAATAAACTACTTCCTAAACTACTTATCCTGTGTGCCCTTCAAGGCATTTGTAAGGAGATGATATTTGTCAGTTGTGAGCTGTTGGGATATGGGAGCTACTTGCCAGTGGCTGCTGGAGGTCTAACTAAAATGGATCGATAATACAAGGCGACTGAGAGGCAGTTGTCTGACCTCTCTCCTCTTCCCTCTGCCTCCAATTTATTTCATTCCCAATCCACAAGGAACATCTTCGAAGACTGCTTTGCAACTCCTTCAAGTTTATGATTCACAACTATCCAGGCTTTAGGAGAATTGACCTGCCCCTTCACCTAGGCATAGTCCTTAACAGTGAGCATTCTAGAAATTGGAATCATCTTCATTATTAACGATGAAATAAATCTTTTTCTGCCCAAGTTTGTCTTCTCACTGGAGCATGGGAGTAACCCTCACTCAAGTAAAGAGCAAGTACTGGCTGGTCATCTCAAGCCAGGAGATTTTAAGTGCCAGCTTAGAAACTGCCTGCAGGGACAGCTGCTTTACCAATGATCCCATGAGCTTCACTTGGTTTGACATAGTTGAAGTCTTGATTCATCTTTCTGCTTGTCAGTGTAGGCCTTTGGATGGCATACACCCCAAACGGCTGGCTTGGGAGGGGACCATCACTGCAGCACCTTGAGAAAAAAGACAGGAAGACAAGGGGATCTTCTCCCCAAAGGAGCCACTTTTCTTTGCCCTCAGCTTCCATGGACAAAACTGGTTTTGACATTTTTTGCTGCTTGATAATCTTTGTGTTTCTGGTCATCTTGTACTTACAGGCCCCACCTTCTATCTTTTGTGCTTGGCCCTAGGAGTGAGTTTAATCTCCTAGGTGGGGCTTTTAACTGTAAATTGAATAAAAATACACAAGGAAAACTAAATATTGATAGAATGTCCAATTTTAAAAAGATATTAGAGATCATCAAATCCCATAAAACCTGGACAAAATTCTCCTTGAACCCAGATCCTCTTTCCCTTTCTTAAAAACAAAATGGATAAATTGTTAGATGTAAAAACACACACATATATACATACACACACACACACACACCTATGCATGTTACCTTTCTCCTACTAACCCCCCCTAACTGAACAATTAAAAGGTCCTAATAATAATCATAAATAAATAAGAGACCAAAGTATGTACAGTCAAACATAACAGTCTTCCTGCCCTTGCCCATTCTGCAATGTGAAACCCGGGGTCGGCAGGAGCAGGGAGGGAATACTTCATTTTTGATTCTGACACCTATTTGGTCTCCTGGTTCTGCTGGCTTCCCTCGGTATCAGTTCATCTAAGCATATCAGTTTTCTTTGCCCCTGCCTATTTTGTTATTTCTTGTTTTCCTTTCCAGTATTCTTTTCACCATACAATCACACAGCAATATGGGCCTAGGTCACCCCATGTCTTTCATCATAGCTCAAGTTATTGTTGTTTAGTCCTGTCCAACTCATGACACCACAGAACAGGCTGTCCATTAGGTTTTGTCGGCAAAGGTTTGCCATTTCTTTCTTAGGTGGATTAAGGCAAACAGGATTAAGTGACTTGCCCATGGTCCTTTGTCACTTTGAAACCAAACCAAAAGATTGTAAATCTAGCACTTGTTCTTTGACTACAAATTCACACATATCTTTCACTGACTCAACCCACTAGCAAACTTACATATAGGCCAACACATCACTATAATACTCATTGATTTAAGCTGATACGAAAAAAAAGGACCCAAAGGTCAAGCCAACTTTCACAGCTCTTCATCATCTACCCCTACTTCTGCTCAAAAAGGGTTATTTAAAATGTACTTCCTGTCTTTTGTAATTTCTATTATACTTCCCTTAATAATTATATAACTATTATATAATCCTCATCATTCTCCATGGTAAACAAAGACAAAATCGAAATTTAGTAATGCTGCTTTGTTAGTTGGTTCTGCCCCATCCAGATATGGAGGGATGACATCTATCCCAGGGACACCCCAAAGCCTAGCTTCGGATCAACCGCTAGGTCCGGCTCGTGCTTGGACATTAGCCTTCTGGACACTAAACTCGGCCACCTTTTCACTCATCACGTGACCTGATCTGACTGCAATTTCTTTGAGGCCCGCCTTTTAAAAATCCCGGTTCTTCTTCTGTCCCTTCTTTTATCAGCAGAGTAGCTCCTTCTTACACAAGTTCCTATAGCTTATGAAAATCAAGTTGGAACATCAGGATTTGGGATTGGATTTATCAGTCATCCTGTCCCTCAGCTCTGTTTATAATTAGTTTTTTATTGCTTAAGAAATGCAAAAACAGTCCTAGTTCCCATTTTAATTGGAGAGATCACAGGGAGTGGAAGGAAGTTTAGGTTACAAAGGGATTTTATGTTTGATCCTGAACAAGATATGTAGATGGTTAGTAGAAGGCTGATCCTGGCAGCTTTAGGACAGGATGGGGAGAGACCAGAATTGGGAAGACCAACCTGGGAGAGCATGAGGAGGGTTCTTATAAGAGGGATGGCAGGTAGGTGAAATTGTCAAGACCTAGTAACTGATTAGATAGGGTGGGGGTGGGGGGAGGAGAGAGAGGAGACAAGAATGATTTGTACACACTGGGAACCTGGGGAAGAGGGGACGGTTTTCTGAGAAAGGCAATGAGTTCAGTCGTGGACATGTTGAAGGACAGAAGATTGAAAAGTCCAAAAGACATTTAGAAATGGAACTGGACCCCAGAGAGAAGCTAGACCAGATCTCAAAGATGAGCATGGATCACTGAGCCTATGGGAGGTGATGAGATCACTAGGCAGAGTAAAGGGAAGAGAGAAGGGGTCCAGGTCAGAGCCTGAGGGGGTGGAGGTGGGGGGTGGAAGGTTCAGTCAAGAAGAATGAGGAGCCCCGGAGAAGAACCAGGGTGGACCTACAGAGGGGAGAATATCCGGGACAGGATGATCTCAGAGGCTGCAGAGACCTAAGTGGGAATTGTGGGAAGATCTGGCCCTGGAGTCTGTCAGGAACAACTGAATTTGAATCTAGCTTCAGGCACTTAACACTGAGGCTGTGGATAAGTCACTTAATTCTGATTTCCTCACCAAAAGGAAGGAGAAGGAGGAAAGGAAAGAAAAACAATTCTTACTGGAGACTTTGAAGAAGACAGTTTTGATTGCATGAGGAGGTCAGGAGTTAGACTCCAGAGATAAGAGAGAGGAAACGAGGTGGGGCCCCAAGTGTAGATGGCTCTCCTAAAGGAGAAACAGAAGTAGTGGAAATGGCCACATGGAGGGAGGGATTGTAGCAGCAGCAGGGAATGGGATCAGCAGAGAGGGACTGGGCAGTCGAGAGACTTGGGTTCTGGCGCGCCATCTCCCAGGGCCAAATCTTCCTGGCTAGCTGGGGTAGCTGTGCTTTCTCTCCTTTCTCAGGGCCCCATTTCCCACCAACATGAGAGAATTGAATTAAAAGCCTCTGAAATCCCAGGCAGCTCGGACCTTTCCACCCCATGCTCACAGCTTATGTCGTTAGGGCCTTTCACATGCTTCATTCCAAGGTTCCCAAGCTCCCTGCTACTTGGTTCTGACATCTGGGTCCTTCAGTCAGTTCTCCCAGTCCTATACCCATGGCAGGCCATGGTTCCCAGACTGAATGACTCTTTGCTGCCTCTTGAACCAAATGGAAACTCTTGTTTTCTTGGCCATTAAGTCCTTTCTTCCTTTATCTCATATTTTCCTACCTCGTAAACTCTAGGGCCTTGGCTCCCATCGATTGGGAGCCCCTATCCTGGAACAGTGCTCACCCAGCTTCATCCTCCCTGTAGGGGGGAAGGGAATACCCCTTTGGACTCTGGCCTCAGTTGCCTCCCCCTCCAAAAAGCCCTCCCTGATGCCCTGGACTAAAATATTCTCTTCTTCCTACAATATCTCAGCACTTAATTTGGCCCTTGACTTCTTTTTGCCGAGGAAAAGTGCCACAGACTTCAGAGGCCAGAATGCTGGTTGGACTCCTGCTGGCGCTGCCTCCTGGAGAGTGACCTGGGAAGGTTAATGGTTGGGGATTCAGCTAGAACGGTGCTTCAGGTAGGAGAGAGCCAGGAGGAGATCTAGGGAAGAGAGGATGGAGAAGAGGGCGACGGGTGACAGAGGCCGCAGAGGCCAGAGTGGAGGATGCTTGAAGAAAGGCCCCAATCAAAGCTCACTGGAGACTGGAGAGGGCGGCTTGGTGGAGTGAGAAGGTACATGGAAGCCCCTTTGGGGAGGGCCTCTCCCCTCACGGAGTTTCCATTCCAAGGCACCACCCTGGGAGCAAGGGTGGGCGCTGGGGGAGAGGCCCCGGGGCGCCCTCTGGATACAAAAGGCAAGGGAGGGGAGCATAGAACCCCCACACTCGCTCCGTTCCAGGCCCCCAGGCCCTTTCCTATTGGCCTCTCCCAGCTCCGTAAGAGAAGGGCCTCGTGCGGGGTCAGCCGCAGCAGGTGACCTCGATTCCAACAGGCCTCCTGCCGCCGCCCCCCGCGAACGTGGCTCCAGTCCCTTCGCGAGCCAGAGCCTGCCTCCTCCCGGTGAGAATGAGGGATGGCGGGAGGGCCCCCGGCCCTCGCTCCGGCCAGATCAGGTGAAGATCTGGAAGGTGCAGCCCGCGCGCGCGCTGGGGTGCGTGGGGGGAGGGGGTGTGATGGGGGGTGCATGTGTGCCGGGCACCCAGGTGAATCCTCCCACTTCGAGCGCCCAGGTGCCAGGGGCCGACTGCCTGCCGGTCCCGGAGGGGGAGGGGGGGCCGTTGGCAGCGGGGCCGAGCGGGCCGCCTGGCGGCGGAGGAGTCCAGCCCGCTGGCCTTCGAAAGATCCTCCTGGGCCAATGGCAGGCGGGCGACCCCTCCGACGGCGCGCACGGATTGGTGCAGAGGCTCTGCTGATCCCCGTGGAAGCCGGGCCGCTGGGGCTGGGGGGCGGAGGTGGGCGGCTGGGCTCCCCCTCCCCTTTGCGGGGGCTGGGCCTGGGGGCGGGGCTGCGGCGGGAGGGGAAAGTCCAAGGGGGGCCGGGCGGGGGGCGGGGCCGCCGGGAGGGCACCGGGGAGCCCGGGGCTACTGCCGAGGGAGGGAGGGCGGGGGCAGGAGCTGCAGACAAAAGCGGCGCGGGCGGCCGGCGGGCCGGGCACTCTGGGCCGGAGCGGCGGCGGCGGCGGCGGCGGTGACAGCTGCGGCAGAGGGCTGGGGCTGGGGTTGGCAGCCCGGGCGGCCGCGGGCGCCATGGGCAAAGGCGGGGAGCAGGGAGACGAGGGCTTCGCCGAGCGGGATGCCCCCGCGCTGCCCACCTACAGCTGGGAGGAGGTCCAGAAGCACAACCTGCGCACCGACCAGTGGCTGGTCATCGATCGCAAGATCTACAACATCACGCAGTGGTCGCGCCGCCACCCGGGAGGCCACCGAGTCATCGGCCACTACGCGGGCGAGGATGCCACGGTAAGGGGCGGGGGCTCCGGACAGCCGGGGGGGGGGGCGCCCCCTTCCATCCCCTCCCCCTCCCGGGGGTTTGGGCGCCAGGTCTAGCCCTCGGGCTTTTGTGCCCGCTTGGCATCCGGCAGAAAGGGCCAGGGATGGGGGATGGGGCGGGGGCTGTCCCTGCAGCCCCGCTCTGTTTGATCAGGTCCGGGGAAGCAGCTGGTCAGGTGCCAGACCTGCCACTCCCCGCCCCCCCTGCACCCGGGACCCCATTGTCCTTTGGAGCAGGAGGAGGAGGGTCCCCGGTCCCCTTAGGGTCTGCAGCTGCAGGCGCCCCAGGGTCATTCCCTGGGCAATGGGGCTCATGGCCTAAAGGGCTTCTCCGGCCTGCCAGGACACCCCCTCCCCCATCCGGCCCTGAAGGAGCTGGGGGCTTCTGGGAGCAGAGCCAAGCTTGCCAGCAGATGCCCCGAAGATGGAAGGCTGGCGATGGGTGGCCAGCTTCTTCCTCTACCCAGGGGAAACCCTGTGGGCGCCCACGTGCACGTGCGCGCCCGGCTGTGTGCCCAGCTCTGGGAGAGCAGAGCCCTTGCCCGCCTGAACTTCGTCTCTGCTCCAGAGCCGGGCCTGGGGCCCTCGGGCACACAAAGGCAGGAGCTTCCTTTCACTGACCTTTGTTGGGTCAGTGGCCAATTATTCTAGGAGGCAACGGGCTAGGAGGCTCGGGGACGGGGCACTTCGGCTGCTGGCAGGAGAGGGTGCCCAGGGACCACGAGGGGAGGGCCGAAGAAGCAGCCCCTTAGCACATCTGCACCCAGAGCCCTGGGCTGGGCCAAGAGGCCAGGCCCAACAGGTGTGGGCTTCTCCCGTGATGTGGAAGCCTTCCCCGCTACATTGAGCTCTGGCTTGGTCTCCTCCTAGGCCCCTCTGGGACCACTGGGTGGGCCAGAGACTGAGGAGATCACACAGTTTAGATCCTGAGAGTGGTGCCTTCCTGGGCCTTGCTGGGCCGGGGGAGGGACTGACCTCGTCCACCTCCGGTGCCATTCTCAGGGCCTCTCTGCCTCCCACTGGGCCCCAGCCCCACTGGGGGATGGGCAATGCTTAAAGAGCTAGCTTTGGAGTTCAGGAATCCCCTGGAAAGTCCTGCTTGCTAGCTGTAAATGTAGGTCAAGATCAGGTCTAGTCCAGACTTGTTTTTTGTTTTTAATAGATGAAAGGGAAGAGAAGAGAAAGGAATAAGCATTTATTAAATGCCCACTGTGTGCCAGGCACTGTTCAGAGGAATAAGTATTTATTAAGTGCTAGGCACTGTATTGAGCCCTTTAGAAATCTATCTTATTTGAGTTTAGGAGGTGAGAGAGAGGCTGTGACCCTCACTTTACAGGTGAGGAGACTGAGGCAGAGGGCCAGTTACTTGCCCAGAGTCATGGGCTAGTTAGTAAGTGTCTAAGGCCGGGTTTGAAGCCGGTTTTCCTGATGGGGGTTCTCCCCTGCCTCCCAGGGTAGAGAATCATTGCAAAGTGCATAATAAGCACGATCTAAATGTTGGTGATCTCCTTATCCCAGCCAGCTCCCTCCTAGGACAGGGAGGATGGAGCAGTAGGTCTGGAATCAGTTCCAATGGAGCCTCAGCCATCCCAAGTATCTTGGCCAAGACAACCCCAAAAAGGGTCATGTGGGCTAAGGGACCTATTGCCTCAGAAACCTTTGAGCCTGTGCTTCGAGGTGATCAGATTTCCCTCTCCTTTACTAGCTTTATGATCCTGAGCAAGTCATTGCCTCTCTGCCTTGGTTTGCTGGGCTGCAAAATGGGCGGATCACCCAGCTTCCTCTTAGGGGGGGATGCTGGGAGCAGAGTGCATTGTTCAATCTGGGATATTATAGAGAAGGGGGGCCAGTGTGACCCAGGGGATGTTAGCTTTTCATGCTTGGAAAGTCTGCCTGCCCCTGGCTTTGAACCGGAGGCCTTAATCAGTACATCTGGTAAGAGAGTGTGCAGCCCTTAGTCAGAAGCACTCCAAGTTCCAATGGGGCCTGCTGGGCAGGTTCCTGCGCCGCCGAGAGGCTGGGAAGGCAGCGTGGAGCCCCAAGGGGAGCTCCTCGGGCTCGCCCCAGACTTTGGGGCTTGAGAGTGTCCACTCTATCCCTGGACCGGCCCTTTGTGCACCCTTAGGAAGTAGTCTTTGCAGGAGCACGCCACCTGCTTCCCCAGGCAGCCCACAGCCCACTCTATTGTTGGGTGCTCTTCCCATAATGCAGCCTCAGTCTCCCTCTAGCTCCCTCCCCCTGCTTGGGGCTGATGGATAATGGCTCATCTTCCTGTACTTGGTGTAGATCTCAGATACACCCCTGGAAGGAGTCCCGGAGGTCTGCTCAGGAGAGCAGCCTGGGCCTGCCTGGGGGAATGAGGGGAAGGAAGGCCTGGAGGGCAGAGCAGGGACATTTCATTGGGCCACACTGCCTGCTTCCTTTTTTTTTTTTTCTTTTCTTTTCTGAGGCTGGGGTTAAGTGACTTGCCCAGGGTCACACAGCTAGGAAGTGTTAAGTGTCTGAGACCAGATTTGAACTCCTGAATTCAGGGCTGGTGCTCTATCCACTGCGCCACCTAGCTGCCCCTACACACTGCCTGTTTCCAAGACTGGAAGGCAGCTAGCCTGTCCCTGTCTTCTCCATGCCGAGTCCTTGGGCCCTCCTCAGAGGAGGTTGTTGGACAAGATGCCCCACGCTCCTCCCTATCATGCCCACTTGTGTTTCATCCTTCATGACTCCATTTGGGGTTTTCTTGGCAAAGGATCTGGAGTGGTTGGCCATTTCTTTCTCTGGCTCTTTACAGATAAGGAAACTGAGGCAAACAGGGTAAAATGACTAGCTCAGGGTCACACACTTCAAATGAGAAAGGAACTGCATCCGCATCTTTTCAAATAACAGCAAGTTATTCCTAGCTTTGGCACATTAAAGAGATTATTTCCATCCTGGGATGTGATTCTAGGAATGAGAGTGAGGCTGGGGGCTCTGTTTAGGAGGGGCCTTGTTAAAGTGGGGGGATCTGGACGGGGGGCAGTGGGGATCTGGGGAGGGTGGACGCCGTTGGACATAGCTGGAGGCATTGGGGACAGTTAGCCTGGAGAAGGAAAGACTGGGGGAAGGGGGGCCCTGGCAGCTGGGGTCACTGCCATGGGGTCAAGGGTCAAGGGCCAAGCCCTGATCTGCTCAGAAGAGGTTGGAAAAGAAAAGCAGAGTGGGCCCAGTTGGGGGAAACTCTATTGTGAAGAACTGTCCAGGAGACACTGGGCTGCCTCAGAAGGGGGGAGGAGACAAAGAGGAGGGAGAGGGAGAGAGAGAAGGAAAGAGATAAAGGAAGAGAGGGAGGGAGGGAGAGACAGACAGAAGGGGGGGAGGGCTGTATGGCTGTATCAGGCGGGTTCCAGTTGGGACGGACAGCTGCTCCCACGGCCTCTTCAGCCCTAAATGTTGTGATCCAGAGGACAAAGGTCCAAGTGAGGCTTAAGAGAAGGGACTGGTGGCAGAGGCAGAGATCTAAACCAAGTCTCCCGGTTCCCACTTCCCCCTGCACCCTGCTGGCAGCCTCCTCCTGGGTGCCCGGCATGCCAGGGAGTCTTGACCTTGACCAAGTTGGGAGCTCCGGCCTAGGCAGCATGGTGGGATGGAAAGAAAGCAGAAGCTTAATGGGCTTCTTTGATGGTGGAACTTGTGCAGGCCCTCCCCCCTCCTGGGGCCTCAGTTTCCTCATTTGTCAAAGGCAGGGGGCTGGGCTAAGTGCCAGTCCCTGCCAGCCCTGCCCTCAGGTCAGTGGTAGGCACTGAGGGTGGAGGCGGGAGCTTGCTCTCCTTTGGTCACTGACGGGGCCTGTCCGCCCTTCCCCGGGCAGTGGTGCATGATGTTCCCTAGGACAGACAGTCTTGCCAAGGGAGATGTTCAGATATGAACCCCCAAAGATGTGCTCAAAAAGAGTTTTTCCCTTCCCCTTTCTCGTGGCTCGGACCCTGCTGGGGGGCTGTCCGTGACAGCGCACTGTCTGGGATTGAGAGGACAATGGAGGCTGGCCTTTTCTCCTCCAAAACCCTCCTTTTTCAGAGCAGAAGAGACTTGTCCAAGATCACCCAGTCAGTGATGGAGCCAGGGGGTGAATCCTGAACTCATTGGAGTGCTTCCAGCTGACCAGAACGGGCATTGTGGGGGGAGCTAAATGGACCCAGGGCAGGGCCTGAGAGACACACCTGTTCCATTAGAATACATTTAATAATAAAAGTTTCCAGAAATAATCATTTTTATGGGTTCATTGATAGCAAGTACCTTACTGTCCCTTTTCCTTCAGTTTCCCCATCTGTGAAATGGAAGGATTCTATTCATTGGCATCTGAAGCCTAGCATCCTGCACCCAGGATTACAAAGCCCTTTTCAGCAGGGCTGTGACAGGGAGGAAAAGGGCAGAGGGCAGGTTCTAGAGTTAAAAGCCCTTCAGAAGCTGGCCTCCCTGGTGGAAAGAGGCCTGGCTTCCAGGACCGAGAAGAAGCCAGGAGGGTTCCACGTACTCTGCCCTGCTCACATCGCTGCAGTCTGGAGAGAGTACAAGGAACAGTGTCCCCAGGAGGCTGCTGGGACCTTGGCTTTCCACCACAGGAGGGGCAGTTAAAGGGACTCTTTCTTTCTCTTCTCTTGCTCTTATTTTCTCTTGTCTTTTTCTCCTCTTCCCCTTTCTCTAATTCTCTTTCCTCTCTTTCATTCTCTCTTCTCTCTTTCTCCCTCTCCCCGCAGATCAGCCCACCATCTGGCGTTTTGGGCTGAGGTCTGGGTGCTCCGTTTGTGAGGGCCACATGATAGGGGTGGGCTAGCATTTGTTAGGGGAACGAGAGGGCATTGCAGTAAGAGCTGATTAGCATCCCAGGGGGCACAGGACGGCTTTGTACCGGGCAGGGGAGAGGTGCTAGCAGCTGGCTTAGGGACTTTCTGGGGCTCGGCTTTTTTGAATTCGGGCCTTCTTGCCGCCGGTGTTAAAGGAATAAGAAGAAGGTCAGTGTTTCTGGGTCCACCGTACTTGGGGTGGGTGGGGTGAGGGGCAATAGAAAGTGTAAGAAGACTGGGAAAGTGACAGGGTGACCACCATTTTGAAGGGTAATTTTGTATTTGTTCTCACTACTGTATCTCCTCTTATCAGTCCTTGTATAACATTTGCTATTACAAAGTAACATTTGTGGAGTGTCTCAAGGTTTGCAAAGCTGAACATAGAACACAAGCTCATTTTATCTGACAACTTAGCAAACTAGATGCCATTTTACAGATGGAGAAATTGAGGCTGGCCATCATACCCTGGGTCGCAGAGTTAGCAAAATGTCTGCGGCAGGTTCTGATTCGGTGCCCAGTCAGTGCTTTGGGTGTACTTGAGCATAGTCTGGGTCGACATGTTGGCCAGCTCTGCCGGTGGAACTTCCTCTCGGTGCCTCTTTAACATCTCCTTGGCACTGGATGCCCTTCTCCCCCAGTCAGCTGACCGGGCTTCTGTTTTCTGGCCTCTGTCATTGGCCCAGGGTCTCGAACATGCTCTTTGATTAACTGGTCACTCTTAGGTACGCCAAGGGTGGAAAGGATTCTCCGGGCTCAGCCTGGTTCTCAAAGGACAGACTCTGGAGCCAGAGGCGGAAGGAAGCAAATGTAGGCTTGTTGTCAAGAACAACTTCTAGCAATAAGAGCAGTGACTGAAAGCCTTCAGGAAAGCTGTCTCTGAGCCAAGGGCAGCCGGCTCTCACGTAGCTAAGCTTTGTAAAGTGCTTCCTTTCTGCTTCTCTGCTCTGTTCAGAGTTGCAGTATCTGAGGCAGGACTTGAATTCAGCATTTCCGATATTCTTCTTTCTTTTTTCTCCATCCAGCTGTTCCTAATAAGTAAGAGCAAAAAAAGAAAAAACAAAATGAAACAAAAAACCAAATCATAAAAGCAGATTCTGCCACAGAGGGCTTATGTTCTAATTTTGTTCATTTTCTGACTCTTCGTGACCCCGTTTGGGGATTTCTGGGCAAAGATGCTGGAATGCTTTGCCTCTTCTCCAGCTCATTTTACAGCAGAAGAAACTCTACAAAACCTGTGACTCGCTCAGTTTGGTAAATGTCTGAGGCCAGATTTGAACTCGGGTCTTCTTGACTCTGGGCTCTCTACTCCATCTACTGTGGTTCCTAACTGTCCCAAATTGTTGTTAAGACCTTTAATTTCACTTCTACATCTTTCTAGATTTTATCTCTGAGCATCTCTTCAACACTCTCCCCCTCTGCATATCCTAAATCTCCTCATTTGTGGGGCTGCCCACACTTGTCTATCTTCTGTTCAGCCCCCAAAGTGAGTTTCCTAAAGCACAGATCTGGCTGTGTCATGCCCCCCCCACCTACTCTATAGTCTCCAGTGGCTCCCTATTATCCCCAAGAAAAATTCAAAATGCTTTGCTTGGCATTCAAAGCCTTTTGTAACCTAGCCCCCTGCCTTTTCAGTCTCTTTCCTCCTTAGTTCATCCTATTTTCTTGGATCCTATAACCCCGGTCTCATGGTCTTCAGGCAGGGCTTTGGGGGAGACTAGGTCTGGCGGGAAGGGAGAGGGGAAGGGCATCCTCAGGAAAGGGGCTCTCTAGGGGCCAGAACCCCCCACCCCTCAGGAGGACAGGGGAGGCCATGGGCTAGGAGAGACACAGGGAGATCTGAACTCAGGGCTCTGAAACCAGGAAATCCTGGATAAGCTCTTTCTTCTCCCCCAGCCTCATTTTGTTCTATAAAATGAATTGTGGTTCAGTCCTGTCTGACTCTTCATGATCCTATTTGGGTTTTTTATTTTTTTTAGAAAGACAGTAGAGTGGCTCTTCACTTCTGTGTCTCCATTGCATTAAATGACTTGTCCAAGATCACACAGCCAGTAAACATTGGAGGCTGAATTTGAACTCAGGTCCTCCAGACTCCTGGCCCACTGTTCTATCTATCCACTGAGCCATCCAGCTATCCTTATAAAATGTATGTAAAGGACAAAGCATTCTCTGGGGTGTCTTCCTGTTGTGACCTTGTACCCTTCCAACTCCTCTGGCCCATAATATTTCTGTCAGGTGACATCCTATGTTCCCCTCCAAACTCTGATATTCAAAGATCTAGGGGCTTCCCATTTCTGACCCTGTGTTCTAAGTCCCTCCTAATCCTAAAATTTCTTATTCTAACGTACCTTCCAACTGTGACACTTTTTGTTCTATGTTCTAAGGCCCTTCCAAACTCTGATATTCCATGTTCTAAAGCTGCTTCTAACTGTGACATTCTATATTCTGTGTTCTAAGGCCCTTTCCAACTGTCATTCTGTGTTCTATGTTCTAAGGCCCCTCCCAACTCTAACAGAAGTTCACTGAAAGGCTTTGAACCTATACTGATGCCTTCTCTTTCCATCCTTGTGCCCAGTCCTTCCTCCATTCCCTGCCCCTCAGCTATTCTGCTCCTGAGGCCTCTGGACTGCCGCTCCATCCAGGTGGCCCGCCCCATCTCAGGGACCCAGGCTCCCGAGGGACCGGGCTCTGAAACGGAGAAGGCGAGTTACATCAGTGTGGGTCACTAGGACACAGAGGGCCTTGTCTCCTGGCATCATCCAGTTACACTTCTCAGGTTTCTGATCCAATCTGCTTGCTTCCTAGCTGGGGGAGGGTGGCCTGCCTTTTCCCTGGGGCAGCTGGGACAGCTGGGACATTGCCACTGTGCATGCTTTATATCAGGTGGGAGAGGATTTAGAAAAACTCCTGAACACAGAGGCTGGGATAATTAGGCTGGGGCTGAAGAATATACCCAACTGGCACCAGCCTGGCTATGGTATGGAGCCTCTAGGGCCTCCGCCAGGCTGGGCCTGACAGATGGGGAGCAGCCCTTGGCTCTTCAAGGTGGGCCTCTGCTCCAAATCCTGTCGTGGCTCCCCATTACCCAAGCTTGCTCTTCCAGGCTTAGCCCAAATTGCTCCCCTGGGCTGGACTGGACTGCCCCCTGCCCCTGGGATCCCCGAGCTCTCCCACTTTTGTGCCTTTGCTCAAATAGAGTTCCCCAGGCCTAAGCTGGTTACCTCTGTCTCTACCTGGTGAAATTCTGTCTGTTCAAGCCCATGTCAACTGCCAGCCTTTGAGGAAGCCTTTCTCAGGCCTGAGGCAGTCATTCCTGGCCTGCCTTTTGGCATTTAAATCCATTTGCTCCCTGGCCCTTTCCTAATGTTCTAGACTTCCCCATCTCTTCTAGAACATCTTCCCCTCTTCAGGCCCTGGTCCCATGTCCAATGGCTTCTCTTCCCCCTTCAGTTAAGAACTTCCTCGTTTCATGCTATTTCTTCTGTTAGACTTGGGCTCCGAGGGCAGAGAGCCTTTCTTTATATCCCCAGAACTTAGTCCAAGCATAAATGCTTGGTGACCGATTGGTATTTTAGTTACTCTTGTGTCCCCCCCCCCCACTGGGAGCTCTGAAGAAAGCTGGCTCTCATCTGAACTTTCACCTTTGCCCCTTGTACCACTGCTCCCTCCCCAGCTAAGAGCTATGCACTAGCAAGTGCTTGCCCCTTTATATCATTGCACCCTCTCCCAGCTAAGAGCTGTGCACATATTAGGTGCATTACCCCTTGTGTCACTGCTCCCTCCCCCAGCTAAGAGCTGTGCACATAGTAGGTGCTTTACCCCTTGTATCACTGCCCCCTCTCCCAGCTAAGAGCTGTGCACACAGTAGGTACATTTGTTAATTGTGTACCCATTTTGAAGTAGGAGTAAAAATTAAGTAGCTGACAGAGCTTTTTCCCAAGCTGACCTCCTACAACCAAAGGCTGTGACCTATGGAGCATTGAGGGCCTTGTCCAAGGTTCTGAGTTCCGAGGGAGCCCAGTCACTGCTAGCTTGTGACCACTGTCACCAGAGGAGCTTCCTCTGAAAGAACATTAGCTTCCTCAAGGCGGGAACTGTTGGGTTTTTGTCTCTGTAGCCCCTGCACTTAACTCAGGACCTGGAGCATAGATAGGGCCATACTGGCTACCCAGTCCAGTCATTTAATTCACAAATCACCACTATCCCCATTTTACAGAAAAGGAAACTGAGGCATGGAGAGTTTTTTATTGTTGTTTGTTTTTTGTTATTGTTGTTTTGTTTTTTTAGTGACCTGAGCATGGGTTTCTGGAGTAAATTTGAACTATGGGCCTTTTGGTTTTCCCCACAGATTCTTGCCTGGAGGGATTTTGTAATCTGTTTAGAGATAAGCTAGAGCTTTTAAACATGATGATTAAGGTTTCCCTTTGACCCCGATTTGTAAATTGAGATCTCCTGATCTGGGTCTACTTCACTGGCAGCTACCTATCCTGACCCTTGGGGCCTCTTCTGGAGGATTCCCTTATCTCTGTGAAGAGGTTTAGGCAGCTCCCAGCTCCACTCACTCCTTTATTTTCTAAACCTGGGAGGCTAAGTGACTCTGTAGAGGAGACCCCAGAGGTCGGGAGCCCACCCCCTTCTTTTTGACAGGTGTAGAAACAGAGACTCAGCAAAAGAAAGCCAAAGCTTTGCCAACCTTAAAGCTCCTTCAGCTACTTAATTTTACTCCCACTCAGAAAGTGTAGAGTACCACCTCACCCACAGCTAATAGTTATCATGCACCTACTGTGTGCACAGCTGTTAACTGGGGAAGGAAGCAGTAGTGCAAGGGGCAAAGCACCTACTGTGTGCACAGCTGTTAACTGGGGAAGGGAGCAGTAGTGCAAGGGGCAAAGCACCTACTGTGTGCACAGCTCTTAGCTGGAGGAGGGAGCAGTGGTACAAAGGGCAAAGGTGAGAGTTCACATGAGAGCCAGCTTTCTTCAGTGCTTCCAGTTGGGGGACAGCAGTAACTAAAATACAAAAAAAGTCCTATTTTCTTAAGAGGGAAACAACCGATTAGTCACCAAAGTCTTATGAATAGTAAATAATGAGACTAGAATGTGAACCCTCTTCCTGCTTCTCTTGGGACAAATCACTTGCCCAATCTGTGCCTCAGTTTCTTCACCTGCAAAAATGAGTTAGTTTTGAGTTAATGGTCTCCAAGGTGCTTTCCAGCTTCACATCTCGGGATCTCTAATCTTGGATAAAGACTCTAATTCTCCTGGAACCCCTGACCTTTGGGATCTCATCTTGTAGTCCAGAATTGGGGAGGGGGTTTAATCTGCTGCTATCTGCTGACTTCCATGACCTCAAGTCTTTTTCTCTCTCTCAAGGGTCTGAGAGAGAAGCCCAATTCTGAAGCTGGACTGGGCAGTTAATAGGATAACTGACTTGGAAAGAGGAAGGAGAGCCAAGCATGGCAGGTGGACGACCTTGGGGATCCTGAGTTTGAATCTTGCTTCTGCCACTTGCTTGCCGGGTGACCTTGGGCAGCTTCCTCATCTACAAACTGAGGAGGTTTAGATTGGGTGACTTCTGAGCCAGGGTCCCTTCCAATTGTCAGTCTGTAATCTTAAACCTGACTCTATTATTGAAGAGCAGAAGAGTCCTAAGTAACTCATTCCCCAGGTCTCAGTTTCCCTATTTGTAAAGTGGGAGACTGGATGACTCCTGCCAATGAGAGGATTAGACAGCAAGGGAAATGTGGAGGGGGTTCCTGAGTGCCTCTGTTTATTCCGATGGCTCTGCCGGCTCTGAAGCTGGGGTTTTTCCTTCTCCTCAACAGGACGCTTTCCTCGCCTTCCACCAGGACCTGCACTTCGTGAGGAAGTTCATGAAGCCCTTGCTGATTGGGGAGCTGGCCCCTGGGGAGCCCAGCCAAGACCGTGGCAAGAGCGTGAGTGTGGGGCAGGGGCAGGGGAGCAGGGAGGGCTCAGAGAGCCAGAGACTCCAGTGTGGTCTACCTGCTGGCCAGTGCCCTCCTCCCAGAGGCAGGATTAAATTCACTTCAATTGGCATTCATCACGGGCACCAGAGACAGCAAGACAAATAGATTTCTTCCTGTTCTCAAGGAACTTAGCTTGGGAATAAAGAAAAAGCCCAATTTGGGACCATTGCTGCTCTCCTTCTATATTCCTGTATACTAAGGTGAGAGAGAGAGAGAGAAAGAATATGAATAAGGAGGAAGGAGAGGAAAAGAAGGAGGGAGAAAAGAGAAAAAAGAGAAGGAAGGAAAGACAGACTGAGAAAAGGAGGGAGACAGAGAGAGGAAGAGAGGAGATGGGGAGGGGAGAGAGAGAACTTAAAAGCATTAAAATTGAGCACCAGCCCCAAAATCAGGAAGACCGAGGTTTTCATATTGATCTCTGCCTGAGTGACCCTTGGCTGGTCATTCAATCTTTTAAGTGTTCAGTGCAACTTTCTAAAATTTAGTTGCACAACTGTCCTCACTGGTCGTTGCCCACACCAATGAAATGGTAAGTTTTCTTCTGTTCCCTTACTCAGCTCACACGGTGATACATTAAGCTTGTAGTCTACTAAAATCCCTATCTCTCTTTCCACACATTCTTGTCTAGGTACACTATTTTTCCCCCTTATCTTGCTAATTATTCATTTAAAATTGTCTCTGTACTTTATATTAAAAACAAAAACATCCCAAACTATATGATTATCTCAAGTGATTGGGGTGGGGGGCAAAAAAGGCTTGGACGAGACAGAACACTGATAGGGTTGGAAGAACCTCTTTAAAACCATGAAAAAGGATTGATCTAAAGCTCAAAGCTAGTATCATATACAATGATAACACTAGAAGCTTTCCCAGAAAACACAGGAATAAAGCAAGGAAGTCCTCTTCTGCCCCTGTTATTTGACACATTCTAGAACTGTCAGTAATAGTGAAACAAAAGGAAAAATTAAAGACATAACCACAGTAAACAAAAAAAAGTTTAGTAAACTAAACCAATTTGCTGATGACTCAGTGGTTTACATATTGTTTTATTTGCACCTATTTCCCAGTCAGACTTGAAGCTTTCTCAGGGCAGCCTCTCTCTCCCTGATGCAGCACTGAGCATGAGGCTGGCTCTGTGAAACTTAGTATTTCTCTCTCTCTCTATTGATGGCCTGGAGGTGGACCCTCAGATTGCCCTTTCCTCTGGTTCCCCTGGATGGGAGCAGTTAGCTGCTTGGAGCCATCTGGGGTTCCCGTGTTGTGTGGGATTGCCTGGGTGGCTGACACCCCATCTTGGGCTCTGGCCTCTCAGCCCCAGATTACCGAGGACTTCCGAGCCCTGAGGAAGACTGCGCAAGACATGAAGCTCTTTGAGTCCAACCACATGTTCTTCCTTCTGCTCCTGGCCCATATCGTTGTCATGGAGAGCGTAGCCTGGTTCACCGTTTTCTACTTTGGCACCGGCTGGATCTCCACCATCTTGACAGCTGTCATCCTGGCAACTTCCCAGGTGAGAAAGAGGGGACCTTTGGGTGAGATTATGGAGTGATGATCAGAGTTAGGAAGGCCCTTAGGGGAGAGCACTTAGACTCTGCCTGAGCTGGGAGAGACTTTGGAATAGGGTGGTTAGACTATAGAACGTAGACTGTTTACATTGGGAAGGAGTTGAGAACATAGAACATAAAATGTCAGAGCAGGGAGGAACTTTGGAAAATGGAATGTCAATTATGGGAGATCCCCTAAAGGAGGAACCTTAGAACGTAGAACAAAGACCGTCTGAAAAGGGGGAGTGTTATGGATCATTCCCCCCTCTCGTTTTGTAGATGGGAGACGGGCTTTGAAAGGGGCAGAGCTCAGCCGCAGGTTACGTGTGGAGATGGAGACAAAGCTTCCTCTGTTCTCCCCTCCTTCTCTGCACTTCCGGGGTGTACCCAGACCTCTCTGCTTTCTGCCTCCCTTTGGCTCATGTGGTCGGGTCCTCCAGGTGCCTCGTGGGCGCTCACTGAGTATCTTTCTCCAACCTGTTCTCTTCCCCCAGGCCCAGGCTGGATGGCTCCAGCATGACTACGGTCACCTCTCAGTCTACAAGAAATCCACATGGAACCACTTTGTCCACAAATTTGTGATCGGCCACCTCAAGGTAAGCGCTGTCCGCCCAAAGCCGCCTCGGCGTCGGCTCCTTTCCAGGGCAGTCCGTCCCTCCGTGCCACTCTGGGCAGGGAGAAGCAGCTTTCCTAGTCGTCCTCCATGCATTTGCCCTGGCTGTTCCATGGCCCCACGTCTCTCCGAAGATGCAGCTCAGCTGCGCCTGCCTGTCTCCTCCCAGTTGGAAGCTCTCTCTGCACCTTCAGATTTTCCTAGATTTTCTAGTTAGAATTCTCTCTTGGGGTTATTCTTGTTTCTGTTCGTGGCTTGCCCAGAGTCACAGCTGCTAAATGTCTGGGTTTGGATTTGAACTTGGGTCCTCCTCATTCCAAAGTCAGTGCTCTAACCACTGTACCGTCCACCTGCCTCATCAATGATCATCTTAACTGGGAGCCCCCACCCCAGCCCTGTTGAACATAAGACTCTGATCTTCCCTCTCTCCAAGCCTCTTTTTCTCTATCTCTATAATGGGCAAATGAGAGCCCAGCAGGGGTTTTCATTTTGGGGTCCATGAATGTGTTTTCAAAAATATTTTAATAACTATTTTAGTATAATTGGTTTCCTTGGTAATTTTACTTTGTGCATTTAAAGACATTTAAAAGCAAAAATAAGGGGGGAAAAAACAAAAACAAAAACATGAACCCTAACAGAGAGAAGTGGCTCTAATGGCCAGGGAGCTCAGTAGGTAGTGCTGAAACAAGAGTCGGTACCTGAATATAAGTCCTCCCTTGGATCATTGCTAGTGGGGTGACCCGGGGCCACACCTCTTTTGGCCTGTTTCCTCATCTGTTAGAAGGGGGGAGTAGTCGGTCTCTCCCCTGGCCTCCTCAGGCCTGTTTGCTCACTGACCTGGGCCCCTGTGGTCCTGCCCTCCGGTGCAGGCATTGGCCCGGCTCTCCCATAGAACTTGTCGGCTCTGACCACTGGGCTCTCCAGGCTCTTCCCCTTCCCTGTTCTCTTCCCCACAAGCTGATCCTCTGCTGCTTGAGCAGGGCAGAGGACCCTTGTCAAGGCCAGCTTGACCTCCTGAGGGCCCAGGAGGATGGAAGACCTAGCTTCCTAAGCAACGGCCTGAGCTCCAGCAAGGGTCTGGTTTCCTGCCAGAGTTGGGGGGCCTCGAGTTGCACAGGGAGCCCTTTGTGTCCTTCCTCCTGCTCTCCCATCTTTAATAAAACCGCTCTTGAATGCTGAAAAGCAACATTCCCCTCCTAGGCAGCCTTAGCCTTGTGGGCTCCACAAGGAGAGTCTGTGTGGCCCTGCTTGGTCCTGCTCCAGAGGAAGGGATGCCCCCCAGGCTGGCTGGGGTGGGGCTAAACCCCAGCTCTGGGGGCAGGCCGGAGGGATCGGTAATGGCTGAGCCCTTGTTACCGTCCCTCCTCTGTAGCTTGCTTTGGGAGGCTGAACTGGGGGAGGGGAGGGGCCCGGGTTACTTGGCACCCAGCCCCCTGGGGAAGGAGGGGGAACGGGTTTAGTCAGGGGGCTCAGAGTCTCCTCCCAGCTCTTTCTCCCACTCTCTCACTGAAATCAGCCATTCATTTGCTCAGTAAGCTTTTGCTAATCGCCACCTGGGGGCCAGACACGGCCAGGGATTCAAAGCTATAAAAGGGAACCCTCACTGCCCTGTGGTGCCCCTTGGATGGGGGAACAGCATACGCATGTCAGGAAATAGAAAGGCTTCAGGGAGTCCCAGAACTATGGGGCGGGGGGGGGGGGGGCGGGAGTGTGGCCCTTGGACTGAGCTTTAAATGAAGAAAACCGAATTCTAGAGGTGCTTGGGAAGAAGGAAGCCAACACCAGGTAGTCCAAACTCCCGGTAGGTAGGAAATGGAACATCATGTCCATTAATGAAACCCCGGCCCCTTCGGCAAGAACACAGAGTGAGTGAAAGGGCCTAGGGTGGAGTAAATGAGTACTGGAGGCTGGAGCCAGATGAGAAGAGCCTCATGGGAGAAACACAACTTTTTTTTTGTTTGTCTGTTTTTGAATTCCATTATTTATTTTAAAACTTTTTAAAATTTAGAATTCCAAATTTTCTCCCTCTCACCATCTCCCTTATTCACTGAGAAGGCAAATGATATTTCAGTTATGCATGTGAAATCATCTACAACATTTCCATATGAGTCATATTTAAAAAGAAAGAAAGAAAGAAAGAAAAAAGCAAGTAAATGATATTTCTACTTGCATTCAGCTCATCGGTTCTGCCTCTAGAGGCGGATAGTATTTGTCATCACGCCTTTATCTTTTGAAATGATCTTAGATCCCTTGTATTGCTCAGCCGAGTCTTGCACTATATACAGCTGATTATTCCATCGCAGATCCTATGTGCCATGAGCTCCCAGTTCTGCTCACTTCATTTTGCAGCAGTTCATAGAAGTCTTGCCCCTTGTCATTTCTTATAATCTTACATAGTTTTGTATGTATATACACATATATATAATTATATAATTTTATTATTACATATAATTATTATATACATATTATACAACAATTATTATATATAATTAACTAATATTATATATGATATAATTATATATAATATAATATAAGAATTATATGTAGTTCTTATAATGATGTAGCACAATTATTTAGCTGTTCCCCAATTGATAGATATCTCTGCAATCTCCCGGCTATAAATAATATTGTACATTTGGGTGCTTTCCTTTTTATTTGATCTCTTTGCAATGCAGACAGTACCCAAATGGCTGAATCAAAGGCTGGGCGCTAGTTCCAAATTGTCCTGTAGCATCATTGGACAGGTTCACAGTTAATTAGTGAACCTCTTTTTCTCTAACATTTCTCATTTCTGGGCTATTTTAACTTGCATTTCTCTAATCAAGTGATTTAGAGCATGTTTTCATAGAATCACAGATAACTTTGGTTTCCTTCCCTGAAAATTGTCTGTTCATATCTTTTGACCATTCATCAATGAGGGGAAATGACTGATTTTTAAAAAATAAATTTGACTCCGTTTTCTATATAATTGAGAAATAAAGTATTTATTAGTGAAATGTGCTGTAAATTTGGCAAGGGGTAATAATTCATGAAGTAGAGTACTTTTTAGCAAAAGGTAGTTCAACTGATTATCCTTTTTCATTAGTCTGGTTTTGTTTTTTTGGTTTTTTTTGTCTGAGATGATCGCTGCCCCTGTCTTTTTAACTCCAGCTGAATTGAAATAGCTTCTATTCCTTTATGTATAACTCTTTCTGTGGGTTTCTGTTTCAAATGTGTCTTCTTATTGACAGCATATTATTAGATTCTCCATTCTAATATTGGCTACCATTTTACGGGTGAGCTCATCACTTTCACAGTTATGATTACTGTGTATTTCCTTTTGTGCTATTTCCTTTTATATATCCTTCTCTTTTTATCTTGTCTCTCAAAAGTCTATTTTGCTTCTGACCACTGCTTCCCTTAAAACAGCCTTCCTTTTATTGACCTATCCTCTAC
This sequence comes from Sminthopsis crassicaudata, assembly GCF_048593235.1. Taxonomy (NCBI): domain Eukaryota; kingdom Metazoa; phylum Chordata; class Mammalia; order Dasyuromorphia; family Dasyuridae; genus Sminthopsis; species Sminthopsis crassicaudata. Next base: position 248,263,248 of record NC_133622.1, read on the forward strand.
TCCCACCCCCATTCCCACCCCCACCTCCATCTCTTATCCCCTTCCCCTTCTGTTTCCCTATTAGATAAGATATATTTCTATATACAACTGACTACATGTACATATATTTTTCCTCTTTGAACTAATTCTGACAAAAAAAAATATTGTACAGAGTAACAGCAAGATTGTGTAGCTCTTCTTGGCCATATAATGACCCAAGATGATTTCAGTAGCCTTTGAATGGAAAATACCATCCACATCTAGAGAAAGAACTATGGAGACTGAATGTGGATCAAATCATGGTATTTTCATCTTGTTGTTTTCCTTGTGATTTTCTCCTTTTGTTCTCATTTGTCTTTTACAAAATGACTAATTATTTAAAATAATTGTGCATATCTAGTCTATATCAAAATTTTTGCTGTCTTGAGTGGGGAGGTAAGAGAGAGGGAGAAAAAAAATTGGAATTCAACATCTTACAAAAATGCTGAAAACCATTTTTACTTGTAATTAGAAAAAATAATATGCCATTAAAATAAAAAAAATTAATAAAGAGCAAGTTTAAAGACTTATTCCCTACCCCCCCAATCATTTTCCTCTCTACTATAAAAGCTCTTCCTTGTGTGCCTCTATTATGTTAGAAAATTTTCCCCATTCTACTTCTCCCTTTCCCTTTCTCCCAGTGCATCCCTTTTTCTCACCCCTTCATTTTTTTTTTTTGGAAGATCATTATAACATAATTATTTCATATTTATGTACTCTGTTTATGTAGATTCCTTCTAACTATCCTAATAATGACAAAGTTCTTAGGAGTTACATATATCATCTTCCCACAAAGGAATATAAACAATTTTAACTTGATTGAGACCCTTATGATTACTCTTTTAAGTTTACCATTTTATGCCTTTCTTAAGTCTTGTGTTTGAATGTCAGATTTTTTTGTAAAGTTCAGTTCTTTTCATGAGGAGTGCTTGGAAATTCTCTATCATCTTAAATATCTAATTTTTCTCCCAAAAGATTACATTCAGCTTTGCTGTAATCCTAGCTTCTTTGCCTTCTGAAATATCATTTTCCAAACCCTCCACTCCTTTAACTTGGAAGGTGCAAAAACTTGTATTATATCCTGACTGTGACTCCATGATATTTAAATTGTTTCTTTCTGGCTGCCTCCAATAGATCTTCCCTTACCTTGGAGCTCTGGAATTTGGCTGTAATATTCTTGGGGATTTTCATTTTGGAATTTCTTTCTGGAAGTGATAAGTGGATTCTTTCAATTTCTATTTTCCCCTATGGAAGTAAGATGTCAGAATAAGTTTTCCTTGATAATTTCTTGAAATAGGATGTTTAAGTTCTTTTTTTTAACTCATGGCTTCCAAGTAATCCAAAAATTCTTAAATGATCTCTCCTGGATCCATTTTCCAGGTCAGTTGTTTTTTCAATGAAATATCACACATTTTCTTCTATTTTTCTCATCTTTTGTCTTTGTTTTATTGTTTCTTGATGTCTCATGGAGTCATTAGATTTCACTTGCCCAAATTTAATTTTTAAGGAATTTTTTCCTTCTTTGAGATTTTATACCTCTTTTCACATTTAGCCAATTCTACTTTTTTAAGGAGTTCTTTTCTTCAGTGAATTGTTGTGCCTCTATTATCATTTGGCCAGTTCTGTTTTTTAAAGCTGTTTTTTCTTCATTATTTTAGTGCCTCTTTTAACAAGCTTTTCATAGTTTTCTTGCATCATTTTCATTTCTTTCCCCAATTTTTTTATACCACTTTGACCTCTTTCTTTAAATCTTCCAGAAATTCTTGTTGGGTTTGGGTCCAATGAGTATTTTTCTTTGAGATTTGGTTTATAACTGTTTTCATATGATTGTCTTCTTTGAAGTTTGTTTTTTGGTCTTCCCTGCCACCCCCAGTACTTTTCTCTGCCCTGGAATTGTAACTTAGAACTGTGGGTGAGCACTAGAGTTGCCAGCCAGTGCCATCTGTAGTCATTGCCAGTAGATCTGACCCTGATATGGGTTCTAGATTGAGAGCTCTTAAAGCTGCTGCTAATGCTGCTCTCGGACCTACATCTCAGTATCACTGATACTTCTGTAGACTGCCTAAATTATCTTAGGCTGAGAAAATGTCTCACTCTCACCTCTTGTTGGCTTTACAGCTCCAAAATGTGAGGTCAGTGTTATTTTAAAGTGTTTTGGAGGGTAATGTAAGAATGCTTCTGGATTGATGCCCATACTCTGCCATCTTGGCTCCATCTAGTCATTACATTAGTTTTTGACCTGACCTATAAGATGTTTTCAAGGGGTGGAGGAAAAGGGGGAGGGACTTATGGAACTGGCTCTGTTTTAGTCTAAGCTTTCCAGCCTTTTAGACAATAGGAAAGATCTTGGGGATCACAAAGCACAACGTCCTCATTTTATAGAGAAGGAAAATGAGACTCAGAAAATGCTATGTCCAGGATCAGCCAGTGAGTAAATGGCAGAGGATTCAGAATCCAGGTCTTTTGACATCCAACCCAGCGGCTGATTTGGGTTTGATCCAGACTGATTTTTAAAAATTTCTTGCAGGCATTTTCTTGCTGGTCAGTATTTTCTTGGGTGGTCAGAGGCAGCAGAGAAGAGGGAGGTAGCTTTCAGTTTCCTCATCTGTCAAACAGCCTCTCCCTCTATTTCTTGTGAGGATCAAATGAGGTCATGGATATAAAGCATTCTATTTGTGAGGTCTGCTTAGGAGCAGTTTGCCTCCTCAGAGGGAGCAGCCACTTCCAGAAGAGCAGAGAGCCATCTCTGGCCCAGAGGCACCGGGTTGGCCAGCCCTTAAGTGACACTGGATGTTTTAAGCTGCCTTCAGGTAGTAAAGATAAGGATTTCCCATCCACATTTCAAATATTTGCTCATTCAACATCCAGCCAGCATTTATGAAGCTGTGTGCCAAAAGGGGCAAAAGTCAGGCCCTGCCCTCAAGGAGCTCCCAGGAGAACAAGAAGAACAGCACACAGTAGATCTGTATAAATAAGCAACATTCATGATCAATTACAATGAAAAGGAGGGAGGCACTGGAATTAGGAGGAATTGGGACTTAGGGAAGCTGGGAGCTAGAGCCGAGATGAGGGAGAGTGCTCCAGGCAGAAGGGATTATTCACAAAGGGAGCTGAGCAGAGCAGAGACATAAGATGGGCTCATGGTGTCTCCCTCAACTCCATTGCTTGACGATGTGCCAGGCAGCCCTTGTGCTCTCTCCCTAGAGCCTGTCAATACAGATATCTCAATCTAGTAGGCAACTTTTGCCAGGTTAATATTCTGGCCCAGCGTGGGCCAACCAATGAAAACCCTTATTTGCTCGAGCAACCATTCTGGGCTTGGGAAATGCTCTTGGCATGAGCTGGGACTTTGGCAAATCTGCCATCTGTGTCCAGATCTCTACCTCATGGTAGAGGCGAACAAGCCAGCTGTGGGCTTGTCAATAATCTTCAGATTAATTGGGCAAGAAGAAGTGCCTCCCACCAAAGTTGGGGCCCTGCGCCTTCTGAAAACAGGCAGCCTCCCTTGGGAATGTCACAGCAAAAGGGTCCGGATCCTACACTACACAGAGAAATGGAGAGCAGGGGCAGGTGTCTAATCATAACGGCCACAGTTATCCCGTCACTTTCGATCCAGCCATCCCAGCTTATTTCAGCTCTGAGAAGAAAACCCAGGCTGGGGAACTGGGACAGAATTATGGCCCGGCTGGTGCTAACTTTCGTGTTGAGCCCTGGAAGGTTTGGGTTAGGATTCTGGCCCAGATACTTACCAGCTGTGGGATGTTGAGCCATCAGTCCACTGAGCAGACTATTGATCTCCAGATCTCTTCTCACTACTCTATGATCTTTCATGGATTTTAGAACTAGAAAAGATCTTGGCCAGTTATCTATCCAATTATCCCAGCTGGAAGAGGGACTGTCTAATCCAATCATCTTTTACAGAAGAAGAAACAGGTCACAGAATTCAATCAATGTCTTTTTTATATTTTTTATGTTAGTGATTTCTGGAAATATATCTCTTCCCTGTCTCCCATCTTCCTCCTCCCCAGATTAAAGCCTCCCTTGTTGCAAAAAAAAAAAAAAAAAAAAAAAAAAGCAAAAATAGGTGATACAGTAACTGAATCTGACAGTGTATCCAGCATTCTGCCCTGGTAGTCTCCACCTCTCTCTTAAGACTGGAGAGATATATTGCATTATCCATAACAGGTTTGTTGTTGATCTGTTTGACTTCCTTATCTTTTAAGGGTTTTTTAATGAACATGTATATAGTGGATTCTCTTTTTGCATCAGGTCAGCCCCACCCACAGTTCCCAGCTGTCTTTGCCATTGTATCTTTTTTAATTTACTTTTTTTGCTAAGGCAATTGGGATTAAGTGACTTGCCCAGGATCACACAGCTAGGAAGTGTTGTTATTGTGTTTTGATTTTTTTTCTGGTGCCAGTGCTTGGGATGGGTGGGCTATTTCCCAGAACTCCAGGCTCTGGCCAGCATCCGGTCCCAACCCAGAGCCCATCAGCCTCAAACCCTCCCCTTTCCCTTTCCAGGGAGCCTCGGCCAACTGGTGGAATCATCGGCACTTCCAGCACCACGCCAAGCCCAACATCTTCCAGAAGGACCCCGACGTGAACATGCTCCACGTCTTTGTCCTGGGCGAGTGGCAGCCGGTGGAGGTAAGAGAAGGAGGAGGGAGGGAGCTCCTGTGAGCTGTCAGGTGCAATAAGAAAGTGGCACAAAAATGGGGCTCTGGGGAAGGCCCAGCATGACTTCAGCTAGGGCTATGCTCCCTCCCCTTCCTATCTTGAGATGAGCCTCTGGACATGGGAATGGCTTTGGTTCAAAGCTCACTCAGTTTCCTCATCCCTAAAATAAGTGGAGTCAGGCTAGGTAATCACTCAGATGCTTCCCCACTTTAAATCCGTGACACAGTTGACTGAGGTACTTTTGACCCCAAGTCTTCCCAGCTCCAAGTTTAAGGTTCTGTCTGTCATAAGCAGAAGCGTTTATCAGTTCCTAGAGAAGCCCAGATCTCATTTGGGGAATCTTAGCCCTGGAAGGGACCACAGAGATCACCCTGAATCACCCACACCTGAACACAGAGCTCTTCTCCAACATGGGGAGAAGTGGCCATCCTGCTGTGCTCGAAGGCCTCCATGGAGGAAGAGATCCACCCCATTGTGAGGCAGTCCCTTTTACGCTGGGGCATTTCCCAGCATCCAGGCCTAAACTTTTTGACTTTGCGCACCAAGCAAAGTTAGCCTGTGACACAAATAAAAGTAAAGACATGGCCCTTGTTCCTGAGAGGCTCACCCTCTGATGGGGGAGAGACAACAAACAACCAGCTTTGCATGGAGAGAGGGAAGGATAAATCGGAGCCGATCTGGGAAGGAAGGCTCCGGCACTGAGGGCGGTGAGAAAGGCTTCTGCTAGAAAGTGGGATTTGGCTGGGATCTGAAGGAAGCCAGGAGGCTCAGAGGAGGAAGAGTGCTCAAGCAGGGGCACTGCCCGGAGTTGGGAGTCTTGAGGGAGGCACAGCTAGGTAAGGAGAGGGGAAACGGGGTTGAGACATAAGTAGCCTGGAAAAGAAGCCACAAAAGCCCACTGAAAAAGGAGGAATGGGTTCAAACAGGTGGGAGCTCCTGGTTCTGCCCTCAGGGGCCAAAGAAGAACAGGTATGATTCCCTTTGCCACAAAAACCCACATCGGCCTACATCTTTCCAAGTGGCAGCTGTCTTCTGGCCAGACCTGCTAGACCAGAACTTCTCTCCTTACCTCAAAGTCTGGTCTTGCCCTCCCCTCAGGAAACCTTCTGCGGGTCTGGATTGGGGCTTATGTGTGTAGATCTGGAGATAGAAGTGGTGTTTGGAGCCCTGCCACCATGTAAAGGCTTGGAATTCTCTCCGAGGGCTGGAATGGCTTCCCTTTAAGAAATGGGCTCCAATCTAAAGAATCTGCAGGCCTGAGACATGGCTGGAATGCGCGTAACCTTGGGAAGGCTCCAGATCTCAGTTTCCTAATGTATAGGAATGAGAAGGTTGTTGCAAATGGTCTCTGAGGAGCTGTCCAAGGCTGTGATCTGATGCTTGTGTGAATGTTACTTCCCTGGGCCTCAGTTTTCCCTTGCATAAGATGGAGGGGTTGTCCTACATGGCTATTGAGGTTTTTCTCCTCTTAAGAACTGGTATTGTTGGGTATTTTTTGAATGTGTGAAAAAAGGAAACCCAGGAAAGAATTGTGAATACAATGATTTCTCTGTGGCTCTCTGTCTCTGTCTCTCATCTTTGTCTCTCCATCTCTCTTTACATCATTTTTTCCTTTGGTTCTCTGAGTCTCTTTCCTCTTTCCCTCTTTATCTCTCTCAGTCTCTTTTTGTCTCTTTATTTCTCATCTCTTTCTTCATCTGTCTCTCTGTCTCCTTTCTGTCTCTCTCCTACTCTGTCTCTTTTTCTCCCTCTGCTCTTTCCCCCACAAAGAACATTGGGTTTTAAGTGAGAAATCCTGGGATTGAATCACTTCATATTCTCTCTAATGAGGAGATAAAGTCACTTGACTTCTCCGGGTCTCAGTAAGTTAAGGGGGCCAGACTTAGTGACCCCCCTAGCTCTGGGTCTGAGACGGAATCCACTCTGGGTCCGAGCGAGATGGAGTCGGGCAGACCTCCGGGACACCTTGTCTGGAACTTGTCTTGGGTGCCAGGGTTTTGAATTAAAATCAGGTTGCCATTAGCAACAGAATTACTCCTGGCTTTGCCCGCATGGACAATTTCATGGAAATCCTCTTTTCAGAAACAAAAGGCATCCTGTTCCATTTCTGGAGCGGGAGGGGTCTCTGAGAAGGACCCTGTTGTTCCCTCTAATGAAGTCCGGCCTCAGGGGTCGGGGCCCACTGTAGTGTGGTGTTCATTTACTCATCAATCCGGTAAACCTTTGTTAAAACACCTGCTGTGGGTTCAGTTCCCAGGGGCCAGAGCTGGACGTGACCCCTTCTTTTGGAGGACTCTGTCTAGCCAGAGGGATTATGTTCCCCCGAGGGAGGAGCAAAGTAAAGATTAGGGTTCAAGGGAGACCCTTGTCATTGTTGGAGAGCTAGGAGAAACATTAGAAGCCACTCAGTTTCCCAGTCATTTCACAGAGCTCTAGATGGGGGGTTAAGTTCTTTCCAGGGTTGCACAGCTTATAAGTCTGTGAGGCAGGATTCACCCCAAGATTTAGAACTGGGGAAATTGGGCGGCACTGGAGTTTGGACTAACAAAAACAGGTGGCAAAGGAATGCTGGACCTGTTAGGATTACTAAGTGAAAAGTTGTCTGGATAGTGACAAGGTGAGAATTCAGGTTGGACAATTACAAGGTGAGAACTCAGGTTGACTTGATAGAGGGGGCAAGCTCATTGGCTGAGGTGGTTCTTCCCAGAAGCCCTTGCATTATCCCACGCCCACTCTCTGGGAAGAGATCTGCTGTGTCTTCTCAAATCTCTTAGATTCTTCTTCCTGTAGTGAACCGTTGTCTCCAGGTAGTTGCTGTTAACTCTTGTCCAGAGAAGTGACTTCCCTTCCTGCAGGGAGCCCCGTCAAGCCTGATGCAATGCAGAGTCCTCTTCTTGAATCCTGGCTCTGAATCTCCTCCAGCTCTTATCCTTCTCCAGGACGATCTGCTCTCCAGGCCCAATATTGTGTCTTTTATCCTCCCAGAGAATGGGAGGCTCCTCCTCCTGGAAGGGGCTTCTGACATCATCACATCTGAACCCCTCTTTTTCACAGAAGGGGAAACTGAGGCTCCACAAGTAAAGGATTTGTCCAGGTGATAGTTGTTTTTTCAGTAGGATCCTATTGGCTTGACAGTGTAGTCAATGAGAGGACTGGAATACAGGCAAAGAAGGAGAATTTGAAGTTCCCTGTGTGACTTTGGATGACTGGTCTTGATTTCCTTTTCTTTAAAACAAGTATGTTGGACTAAATGGCCTTTCAAGCTCCACATCTCTGATTCTGTTCTGCCCCCCACCATGCACGCCCTTCCTACTCTCCCTGGGAGGATAAAACCTGTTAAATACTCTGAAATCCCGCTGACAGTGTTGGAATTTTGGACCAGCGTGCTAATATGGAAGCTGTGACTACCCAGCCTTGGTCCGAGGGCGCGGTGATGCTTTACGAGGGGGTGGTGGCAGTAACCCTAGATTGGGAGCTGGCGACCCGGGACTTAAATCCGATCTTAGCCCTTCTTGGCTGTGTGAGCTTGGCCAAATCCCTTTTCCTCTCTGCGTCCCAGATCTCCTCTCTAGAAAAGGACAGGGTTGAGCTCAGATTTTCTGACATCTTGTGATTAGGCCCATGCCTAAGGAATATTAAAGCTTGGGATGTTGACAGATGGGAGGAGGGGAGTAGTGGGAATAGGGATTTGCTCCAAGGCCTTTGGAGACATGTGTGTGGCTGGTTCCCATGGCCTGAACGCAAGTGGAGGCAGCCCAGGGGGGAAGGGACAGCTGGGAGGGGAGTGTGGAGGTGGAAGATGGTCAGGACTTAGAAGCTCAATGAAGAAGGTCACCAGATCAGGGATGCAGAGCTTGGAGCCTTGAGAAGGCCCCTATCAGAAATGATTGTGGATTTGTCTTTGTGTTTACATAGATTATATTTAAAGAAATTGAAATAAAAGCTAAATTTGAATTTGTAGACCCTCTGACAGGGTTCCCCCCAGCATTCTCTGGTCTACACTTGGAGACCCACTGGTGTAGACCACCCCCTACTGTCTGTTGTAGAGATGAGAGTCAATGACTTAGCCCACTTCCAGTCTGCGGCCCTCTCCATGGTGCTGGCTCGCCCTCTCTGCCCTAACCTCATCTCCAGAGGTGCATCCTGCCCCCTTCTTGTGCCAGATCCCATTCTCCTCCTCACCAGGACCTGAAGCACGCCACTGGTCAGAGTTGAGAACCCAATGATTTTTTTTTTTATTTATTTATAAATTTTATAAATTTTTTTGACAGTATATATGCATGTAATTTTTTTATAACATTATCCCTTGTATTCATTTTTCCAGATTTTCCCCTCCCTCCCTCCATTCCCTCCCCCCCCCCGATGGCAGGCAATCCCATACATTTTACATGTGTTACAATTTAACCTAGATACAATATATGTGTGCAAATCCAATTTTCTTGTTGCACATTAAGTATTAGATTCCAAAGGTATAAGTAACCTGGGTAGATAGACAGTAGTGATAACAGTTTACATTCACTTCCCAGTGTTCCTTCTCTGGAGAACCCAATGATTCTAAGTGATGTCACCCCCCCTTACCCTCCTCCCCCCGCCAAAGGGCTCAGTTCCAGCTCACTGAGATGGGAAGACTTTTCTCCCATTTCTTTCATTTCTCCTGGGAAGAGAAAGATCTCTTATCTCTCTGGATAAGATCAAGCTGATTGAATATATGTGTCATTATACAAATAGAGGAAAAACAGTTGGGGGAGGTGGCAGGGCCTTTGGCTGATGGAAGAATCTAGGGGCTATCTAGATAGGCGTTCTCTGGCCCTGGCCCCTGGATACTCTGCCCAGACCGCCAAGGGAGAGCCTCCCTCAACTTACCTTTTTTTCTTAAAGATAATGCACCCTTCAGGGCCTCCCTTGAGTCCCACTCTCCATGAATCTGGGGTGCTGACCCCTTTCCCTATATTTCCTCCTATCAGTTGTATCAAAAAGCATAGGATGACAACTTAGAGCTGAGAGGGCTCTTCCCTGCCTCTTCTACTTCCTCATTTTACAGGGAAGGAACCGAGAACTCAGTTCAGATCCATGTGGCAACCACCTGCCTCAGACTCCAATTAGCTCTGTTACACTAGGCAAGTCATTTTTCTGCGCCTCAGTTAACTACATCTATAAAATAGGTGTAATGCTAATGCCGGCTGAGATGTGGACTGGTAAGCTCAGTGGGAGTCAAAGGAGATAATGATATCTGGAAAGGATTTTGTCAATATCAGTTACAATTGTTCTTATTGTATGTCAGACTTGGGATACAGAGATAGCACCTGTCAAGCTTACCTCTATGGGAAGGGAGAAGGGGAGCCATGGACTGATGGGAAGACTGAGTGAGATTCAGGGCCCAGGATAGGAAAAGGCAGAGCTGGGCTTCTATCCATGAGGCAATAGGTCATATTTATTAAGCATCTCATATGACCTAGGCAGGGAGGGACAGAATTGGGGAAGACAGAAGGTGGAACCACACAAATAGGATGGAGAGTCCATGCAGGGCATCATGGGAAGTGTGTCATCCAGCTAACATTGGGCTTTGGGGGGAGATGAGGCTTATTCTTCCCCCAGTAGTGGCTTAGGGTGGGAATTGACCATAGTCTTGGGTCAGAAGCTTTAATGTTCCAGATCAGTCATGGAACATTTGTGTGTTTTCTTCCCTCACTTTGCATCAGTTCAGAGAAGTCTCCTCTTGCTTCTCTGAAGTCTTTATATTCTTCATTGTTTGTTCTTAGACAGCTGTATTCAATCCCATTCAAGATAATCAGGGCACATTTATTAAGCACTTACTGCATGCCAAACACTGTATAAATGAAAGGCAAAAGACAATTCGTGCCCTAAAGGAGCTCCCGCTGAATGAGTGGTGAAGCAGCATGCAAACTGCTCTGTGGCCTAGAAGAGATCTTTTTTCAGAGCAGATGTAAGGTAGTCTTAGAGAGAAGGGCGTAGTCTTGGGATGTTTAAAAAGGCCTTTTTCATTGGTGGGATTTGAACTGAGATTTTTTTTCCTGAGGCAATAGGGATTAAGTGACTTGCCCAGGTTCACACAGCTAGGAAGTGTTAAGCGTCTGAGGTCAGATTTGAACCCAGGTCCTCCTAGCTTCAGGGCTGGTGCTTTATCCACTGCACCACCCAGCTGTGCTGAGCTGAGTCTTGAAGGAAACCAGGAAGGGAAGGCAAAGAAGGGAGGGCATTCCAGATACAAATGACAAGCAGGTTAAAGACATGGAGCTCGGAGATTGGCTGAGTCCGAGCTTCAAGGGCCATCCCGTACGATGATGAGGTCTTGCCCGTCATGGTCCTTGTTCTCCAGGCCTGGGCGGGCCATCCAGTGTTCAGTGTCCAGGCTGCAGAGTTCCCAGAGGATCTGGCTGGCTGCTGGCCTGCTATGTGGCTTGGGCTGCCAAGGGCTTGTAGCCACAGACTGGGCTCAGCCCCACCAGTGCTCACTCAGCCCAGAACTGAATGAGTCCCCAGGAGATTTGCCAAGGCCGCTGTCCTCAACTACACTTTGCCCCTTGGCAGCCCTTGGCAGCGAGGCCGACCGTCCTCCTCTCGTGCTTTTGGTCCCAGAGCCCCCAAGGCTCACGGCCCTTTTCACCTGCACCGTTTGCTGTGCCTCGCTGTCCAGGTGTGAAAGTCGGCCAGATCAGTCCCGGGCACCTGAATGAGTCCCATCAGAGCAGGCCCTGGGCCTTGGCTGATGGGGACAGGAAACAGTATTCCACTTGGGTGGGTTTGCCCCATGGACCTGCCTGCCCGAGGTGGGCAGCTAGCCCGTGCTGTTCAGCTGGCGCCTGCTTTTGTCACCAGAGCTCAGTTTGGCTCCAGAGAGCCACGCCAGGCTGGCTGTTCGTCCGGCGCTATTCTGCTAATGCAAATACAGTGGTGTCAGGGCCTGGCACATAGCAAGGACTTAATAGAGGGGACTTTATGCCACATCTGGCACTGAAAGAGCATAGCTAATAAGAAGACTTTTAAAGAACTTTAAAAACCAGCAGGAATCATTGGACTTCCTAACACAAGATGAGACTTATGGACATATATAAATTTTCAATTTATGATTATTTGATCATGTTATTTGTTATATACTTCTAGCATGTATTATGTTACTATGTGCTTATGTAATTTATGTAATTATGTGTAATATCTCCCATATTGATGGATTTATGTTTCAAGGTCATGACTATCCTATGTTCTAGGAGAACAGAAAGGGGGAGATGTTAGGATTACTAGGTGAGAACTCAGGTTGTCTGGACAGTGACAAGGTGAGAACTCAGCTTGACTTGACAGTTCTCTGGCTCAGACCTTTGGTTCAGGCCTTTAAAGGGAGTTTACACCTTAGGAATAAGGTGTAAAGATGAGTGAGCTTGGGTAGAAGTTCTGATCCTCAGTCCCTGCAATTGATTGTTTATTTCAAATGGAGAACTTGACATTTATCTTCCCCAAATATCCTATTAGTTTGGCCCCTCCTTCTAGCCTGTTGAGATCACTTGGGATGTGATACCACTCCTGCCTGGGTTGACTCCTCCCGGCCCCGTTGCTGGGCTCTCACCTGTCCAGGGTCAGGAGTCCAAAAGTTCTAAATGATTTCCCTTCTCTCCTCCAGTACGGCAAGAAGAAACTGAAATACCTGCCTTACAACCACCAGCATCAGTACTTCTTTCTGAGTGAGTACAGTGGCCGGCCCAGGACACCCACCCAAATCCTGCCCTGGGCCCCAGACCCTGTGCACGCTCACTGAGGAGCTTCTGCTCCTCCCCCATTTGTGACTTGTGTCAAGTGAAGGGAAAAGCCAAATGTTCATAGGATACTAGAGCTGGGAGTAGTAGCAGTAATAACAATCATAGCCCCCCTCTAATAATGCAGTGGTTATGATAAGCATAATAATAATCGATCCCATCTAACAATAAGAATGCTATATTAGTAATTAGTACATTTTAGTACTAATTTATAATACAATTAGTATTATATTTTAGGATTATAATTAATAACAACTAGAGAATTCATCTAACAATAGTAGTGTAAGAGTGATAACAATCATAGATTCCATCTACTAATTATTTTATATTGTAACAATTGTGATTAGCATAGTAATAGGCGAACCCATCTAACCATATCATGTTAATAATTAGTACATATCGCATTGTTATATTCTAGGACTGTAATTAACAACAATTGGAGAACTCATCTAATGGTAGTTCTCCAGTAAGAGTAACAATCATAAATTCCATCTACTAATTATTTTATATCATTGTAACAATTGTGATTAACATAGTAATAGGGGAACGCATCTAACAGTAAGAATGACATGTTAATTAGTGCACAATAAGAATGATATGTTAAGAACTTGTACATATATTTTTATATTTTAGGATTATAATTAATAATAACTGGAGTTTCTAATCATAGTAGAAATAAGAGGAATAATCATAGATTTCATCATGTTATCATAACAATTGTGATTAACATAATATTAGGAGTTCTTATCTAACAATAAGAATGCTATATTAATTAGTATATTGTCTCATAATAATTATAATTAATTTACTAGTAGATGGAAATAGTATCTAATAGTGGTAATTAACAATCATAAATTCCTTCTTCTTCGCTTGGTCCCCTTCACTATAATGACTCCCCAGATTTCCTCAGCACTGCATCGTAATGGCCGTGGTCAAGGAAGTCAGCCCTGGTGCCCTCCCTGAGCACCACTTGGGGTGGGAAGGTTCACTGGTGGGTCAGGCCCCCATCCCCCTGCCCTCTGGAGCCAAGCCCCCCAGTTTCTCAGTGTCCCCCCTTTTCTTCTCCCTCACAGTTGGGCCCCCACTGCTCATCCCGATGTACTTCCAGTTTCAGATCATCATGACCATGATTGTGCGCAAAGATTGGGTGGTGAGTCTCATGTCCTCAGACTTTGGGGGGTCACTTGGGGTCAGACCTTTGGGAAGGGGGCGTTCCCACCTCTGGGAGCCGCAGCACAGCAGGGCAGTGTGTGTGTTGGACCGAAGGCTCGTGGTTTCCCAGGAATCGGCTGCTCTCCTTCCCTATACGTAGAGCTGGAAGGGGGAAACTTGGCGGTCTGGTCTGAGCCCCCCGTTCAGGAAACAGATCCCAGGGAGGTTAAAGGCCTTGCCCAAATTCACACGTCAGTTGTTAAGAGCCAAAGCAGAATTTGAACTCTCTGATTCTGGGATTGTTATAAATCCCTGGGGAATTCAGAGAGAATCCTCTGCAGGCACAGGGGAGCTGAGCTCTGGGAGAACACCAGACAAGGAGAACAGGGTGTGAATCCTCCTGCAGCCCTGCTCTCTGTATGACTGAGCCAGCCCCTTCTCTTTGCTTTAATGGGGGTCCTAGAGGGTCCCAGTGCTGCATCTGCACCTCACCTCAGATGCAACCTGAAGAAACACATCTGACTTAGTGGATCCTCAGTTTCTTCATCTGTAAAATAGGCTCATGGTGGCCACACTGCTCTTAGTTATTTAGCCTCTCCAGTGGGATAACTTCTTAGTGCTTTATGTAGAGTCCACAAATGGAGCCTGGAAAGTGTGTGCTCACACACACACATACACACACTGAGGGATCACAGACCATCGGCCAGTGGGAGGCTTGCTAATCGTTTGCCCCTCTCCTAGGACTTGGCCTGGGCCATCAGTTACTACACCCGCTTCTTCTTCACCTACATCCCTTTCTATGGAGTCCTGGGATCCCTCTGTTTCCTCAACTTCATCAGGTAGCCCCCTTCTGCTGACCCTCATGGAGATCTCGGGGTCCCCTTCCCTTTGCTTTCTGAGAACTGCCTCAGACTCGCACCCTTGCCTCACATGCTGATTGCCAGGAGTTCAGGCCAGAGGCGAGGCAACACGTCTGGACTAAAGTCCCAAGCCCTGAGCTCAGCCTTGCTCCTCCTCCTGACCACGTGCACCCTGCCCAGGTGCCCACTGCCAGCTCATAGCCGTGCCGACGTTGGGCATTGAGCCATGTAGGGAAACGCCTGCTGGTCACCATGGGGGCCCCGGCCTTCCATTGATCTCCTGGCTGACGTAGGTGACCCCTGTGAGCAATGAAGGACTCCCTGCGCGTCCCTTCCCTAACACCCAGATTGTCCTTTCGAAGCCCAAGGGGGACCTGGGGTACATTCAGAGAGTCAATGGCCACCCTGATTGTGTCTTCTCACCAGATTCCTGGAGAGCCACTGGTTTGTGTGGGTCACGCAGATGAATCACATTCCTATGGACATTGATCGGGAGAAACACCAAGACTGGCTCAGTTGCCAGGTGAGGGCTGTGGCAGGGGGCGCGGGGAGGGTCCTGGATCTGTCTTCCCTTTCATCTGTTGGGGGGGAGGGTGAGCACATGAAGGATGGGGACCTTGCTGACCAATGATAATTTGCACCTAGGGACCCAAGTTTTACTTAGCTCAATCTACAGAGAAAATGAATGGAACCCCACTGATGGGGGCTCGCACATGCCCTGTGGCTAGAAGGATAGCATCCAGGATCAATTCAGCTTTGGAATGAGCTGGCTACCCAGGATGGGGGGAGCTGGTGGAGGGCCTGCCAGGGGAGCCAGGGGTGTTCTTAACTACAAGAAAAGGGTGGTGGGGCACGAGCAGATAATATTTTTGTTAGGTAAATTATTTATGAGTGAAGATAATAATATATACGAAATAGATATTTAGTAGGTAGACTGAGGTAGGCCATATTTATTAGGGAAGTTATTTATAATGTAGATTATATATATGAGATATAGATATTTAGTAGGTAGATCAGGTAGATTATAAGGTAGATAATTATTAGGGAGGTTATTTGTGATGTAGATAATAGTATTATATATGAGAGATATTTAATAGGTTTTGTGGCAAATAATATTAGGTAGATTAAATAGATTATTTAGGATGTAAATAATAGCATTATGTTTGGGATAGATATTTGGTAGGTAGATTAGGTAGATTATAAGGTAGATAATTATTAGGGAGGTTATTTGTGATGTAGATAATAGTTTTATAAATGAGATTGATATTTAATAGGTTTTGTGTTAGATAATATTTGTTAGGTAGATTAAGTAGGTTATTTAGGATATAAATAATAGTACTATTTATTTATTTATTTATTTCCTCTCTCCCCCCCCCCCCCAGGCTGGGGTAAAGTGACTTGCCCAGGGTCACACAGCTAGGAAGTGTTAAGTGTCTGAGATTAGATTTGAACTCCTCCTGAATTCAAAGCTGGTGCTCTATCCACTGCGCCACCTAGCTGCCCCCAGCATTATCTTTGAGACAGAATTTGGTAGATCAGGTACATTATAAGGTAGATAATATTTATTAGGTTATTTATGATGTAGATAATATTATGTATGAAATAGATACTTAGTAAGTAGACTGAGGTAGATAATTATTGGGGAGATCATTTGTGATGTAGATAATATATATGTGATAGATATTTAATAGGTTATGAGGTAGCTAATATTTATTAGGTTGATTAAGTAGGTTATTTAGGATGTAAATAATAACATTATGTTTGGGATAGATATTTGGTAGGTAGATTAGGTAGATTATAAGGTAGATAATATTAGGTAGGCTATTTATGATGTAGATATTTAGTGGATTAGGTAGATTACAAAGTAGATAATATTTATGAGGTTATTTATGATGTAGATAACATATGAGGTGGGAGATTAGGTAGATTATAAGGTAGATAATATTATTAGGTAGATTATTTATGATGCAGGTAATATAAGCTTTAGTAAGTAGATTAGATTATGAAGTAGATAATATTGTTGATTAGGTAGATTAAGTAGGTTATTTATGATGTAAATAATATGAGGTAGATAATTAGTAGGCAGATTATGAGGTCAGTATTTAGTAGGTGATTTATTTATGAGGAAGATAATAAAGCTCAGAAATGCTGTCCTGGGGAAAGGGATTAGCCTCCTCCTTCCTGGTCCCAAAGGCAGAACTGGATGTAACGATGCAGTTGTGGGATGAGGGCTGGAAAGGTTCCCTCCAGAAGCAGGAAGTTTCCTGCCCTGGGTGCCTTCCCACGGTGCTTGGCCGGCAACTGGTTGGAGGCGCCATTGAGGGGCCCCTTCCAGCTGTGACGCAGGGGTTCTGGAGCGGGGGGTTCTGGAGCCGGTGTCCTCCAGGGAAGCAGGCTCCTCCCTCCCCCTAAGCCCCTCTCTTCCCCACAGCTGTCAGCCACTTGCAACGTGGAGCAGTCTTTCTTCAATGACTGGTTCAGCGGCCACCTCAACTTCCAGATTGAGCACCAGTGAGTGTGACATGGGCCGGGCAGGGGAGAGGGGGCGCTGGGAGCCGGATGGAGGCCGGGGGGGGGGGGGGGAGCTGGACAGAAGCCAGGTCCGGAGGGCCCAGGAAAGGCCCCCTGGAAGCAGTGGCTCTGGCCAGAAGCCTGAGAGCCCGAGTCTCGAGGGCCCAGTGGGAGCCCTTGGCCTGGGTCTCTGACTCATAGGGGATGAATAAATGCCGCCTTCCTTACAATAACTGCCTCCCACACGCACGTGCCCGATGTGCCCACATGTGCCCAATGTGCCCACATGTGCCCAGAGGCTTCCTGCCTGTGCCAGGACATGCCCGGGCCTCGGGCCCCATCAAGGACACGGGCAGCTATCCTGAGCTGACGCTGAGGCCACTGTGGCCCAGCAGGGGGTCAGAGACCCGGCTGGAAGCTCGGCATAATCGCCCCTCACCCCACCCCTCTCTGGCTGCCATGCTGGACGAGTCACTCCCCTACCCCATGTCCCAGGCCCCTCTCTGAGACAATTCCCTGCACAGCAGAAGCCACCCCCACCCAGCCTGCTCCCTGCCAGCCAGGAGCTCCACTCTGCTTTCAATAGCAAATGATCTGGGTTCAAGTTCCTGCCCTCCCATAAGCTAGCAGATTTCACTGGTCCTCTCTGACCATTAGTTTCTTCCTCTGAGGGGAAAGGGGCCCGGATGGTTTCCCTGTAGATCTTGCTCATGTATGTCTCTCTCCCTTCCCCAGTCTCTTCCCCACCATGCCGCGTCACAATTACCACAAGGTCGCCCCATTGGTCAGGTCTCTGTGTGCAAAGCATGGCATCTTGTACCAAGAGAAGCCCCTCATGAGAGCCCTCCTGGACATCGTGGGGTAAGCCGGGGGGCTCGGCCGTGGCAGGCACTGGGGTGCCCGGGGGGGGCGGGGCTGGCGAGTAGCACACAGCCACCAGTGGGGCTCCTGGGCTCAGGCCAGAACTCAGTCTCCAAGGGGGAGAGGAGCTTGTTCTGTCTTCTTCTGGAAGGCCTGGATTCGAATCCTGTCTCTTCATTAGAGAATCGAGCAACTCTCATCTTACAGATGGGAAAAGTGAGTCAGTCAAGGTGAAGGGACTTTCTTGAAGCCCCGGGGACCCTGGGCCCCAATTCCCTTCATGAACAGGATGGATGTGGCTGCTTGGGACCAGAACATTGGACTAGATGGCTTCTAAGATTCCTGAACACCTCTTCCTCTCCACAGGTCCTTGAAGAAGTCCGGAGATCTCTGGTTGGATGCTTATCTCCACAAATGAAGCCCCCGCCCCCACCTCAGGGACCTCTGGGAAGGGAGGGAGGGACTGAGCAGCACCTTTGGGTTCAAGCTACTTGAGCTCCTCCAGGAGGGCCCAGGGCCATTTCAGGAAACCCCTTCAGACTCCCCTCTCTCTGTCTCTGTCTCTCTGTGTGTGTCTTTCTCTGTCTCTTGTCTCTAGGTCTCTGTCTTTCTGCCTCTTTCTGTGTGTGTCTGTCTCTCCCTCTTTCTTCTCTCTGTGTGTCTCTGTCTCTCTCTGTGTATGTCTTTGTCTCTCTATGTCTCTGTCTCTCTTTCTGTCTCTTTGCCTCTCTGTGTGTCTCTGTCTCTCTCTGTGTCTCTCCAGGGCACAGCCCCCTTCTCGTTTCCTGGCATCTGCCAATGGCCAGTCAGGCTTGGTTCTTTTCTTGGGTGGGAAACAGGATGGACTCTTGCTTATGGGAGTCTCTGGGATCCAGACCAAGAATGCTGGATGTCCAGCATTCTGGGTTCCAAGCTGGCTTCCGCTTCTGGCCTCCACATGGCCAGCTGCCCTCCCTCTTCACCCTGCCTCGACTTCCCCGAGAGAAAGAAAGAGGTGCTGCGTTCTCTCCCGCCACAGCCCCCCTTCCCCTGTGCAGCCCCTCCCCCTCTTCCTGCTGGGGGGCAGTCAGTGGCTGGCCTGGCCTGGGGGCCTCAGCTCTTCCCGTTCCGCACCCCCTTGGGAAGTTGTGCTAATTTCCAGCCCTCCGCCACGCTGATTTGTCCTGGCTCATTCTCGGGCCCTCGGGGCCCTCGTGCAGAGGACCAGCCTGGTATGGTGGGAGGAACAGCTGGGGTGCACTCGGGACACCTGGGATCAAATCTCAGCTGTGACGTACATCTGTGGGACTCTGAGAAAGGGCTCCGGCCTTCATGTTCTTCAGATGAGGGGAACGAAGTGGGGACCCCCCAGGTTCTCTTCAAGTCTGAAACCCCTTGAATACACGGCCAGCTCCACCCAGTTTCAGATCCGAAACACCCCGTACCCCCTTTCCTCCCAAAAGTCACTGGCTGCCTGCTCCCCCCCAGGGCTGCTCCAAAAGTTTGAACTCGCCTGCCTCCCACTCATCAGGAGCTGTCCAGTCCCTCCCCACCCCCGCTCACTGGTCCCTGGGACCAGAGAATGCCCAGAACCAAATGGGCAACTGAGGCAGCTGTTCGGGCCACACCACTGCCTTCTTGGGACACTGAAGGCTTTCTGCCTTCCTTTCCCAGGTCCCCATCCTGAAGTCAGCCACTCCCTCATCCCCGCACCGTATCAGTCCCAGGTGCCTGGCTAGTCAGCTAGACAGGGCCGGGGCACCTGTGGGATTACTGAGAGCCCAAGCTCCCCTCCTTTTGCAGAAGGGTAAACTGAGGCTCAGAAAGGCAGCCCGAGATCCCACAGATAGTAAGGAGCACAGTAGGGTCTGGCCCTGAACCCATTGCTACTTCTACTAGACCGAGCTGCCTTCTCCTTGGAGGAACAACCCGGGGCCTCCCATAGCCTCTCGGGCACATGTCACGGTGGCCTTAAGACTTAAGGCCTTAAGAAGGAAATTCTCATCCTCCTCTTTTGATCCAGATGCTGTGAGAGGCTACCTCGGAGTGGGGAGTCCAGAGCAGACACGCCCTCTGCTCCTGTAATGGGGGGCGCTGCTTAGGTCACCCCTTTGGCCGCCAGTCAATCACCCTGGAGGTGCTTGTTGGACTTCTTCCCCATTCTGGGCCTCCCTCTATAAAGTGAAGGGGTCGGATTTCTAGTGTCTGGGACGCAGGCTCTATCTCCCTCTGAGCACCAGCCTGCGGCCCTGGAGTTTCCATCCCTCCCAGTCCACAGCCGAGGAGCAGCCCACCCCGCTTGGTCCTGATTTGCTGAGGCAGCTCAGAGCACCTGCCATCTTTGGTCACTCTTGGGTGGGTCTCAGAGGGAAGATGGAAGCTTTGGGGCGGGGAATGGAGGACCTCCAGCCTTGAGCTCTGAGGAAGTCCCCTCCAAGGGAGCCCACCTAGGGGTTGTTGGGCAGGAGGTAAGGGAGATGAGACCCTTCCCCTCCCCCCGCTGGGCAGGATTCTTCCAATCTTCCAGCGAGTCCCCCTCTCTGCTTTGGAAATGCTTGATTTTACTTGCTCCCCTTAGAGCAAAATGTGTGAGACTCACCAGCTTAGGGCCCTTAATCCCTTAGTTATCTGGACTGATAACTGTTCAGGTTCAGCACAAGAACTAGATTTACCGGTCATGTCCTTGTGACCCCGCCATTCCCTAGGTGTGGGATGGTGCTTAGAAGTATTCGCTGTCCATAGCATCCCCTTTAATAGTCTTCACTGGATTAGAGCCTATGCTGTTTTCGAGGGACAGATGTTTGGGTCTCCTCCTCTGGTGCTTCCCTCTTCTTGTTCCTCCTGTTTCCCCTCCCAAGCCCCCTCCCCGGGTCCCTGGAACTGCAGGAGGGTGAGGCCGTTGGATAGAGATGGTGGCTCGTCCGGGTCAGCAGGGGCCCTTGCACAAGGAGGGACCTCAGTGGCCTGGAGGTTTTCAGGGTAAAAGAAGGCATGCTGGGAAGTGATTGGGCCGGAGAAAGTGAGAGAAGGCTTGGTGCTGGAGAAGGAGGATTCTGGGAAGGTGAGGGATGAGAAGCCGAGCTCCTGGCGGGACTGCCCTCCAAAGCCACGGCTCTAACCTCCTGCAGATCCATTCATCCCATGGGATGAAGGAAAGTGATGTTTTTAGGTGTGCAGTCTTGTAACCTGGGTCCTTAAGGGAACTTTCCTGATCCCCTTCCCCCATCCTCAAGCTGCCCCCCCTCCATGGAGGCAGAATTCTTAGGGAACAAGAACTTGATTTGACTTTCCCTCCCCTCCCCTCCCCATGCTGTTTTGGGAATGAATGAAAGGCCCGTTTTGTTCCGGTGTTCTTGGTACTCAATAAAAATTGACCTTTTGTGTTAAGCTGGGTCCGGCGCTGGTTTGTAACCTCTGGGAACCGGGCCCACCCTTGGAGCCGGGGCCAGGGGTGCTCCAGGGCCGCAGGAGGCGGTACAGGATGTCCTGAGATGCCCGGCTTGTGGGGGGGGGCTGGCTGGGCTTCCCGGCAATGGGGGGGGGAATGGTGGTCACTTGTGATGAGCTGAGGAAGGGCTCCAGGCCCAGCCGCAAATGTTGTGTTTTGTCCCTGGGGCAGTTACTTAGGTTGGAAAGCAGGGAGAGGGCTGGGCTCTCAGCTCTGCCCGTGTGGCCGTGGACAAGTCACTTCACTTGTTTTTGTTCCATTGTAAAATGAGATGAGGGTCCCAGGCCCTTCCTCCTTCCCCGCTGCTCTGGCTGCTTCTGCCGGGCGCCCGGTACGCAGGGCTCCTTGGTCTCCTGTGTGGCCTGCAGAGCCTCCCTCTCAGCAATCACCCCCCTGTTCCTGCCACCCCACCTTCAGGGGCTCCCCCATGCCCTGACCCTCTCCTCTTGCATTAGAGACCTCTATCCCAGCTCCGTTCAAGGGTCCCGGCCTCCCAGGCTCTCCACTTCCTGCCTCCTGCACAGGAGGGCCCCCCC
The DNA here is from genome assembly GCF_048593235.1 of Sminthopsis crassicaudata. Taxonomy (NCBI): domain Eukaryota; kingdom Metazoa; phylum Chordata; class Mammalia; order Dasyuromorphia; family Dasyuridae; genus Sminthopsis; species Sminthopsis crassicaudata. The sequence goes on from NC_133622.1 coordinate 248,285,058, forward strand.
TAGCCCTGACTGCCCCGGCTGGACTCTGCCTTGCGCTGAGCCAGTGGGGACCCTCCGGGGGAGACATCCAGAATCCTGGGCTCTAGTATTGTAGTAAGCCCCACAGTACAAACTTCAAGGCCCCAGAGGGCTCTGTCGGGGTCTGGGGCCTCCACTTAGTGCTGGGCTGCTAGGTTCAAGGCCGGCCTCCAGGTGGTCGCTGCTCTCCAGCCACCAAGCGGCCCGGGCAGGACAGAGGCCCTGGAAGTGGCGTCGCCCTTTTGGGCCAGTGGTCCGACCCCTGTGAGCCTCGATCTCTGCCTCTGCAAAAACAAAGCGCCACCTGAGCTGTCAGCTCTACAGTCCCTTCCCTGCTGGGACTCTGGGAAATGCTCAGCCCTTGGAGCCGTGTTTTACGGGAGCTGGGAGAATCTCTAGAGCTCCTCATCTTTGTGTCCAGTGTCATGTCAGGCTAAAAGGCCAGAACCCAGAAGAACCTGGAGCCCAGAACCCCGTGTCAAGAGCTGGGAGCATTCTTAGAACGGGAAATGTCAGAGCTGGGAAGGGATTCCAACAGAGAATGTGAGTTGGGAGGGGCGCATGAAACAAGGAATATCTCTGGGAATGTCCTAAGTCAGATAGGAGAAGGAGCTTAGAACAGGGAATGTCAGAGAAGAGAGGGAGCTTAGAACAGGGAACATCAGAGCTGGGGAGAGCCCGGAGGGAACCTAGAACTGGGAACATCTGAGTGAACATGGAAATTGGGTTTTTGCTGTATTTCCCAGATGAGGAAGTCGAGGCTCACGCTAGAGGAATGGTGTGGCCAGTGTGGTGCGACAGCAGCGCCTGGCCTAGACCCCGGCACTCCTCAAAGAGCCCTCCCTGTTGGGGCTCACAGCCCGCTAAGGGGCAAGGGCTGAGCCACTAATGTGCCGGTGACCGCCAGGGGGCAGCCCGTCCTTGGGAACGAGGGAGCCTCAGCAGGACCCGGAACTGGAGAGAGCTGCTGCGGGCTGGCAAGCCCTGGCCCCCTGGAAAGCCGGTTGGGCGGAGACTGCGGGGAGGGGGGAGGCTGTCAGGGGGGGGCTCTGGGCCAGAGGCCGGGCTCAGTGCCAGGGCCCCTGCCCTCTCTGGCGATGGAGGAGGTGCTCCGGCCCCATCCCAGGCTGCTCTGTGGCTCTTGCTGAAGGAAGCTTTTCCCGGGGGGGCGCTTTCCCCTTCTACCCCGTGTTCTGCACAGATTCACCCCACTTCTGTATGGGGGGCAAAACATGGCCCAAAAGAATCGTCACCCTTTGGGGGGACTCTATTGCCATCTCTCAAGATGGGATGTGGTATACAGTAGGCGATTAATAAAAGCTTGCTTATGGCAGATTATCCTTGACCACTCACCTCCCCAAGACCCCCCCCTCCAAGGGGGGGGTACAAGTTTGTGCAAGTTTCAGAAACTCCCCTTGGCCTGGACAAGCTCAGTCTTAGCCTTCCCCCCCCCCCCCCCCAGCTCACTGGCTGCTCTGCTTTTTCTGTCATTTGTGTCTGTCTTTTCTTCTCTGCTCTATCACCATCGTTCCACCCCTCCCCCCTGCCCACCCATCCCTCCCTTCAGCAAGCACCCAGCCCCCGGCCCCAGAAGCGTGCCTCCGAGGAGGTCAGTGCGCAGCATCTGCCCAGATAAAGCAGTGAGAGTAATGGGGAGGGCCCAGAGACAGGACAGGCCTCCAGGGAAGCGAGGGGTGGATGGGAGCGGAGGGCACGCCGAGAGAGGGCACAGCCTGGGCAAAGGCTCAGAGCTGGGGAGGCCCCTGCTGCCGGCTCTCTGTCTCCTCTAGCGGGAGGCAGTCACCCTGGCCTGGGTCAGCTGCAGCCCCCATGATGCTCCGGTCCTTGTCTGGCCTCCGCTCCCCATTAGGGGGCCCAGATCCAAATGCAGAGAGCCTGGGTTGGGGGGAGGGAGGACTGGGAACCTGGCCCGTGGATACCCCAAGGTCCTCTGAGCACCAAGCAGGAGCAGGGCGGGACGAGGGGAGCAGGTGACCACCCAGCCCTCCTGAGATCCCAGGAGGGGGTGCGGTGTCCACCATGACCCCCAGGAGACGCTGCTCCCACTTCCCCTTCCTCCCGGGACCCCGGCGGTGGGGGTGCTCAGCCTCCCCACACCCCGGCTTTAGTAGCGGTTGCAGGGCCGGAGGATGGGGGAGGGGCAGTCTGGCACAGGGACCCAGAATTCTAAGCACATCTGGCTCTTACTATCTGGGGGGCCCTTGAGCAAACCGAACCTCAGTTTCTTTAACTGTCTAAAGGAGGTTTTTGAGATTTCTTCTGAACTTGAGATCACTGAGCTTGAAAGCAGAAGCATTAGGAACGTAGCTGGGGGTCAGGGAGAACCCCAAGAAAGCTACATTTGGGCGAGCGCTCCCCCCCAGAGGCATACATGCATGTGCCTCCTGACTCCACAATCAGAGCTTGCCCACTTTGCAGATAATAAACTGAGGCCGGAGAGCACACGCCCAATGCACAAGTCACCAGAGCTGTGACCGATTTATCAGTGTGTTTTTAATCATTAGCCTTCAGTGCTCACAAACCCGGCCGGAACTGGAGGCCAGTGGGAGTCCCAGGTGGAGGCCCAGAAGGGCTCCAAGAAGGGAGGCTGCGGTCTCCCCTGCAGCAGGGTTGGCCCCGAGTCTGTAGCCCCTGGCTGCGTTCTCCAGGGTCTCTCCAGGTGGGGCTTGGGGCTCTGGGGGGCTCAGAAGGGCCCAGGAAGATGCTGTGCTGGCCCGGGGCCACTTGGGGTCCAGCTGTACAGGGCTGGGGGTCCAGGGGCTCGCTGGCTGGCCCCTCCTCCCTCGCCCCACCCCAATCAGCCGCGGATCCTGAGGCCCAGAGTCAGGGTGAAGCACTGAGGGAGACCTTGGCAGCCCCCTCCCCCCGCCCCATGTGGAGGGGCCGGACGCCCGCCTCCCGGGCAGCTTCACTCATGGAGGTAAGCCTCCAACCAAGCATCGCCAGACTTCTTCAGGGACCTGTGCAAAGGCAAGGACAGCGTGGCTAGCAGAGGCGAGGTGGGGGGGGGGGCACACCTGGAGACCCCTGGGAAAAGGCGGACGGAAACAGAGGCCTGGTGCAGGAGGCAGCTGACTCCCCACGGTGACCCCTGACCTCAATCCCAGCCCCAAAGGCTTGGAGAGGGCCAGGAGATGTGGCTCTGACCCCCACTCTTCCAGCAGGACCCTGGATGGGATTTGGGCTCTTCTTCTGAGAAATGAGGGTCTCTCTGCTCTGAAGGCTCTCTTATCCCTGACCTGTGTTCTAAGCTCCCTCCCACCCCTGACGTCCCCTGCTCTAAGCTCTCTCTCGCCCCTGACGTTCCCTGCTCTAAGCTCCCTCCCGGCCCTGACGTCCCCTGCTCTAAGCTCCCTCCCGGCCCTGACGTCCCCTGCTCTAAGCTCTCTCTCGCCCCTGACGTTCCCTGCTCTAAGCTCCCTCCCGGCCCTGACGTCCCCTGCTCTAAACTCCCTGCTGCCCTGACGTCCTCTGCTCTAAGCTCCCTCCCCTCCCCCCAGCATTCTGCACACAGTAGGCACGTTACCCGACAATGTCCATCAGCGCCCTCAGGAAAGGCTTCACCTCGTAGCTGAGCCCGTGCTTGGCGCACAGGGACTTCACCAGCGGCGCGATCTTGTGGTAATTGTGCCGGGGCATCGTTGGAAAGAGGCTGGCAGGAGGCAGGGGGAGAGAGGAGGGCTGGGGACGGAGAGCTGGGGAAGGCGCTGGCAAACCCCGCCCCGCCCCGCCTCAGTGCCTCCATCTGCGGAATGGGCAGCCGGCGCGGTGCTAGAACTAGGACCCTCAGGCCTCTTCATTTCCCATCTGCCTTCCGCCGCCTCCTGGGGCCCAGGCAGGAGGGGACAGGAGGGATTTGACCCCAGGTGGGCAGACCCCAGACCCAGGGCTTCCCCCGTGCTTTAAAGCTGCACCCAGGCCCCTCCCCCACTCCCACCCCCACTCACTGGTGCTCGATCTGGAAGTTGAGGTGGCCGCTGAACCAATCAATGAAGAGCGACTGCTTCACGTTGCACGTGGCTGTCAGCTGTGGGAGGGCCCAGGGTGGGGAGGCTCAGAGAGGCGCCCCCCACTGCCCCCCTCCCGGCGCCGAGTCTGGAGGACGGGGTCGCGGTCCCCGGGCCGCTCCGCCCCTTCTAGTTGCCCGGCCTCACTTTCCTCACCTGCCTTCTCTCAAAACAACCCCCCTCACCTTGCTCATCTGAGAAATGGGGACAGCGCTGCGTCCGCTACCTAACTGGGGAGGAAGGGTTTCAGGAAGGCCACTGGGTGGCGCAGCGGAGGCGCGGAGCCGCATTCCCAGGAGCCCGTCGGGCAGCCCGGGGCCTCGGGTGTGAGACGCTCGGCCGGAGCCGGTACCTCGGGATGAGCCGGATCTCGGTCTCCTTCTCTCCCCTCTCACTATTTCAAGCCTTCAGTGTGCTAACCTCAGTAAAGAACCAGCTTTACTAAAAGTCCTAGCTTTAATACAAGGGTCCGAGTGCCGGACAGAAATGTGACCCAGGGATGTGAGGGGGGGGGGGGGGGACTTGCCCCGCCCCCGCCCCTGACGCCCCGCCCTCAGCCCCTGACGCCCCGCCCCCACCTCCCCTGCCCAGGGCGTCTCTGGGTGCCGCCCTCTCAGCCCTCGGCCGAGTTCTCACCTGGCCGCTGACCCAATCTCGGTGCTTCTCGCTGCCGATGTCCTTGGGGATGTGGTTCATCTGGGTGACCCACACAAACCAGTGGCTCTCCAGGACCCTGGGGAGCAGAAGGAAGGGCCGCTGCTCTGCCAGTCTCCCTGAGCACGCCCCACGGGGGGAGGGCAGGAACGGGGGCAGCGCCCGTGGCGGAGACCCCTCCGGTTCCTCTGGCCAGCGACACTGGGGCCCAGCGGCCTCCAGTCCAGGGGAAGCGACAAAGGCGACCCGGGGCTCAGGGGGAGGCCGCGAGGATGCCGGCCGGGCACTAGCGCTCATTGGGCACAAAACGAGGGCGCCGGACTCGAGCCCTTCCGGTCACTCAGCTCCAAATCGGGGCGGGAGAAGGTGGGGGGAGAAGCCGCTGAATCCCCGACGCCATTTTACCAGTGAGGGAAATGGGGCCCAGCAAGTTGAGTGATGTGCCCAAGATCACACAGGGAGCGGGGTTCAGAAGCAGGATTTGAACCCAGGGCCCCAGACTCCAAATTCCAGGGCTGTAGGAGAAGGAACTTTGGAATGGGAACCAAAAGAAATAGGTTCCAATCCCAGCTCTGCCCCTTCTCTGCACTCCCCCTTCTTAAGCCTCAGTTTCTTCATCTATAAAATGGGAACCGGAGGGCCTGAGCTACTTGCCCTACAGGTGAGGAAGAGCTTTGTAAACCTCCAGAAATGTCTGCTGTCCTCGTTATTAGGAAGGAAAGGAGGCCGCATCACGGTAGAGACCTGGGGGCAGTTGGACCGGCGAGGCAGGACCAGAGAGGTGGGCCCTGGGACCCGCCAAAGGGACTTTTCTCTGCCACATTCCACGCCCCTCTCCTGTAACCTCTCGGGGCTCCCCATTACCTCTAAGATCAAACAATGTCCTCTGTGGGCATGTAAGACCCTCCCTACGTTTTCAGTCTTTTCCTCCTTTCTCCCCCCTGATATCCATCCACCCTTCCCGGCCTCTCTCTGACAGCCTGCGCCCAGTCCCTCCCACTCCTCAGCAGGTTCCTCTGCTTCCCGGCTTTCTTCAGGATGAGGCTTAGACCCCGCCTTGGGGAGGGGGCTTTTGTGGTCCACTTCCACCCCCTCTCCTCCCCCATCTGTGCTAGGACTTCCTGGGATTACCTTCCCTTTGCTCTGTGTGTACCTGCGGGGACCCCATAAGTGCGTATGGGCTCTGGCAGAGGGAGAGCTCCCAGGGCCGAGGCTCGGCGCTGTCTGGCGCGGCTTTTAATAAATGTCTCTTCTCTGACTGACTGAGGTGAACGAAGTTGGGTCCCTACCCCCCAGGCCCTCCCCGCCCGGGCCTACCTGACCGAGATGAAGAGGAGCAGCGTTCCAGAGAGACCGTAGAAGGGGACATAGGACATGAAGAAGCGGACGTAAAAACTCAGGGCCCAGAGCAGGTCCTAGAGGTGGGGGGGGACCAATGGGACCATCAGTGTCCTCCTCTGGCCCATCCCCTCCTTCCCTTGTACCCCCCCCACTCTGGGGTGTGGGACAGGAATGAATGACACCTGGAAGGCGGGGAGGGCCGGAGCCAGGGCAGCCAGAGGAGTGCCCATAGTCTCTCCAGTTCCCATTCAGTGCGGCTCCAAAAGACCCAGGCCCACCAAGGTGGCCAAGTTTCCCTCGTTCCCCAGAGCATCTCTACTCTGTCTCTGTGTCTCATTCTGTCTGTCCTTGTTCCCTCTCATTCTGCCTCTGACTGTGTGTATGTTTCTGTCTGTATCTCACACACACACACACACACACACACACACACACACACACACACACACACCCTTTCTAGCCAGCTCCTTCCCTGATCCTCCTCCTGCACTGTCTGCCTCTCCCCCCACTCACTCACCCCTTTATAAGGAGCTTCCTCCACCATCCTCCTCCCACTGTCTCTCTGTCTCTCTCTCCCTCTCCTTCTCTCTCTCTTCTCCCTCCCTCTCTCTGTCTCTCTTTCTGTCTCTCTCTCACACAGACATTTCTAAGGCGCTCCCTCCATCCTCCTCCCTCACCAAGCAGCACTCCCCCCCATCACTCACCATCCACTTCATGCACACCAGCATATAAGCCAGGTTTTCCACCTCAAAATTCACCAGTGTGAGGAGGGGTGGCCCAACTGTGAGGGAAGAGCAGGGGCTGTCAGTGGGGAAGGGGCCACCAGCCCATCGAAGGGCTTAGGTGACCGCGTTCAGGGGATGTCAAAGACAAAACGTAGATGGAGGTGGGGAACCCAGAGCTCCAGAACTGGAGGGGACCGACATAGACTGGGTCTAATAGTCACATTTTACAAATGAGGAAACTGAGGCCCAAAGAAGTGAACTTGGAGGCCATTGGAAGGAAGCCATGCTGAGTTCCCCTCTTGGAAGCAGAAGAGGAAGGAAGACTAAAGAACCGGAAGTGGCCACATCCAGCCTTGCCCTTTCTTTCAATTTTCAGGTTTTCAGACTCCGGATCCCAAAAAGCTGGATTTGAATCTGGCTTTGGATGCTTACCAGCTCTGTGTAGATCACTGCAATACTTGAAGCCCGTTTATTCATTTCTAAAATGGACATAACAACAGCACCTGCCTTTCAAAGTTCCAATGAGGTAGCACAAGCCTTTGAATGCCATTTAAACATTAGCCTCAGGGCAGCTAGGTGGCGCAATGGATAGAGCACCAGCCCTGAATTCAGGAGGATCCGAGTTCAAATCTGGTCTCAGACACTTAACACTTCCTAGCTGTATGACCCTGGGCAAGTCACTTAACCCCAGCCTCAGAAAAAAATAAAAAATTAAAAAATTAAAAATAAATAAATAAATAAACATTAGCCACTGAAGACGTGAATTTGAATCCCCTCTCTGTACTCCTACTGGGGAGAACTTGGCCAAATCTCTTCCCTGTGATAGAACCATTTCTTTCTTTGAAAAGTGCAAGGAGATCAGACTAAACAACTGAGGAACCCCAGATTTTAAGAGTGAGCAGGACTGGCGAGTCATCTAGGCTAACTTTTATTGTTTGTTTTTGTTCTTGCCGAGGACCATGATGGCAGGAAGCGATGCCGTGACTTGCAAGTGAGTTGGATATAAATGAGGGCGGGCTGTGCAAAGTCACCAGTCTCCCCTTCTCCTCCAGACCTACCTGGGTTCGGTGGCCAGACATAGATCGGGATGACTGGAGCTGGCCTTGGAGGCAGTGGGAGAGCTGGCCTTTTTAAGCTAAGGTTTTTGCCAAGTCTCAGTTTGTCTGAGGCAACACCCATTCACTAACACTAACCCACACACAGCAGGAATTCCCATGCTTCATAATGAGCCGGTGTCTGCTTGAACCCTTTCAAGGAGAAGAACGGCCCATTTAACTTGGAGATAGATAGCTTCCCCCCCCCCTCAATTTACTACTGTGCTCACTCGCTCCTCCACTATTGCTCCTGGTTTTACTCCCTGGGGTCAAGCAGAACAACCCTAATTCTTCTCCCATGTGACAATGCTTCAGATGCTCTTCCCATTCACACTCTTCCACAGCAATCAGCCTACTATGTGTCAGGCACTGACAAAGTGCTGAGGATACAAAAAGAGGCAAAAGACAGTCCCCGCCCTCATCCTACTCCAGCTCTAGATCCTCCAGATCTCTTTCCAGACCACGTGCAGAATAAATGGGAAATGTTTAAGAGAGGGAAGGCAGTAGAAATAAGAAGAGTTAGGGAAGGCTTCCTGTAGAAGGTGGGATTTTAGGTGGAACTTCAGAGAAGCTAAGGAGGTCAGTGGGCAGCAACAAGGAGGGAGAGCTTTCCGGACACAAGGGGCAGCCAGAGAAAATGCCCACAGCCCGGAGCCCAGGTGATTTTGGTAAAGCAGCCAGGAATCATGGGATCACAGAGGACATGGGGAAGAAGACTGGCAAGGGAGGAAAGAACGCGCTCATACAGGGCTTTGAAGGCCAAATAGAGCGTTTTCTATTTGATTCTGAAAGGACAGGGAGATACTGAAGTTCAAGGGGATCAGACCAGCACAAGGAAAACCACTTTGGTGGCTGAGAAGGGGAGGGACCAGAGGTAGACAGACCCCCAGCAACTACTGTAGTAGTCCAGGTGGGAGGGGGGCAGTGATGGAGGAGAGAAGGGGAACTATTTCAGAGATGCTGCAAAGAAGAAGCCACAGGACAGCTTTCCTATGGGAGGGAGAGAGGGGGAAGGAGGCATGAGATAATGTGGAGAGTCTTAGATGACGCCTAGTTCATGAACCCCGGGGGGGGGGGGGAAGGATGGGGCTGCCATTTATGGTAATAGGGGAGGTAGGAGTAGGAAGGGTTTGGGGGAAAAGAGAATTATTCCTTTTGGACAGCTACTCTAAGATGTCTGAAAAGCAGTTAGATATATGGGGCTGCAGGTCAGAAGGGGAGACTTAGATTTAAGATCTCATCAGCACAATGGAGATCAAATCCGGGGGCTGAGAAGATCCCCGAGGAAAGCAGAAAAGAGGAAGAAGAGAAAAGAGTTTGGAACCAGATGCCGAGAGACCAGTACCGTTATAGGACCCCTGGGAAGGGGAAGTAGAACCAGGACTGGAAAGGGTGCATCATGGTGGGAGAGGGGGATGGGAAGACAGGACCAGAATTCAGTAGGACCTACCAGACGGAAGGAGGGGAAGAAGACAAGATTTCTGACCAAGAGAAAGGTGTTGCCCATGGAACAGGGATTCCAGAGGGCACCGAGGGATTTAAGGGAAGAATGTGAGAGAGATGAGAAATCCCGTGGGGATGGGATTTGGACAAAGACCCACAGGGGTTCCCAATCACTTTTTCAGGCTAAACAGGAAGACTGACCTTCATTTTCATGGCCTCTAGGCCCTTCCCCATTGTTACAGTTAAATAATTAAGCCAAGTATCATCCAGATAAGCAATTTATTTAGCCTGCCTCAAACCTCACCAGGTTCAGGGCTCTCTCGGTAGCCTAGAACTCAGAACTCTGGTTTTACCCAGTTGATATTACAGTTTGGAGGGAATGGCGAACAGGATGGAAAGATTAAGACCCCTGATTTGACAGTGGGGGCTGGAGAGGGATTGGGAGGAAGCTGAGGAGAGATGAAGAAGGGGGAATTTTGTGACGTTCTCGGTGGGTAATTTTGTGATTTCTCCAAACTCAGGTTGACTTTGAAATTTACCTTCACAAAATGATGGGAAAAGGAAAATGGAATCACTACCTCTATTTCACAATGACACCATCCTGGTCATCTCCAGCTTATTGACATCCTTCTTAATCTGTGGTCTCCAAAACTTCCAAAGGAGGTTTGCCCAGCGCGGACTCCACCCCTCATCCCTGGAGGCCCCACTTCAGGTAATGTTGCCCAGGATTATCCTCTGGGTTTTCTTGGTTGCTCCATCACATTGTTAACTAAAGACTCAGTTTGTGGCCCACTAAAACCTCCAGATCGTTTTCAGAATGATTGCTATATAAGCCTTGTTCCGTATTTTATACTTGCAAAGTTGATTTTTTTTTATGCCCAAATGCAAGACTTTAATTTATCCCTGTGACTTTTGTCTTATTAGATTGAGCCTCATTGTATGAGGCTCTGAACCTGATGTCAGGAAGACCCAAATTCAAATCCAACTTCTGTCACTTCTCCAGTCATCTGAGGAGATAACTTCATCTCTGCCTCAGTTTCCTCAAATGTAAAACGCAAAATTGTAAAATAATAATACCACCTACCTCCCGGGGTGGTTGTGACAATCAAATGAGATGATATTTGTCATGTGCTTGGCACACAGTAGGTACATGTTTCCTTCCTTCTCCCCCCTCTCACTTTTGGATACTGACTCTGTCGTCCAGTGTATTAACCATCCTTTCCCCTTTGGGGTCAAAGGCAAACCTGGAGAGTAGGCCACCTTCTTTGATCTAAGCCACATCTAGTCCCAAGGCCTGGGGTCCTGGGAAGGTAAAGGGGGTGTAGGAGCCCCAGGGACCCAGGGTACTCACTTAGGAAGAAATACTGGTGTTGGTGGTTATAGGGGAGGTAGCGCCGCTTCTTCTTGCCGTACTGGAGGAAAAAGGAGAGCTGGGTGAGGAGGGAAGCTGAGGAGCCGCTCTGTGTCCCCAGTGAGCCCTGCTTTGGTCAGGCTCCCACGAGCCCGATCCTTTCTTACAAGTAGATGGGCAGGGCCCGCTTCCTGGTTGTTTTCCTAGCAGTGGGAGTGGGGCTGGAGCATGGTCCACATGTTCACCTCCTTAAGCCCGTAATACCCAGGGATCTGGTCTGGGTGTCCTGAGTATAGGGCTGGGATGAGGATCCTGCCCGTGAGGGGTAGGGGGGCTGCTCTATGACCAGGATTTAGAGGCTGGGCGGTAGCCGGGACCAGAGGGGCTGCTCTACGTTCAGAGTCAAGAAGTCCTGTCCTGGAGCAGGGATGGCGCAGAAGGAAGTCCCTTAGGTCAGATGAGAGTCTCTCCCCAGTCCTAAGCTTCAGTTCCTATGTTCTCAGCTCTGAGCGGATGAGTGTCCCATTGGGGAGCAAAGCAAAGGGGCCCCCTTCCACCCCCAAACTGGCTCTCTATCCAGGTTAGCGAGAGTGATGAGCACCGGAGAGTCTGAGCTCTGTTCACCTTCTCTCCCTCCCTCCAGAGGCCGGAGGCCCCCCTCATGGCACAGGATGCTCTGCTTGTACCTCCACTGATGACTCTCCCAGCAGAAAAACAGGGGCCACTGTCACATCCGGGTCCTTGTGGAAGACGTTGGGCTTGGCGTGGTGCTGGAAGTGACGGAAGTTCCACCATTGGGCTGAGAAACCCTGCAGAATGGGGAGGAACAAGGTCAAGTTCAAGGCACAGAAGGAACTAGGGCAAGGATGGAAAGGAAGGGGCTGGGGCCCAAAGGCCCCTATCTGACCCCCAAACAAGGCAGGTGAGGGAGCTTGTGGTTGCATCCCTCCCCCCACCCAGGGCAGAAGGGCAGAAGGTCCAGAGAGTCCTCCTCCCTGCCTCCATCACCTCTCTGGGAAAAACCTTCTCAGTAGAAATCCCCCTGCAGGCACAGATGGAGCCTGGGTATTTGAGTGGGGAATTGTCAGATGTCAGAGCTGGGAGGGACTATAGGGCAGGAGGTAAAATGTTAGAGATGGGAGGGACCTTAGAACAAATGTTCTAAAGCGATGCTGAGGTGGGAAGGACCTGAGAACAAAGAACACAATGTGTGATCTGGAAGGCCCCTAGAGCAGAGAATGTTACAAGAAGAAGGGCACTCAGAATGTGGGACGTTAGAGCTAGGAAAGACCTGTTAGAGCTGGAGGCACTCTAGAACAGAGAATGCTACAAGTAGAAAGACTCTCAGAACAAAGGATGTACATAGGATGTAAGAGCTGGAGGGACTCTAGAGCAGAGAATGTTACAAGAAGAAGGGCACTCAGAATGTGGGACGTTAGAGCTAGGAAAGACCTATTAGAGCTGGAGGCACTCTAGAACAGAGAATGCTACAAGTAGAAAAACTCTCAGAACAAAGGATGTACATAGGATGTAAGAGCTGGAGGCACTCTAGAACAGAGAATGTTACAAGAAGAAAAACTCTCAGAACAAAGGATGTACATAGGATGTAAGAGCTGGAGGGACTCTAGAGCAGAGAATGTTACAAGAAGAAGGGCACTCAGAATGTGGGACGTTAGAGCTAGGAAAGACCTATTAGAGCTGGAGGGATCTCAGGAGGTGGACTACTGGCCAGGGCCTTGGATGGCCTGAATGGTCTCTTCCAGTCCCAAGTCCCCTCGTTTTTCAGAGGAGAGCTGAAGGCCCAGCGGAGCAGTGAGTTAGCACTTACTCTAGGTGGGGCCTCTGCACTTTACCTGGCCGCCCCTCGGGCTCCAGAGGAAGGAAGCCCTGGTTTTCTGGGAGAAAGAGGCATCCCCCCTTTGCCCCCACACCCCAGGTCCGGCCGGCCCTCACCTTCAGCTGTCCCATCACAAACTGCTGGCCCACATGGTTCCACCTGGACTTCTTGAAGACAGAGACGTGGCCGAGGTCGTGCTGCAGACACCAGCACTGGGCCTGGGGAGAGAGGCAGAGAGGAAGCTCAGCAGCTTGAGCAGACAGGCCCTGGCCCAGGGGGGGCCTGCTCACCCATTCAACTCCAATAGCACTTATGGAGTACCTGCTGTGTGTGGAGCATTTATGGAGTACCTACTGTGTGTGGAGCACTTATGGAATACTTGCTGTGTGTGAAGCACTTATGGAGTACCTGCTGTGTATGAAGTCCTGTCCAAGGTGCTAAACACTCAGACACAAAATAAAATCGTTCCCACTTTCACGGGGGCGGAAGCAGAGAGTGACACATATGGGACATGAGGTAGAGAACTGGGTACATAGGGAAGACCCAAACAAAGGGCTGTAGAAAAGGCTGAGGAAAAACACATGACTGCAGCTGGGAGAATCAGCGTGGGCTTCAAGGCGGAGGCAGCACCTAAGCTGAGCCATGAAGGAAGAAGATTTTAATGTAAACAGAGGAAGAAGACCTACATGTTACAGGTAGGATTGTCTAGTAGTGAGAGTATTAAACTGGGGCCACTGGGGCTCCTGGCCTCAGTTTCCCCATCTGTAAAAATGAAGAAGATAATAGCCTTGATCTCATTGGTTTCTTGAGAGGCTCAAATGAGATAACAAGTATTTAGCAAAACTTTATAAATCCCTTTATAATTGTTGGCTATTGTACCCAACTATCAGAGTACGGGGAAGGGCCATGAAAGCCAGAGAGGGCATTTTGACCTCAGGGATCATAGCTATCATCTCTCTAAAGGGAGAGAGCACCTCCAGGGGCATTTAGTCCAGTGCCTTCATTTTACAAAGAAGGGAACCGAGGCCCAGGGGATGACTTGCCTAGCATCACATAGCTGGTCAGTGTCTGAGACAGGACTCGAATTCGGGTCCTCCTGATTCCAAGGTGGATATTCCACTCATCATCCTGGGTCCTCAAGGAGATTTTTTTTAATTAACAAAAATTCAACCCTGCCCCGCCCATCTTACAAAAGGGAGACCTGCTTTCCCGAGCCGTAGGTCGGGTTTCAGGACAGAGGGTGCTGGCTAAAGCGGACCCCCCTATTCTGTGACCCCTCCGGGTCCCGAGGCGCTCACCTGGGAGATGGCCAGGACCACAGCAGCGAGGAGGGTGGGGCCCCAACCGGTGCCCAGGAGGTAGACCACCAGCCAGGCAAGCCCCTCCATGAGCAAGATGTGGCCCAGGATCAGGGAGAAGAACTCGGTGTCGGCCTCAAACAGCTTCATGTCCTCTGCGGCCCTGCGCAGGGCTCGGAAATCCTCAAGCAGCTGCTCCTGGGGGGGAGGGGGGAGGCGGTGGGTCTCTGGTTCAGTCCCAACCCTAAATCCGGGATCCCCCAGTCTTCTCCCCCGGCCCCCATCGGAGGGCCCAGCTCACCTCCCGGCACACAGTCCCCAAGATACTTGGGCTTCTGGATGCTCTCCCATCTCCCCCCACTCCCCAGGAGCCCTTCTCTCTCTGAGGGATAAAAGGATCTCCTTGTGTGGGGGTGAGCTCCTCACTAGAGGCCTTCTTGTAGAGGGGACTCCTGCTTCAGGGAGAGGTTGGATGTCCTCAGGTGTAAGCTCGTAACTAACCCAAGTCTAGGAAGCATAACTGTCCCATTCTATAGATGAGAAAACTGAGGTCTTCAGAGGGACAGTGCCTGACCCAAGGTCACCCTTGGATGGGACTCCCAAATCCAATACTTATTCTAAAGGATGTGAGGACCATGATTTGGGGGTCTGAGGAAGAGATACTGAAGGTGGTCTGGAGAATGGGTCAGCAATGAAGGAATCAAAAATAACAACATGGCCTCCATCCATCCAGCACTTCTCATTCATTCATCTACTCGTGATTTCCTGAGGAGTTTTCTAGGAGCTCTCTGCCACTCATCATCTCCCTCCATGCTTCCTGAGAATCTGCACAGTCCAGCAGATCTTTATTCCCATTTAAAGCAGCCGTTGTGTGGGGAAAGAGTTAGGAGCATAGACTGGACTGATTTTTGGAACCCTCCTCTTCACCAGACTTCCTCTGGCACCTTGGGCAGCCCCCTTCTATAATCCCTACTTTCCCATTTCTAGCTGGACCAGCCAATCTCAGAGCTCTCTCCAATATCCTATAATGTAATAGGGAGCCATGGAAGCTTCCTGAGCAATGGAAGGACGAGCTTAGGCTCTGGGGCCTGGGACACACTTGATCCCTACTCTCATCTCTTCCCCAGAGAAAGGGATCTTCGCTCACATTTTGCTGTCTGTCCTGGCTGGGCTCTCCAGGGGCCAGCTCTCCGATCAGCAGGGGCTTCAGGAACTTTCTCACAAAACACAGGTCCGGATGGAAGGCGTGGAAAGCGTCCTGGGTGGGGAGAAGAGATGCGTGAACAGACGCAGACAGAGACTCACAAGAGAGCGCAGAAGAACTTTTGCCATCGTTGTCCCCTCCCAATAGACTCCCCCCAGCTCTGACTCTTCCCCACCCTCTTGGTGGCCAGCCATCCGGCTAAATTGTGAACTCTTCGAGGGTAGGGAGTCTTTTTGCTTTTCTTATTTTATGCGGCCTCTGCCCTTGGCACTTAGTAGGCATTTAATGTAATGATTGATTACCCACAAGGCAATGGGGTAAATATAAACCATTAGGAAGCTGCTGTTAACGCTTCCCGGTTTTGCCCTTTGAAAATGGGGTTAACTTGGGACGGCTCTCTGGCAGGCCTTTGGATTTTCAGAAGCTCTTTCCCTCTGAATGGGATGGCAGCAGTCCCACGTGGAGAGGAAATCGTCATAGGATCTCCAGCTAGCTAGGAATAGCTTTTCTACACTCCATCTTCATTTTGGGGGGGGGGAGGTCCTCTGGGTTCCATTGGAAGAGACACAGACCCCAACACGTGCACACACACACACACACACATACTCACACACACACATACTCACACATACACACTCACACACATACTCATACACACTCTCACACACACACACACACTCATACACACATACACACTCTCACACACACATACACACTCTCACACACATACACTCTTACACACACACATACACACTCATACACACATACACACTCTCACACACACACATACACACACACTCTCACACACACACACATACACACTCATACACACTCTCACATACACACACATACACACTCACACACACACTCACACACATACTCATACACACATACACACTCTCACACACACACACACACTCACACACATACACACTCTCACAAACACACACACACACACACCCCTCCGGAGGCCGTCCCTTCTCCTTCCATACAGCAGCTGTGAAAGCTCAGAACCTTTCCCAACACAGAGCTTCGAGACCAAGCAGAACAAAGCTAATAGAATCCTCCTCCATGACGGACGGCCCTTCACATCCCCACAGAAAGCTCCGTTCTTTCCTCCCACCTCCCCTAGCTTTTCTTCTCTAGACTATATCAGCTCCTCTAACCCAGTGCTCAAAGCCCACCGCCATCTTGGCCACTTTCTTCCCAATGGCTCCCCACGATCCTTCCTAAAATAGGAGCCCCCCAGCTGAATACAGCCTTCCCGAGACAGAGTCCAGCACAATGACCGCTTCCCTCCTCCTTGCTTTTCTTAATGCATCCTGGGAAAGCACGAGGTCTTTGGCTGGCCCTCCCAGGCCATTAGTGCACACGGAGCTCCCGGTCTGCAGAAACTCCCAGACCTTTTGAAGAGCTGTCGTCTGACCGCCTTCCCCCCATTTATACTCAAGAAGCTGATTTTTTGAGGACCCATTTTTTCCCCCCAACAAGGTCTCCTGTCATTACAGCAGGCATTTCTGGAAGGACTCCATCTGTAATTGTAATGATCGCGCTCCATCCTGGAATGGACTTGGGAAAATGCCCTCCCCCCTGGAAGTGGGGGCCGCTACGGCTATTGTAAATCCCGTCGGCCGCCGCAGGACAGCTGGGCGGACTGAAGCAGCTGTTTGTTTCTCATGATCTTTTAAAATCCTTTTTAATGGGGCATGAGTCACTGCAGGGGCAGAGGCGGGTCAGGTTTTGAAATAAAACTGATGTCAAAACAAATGATGTCCATCAAAATCAGCAGACAGTGACAGCATGGACTTAACAACTTTCCACCTGAAGTGCCCCCGACCTCCCTCTGCCAGGGGCGGGGCTGGACTCCCATCCACAGTCTTTTATGAAGTTGATTTTCAGAACCTACACATAGAAAAATACATACATGTATGTATGTACGCATAGATAGAGGTATATATCTCTATTCAATTTTATTTGATTATATTTGGTCTTTCATTCTAGTCTATGGATACCCTTTTTTTTCTGAGACAATTGGGGTTAAGTGACTTGCCCAGGGTCACACAGCAAGAAGGGTTAAGGGTCTGAGGCCAGATTTGAACTCAGGTCCTGACTGCCGGGCTAGTGCTCTAACCACTGCACCACCTAGCGGCTCCGCTATGATCCTGGAGAGCTAAGTTAGTCTCAGCTCTGAGGCGGATCGGGTCAGCAGGCCGTGTAGTTTCATCCAAACCAGTGTCAAAAGTAAAATGCTGAGCGGCCCAGGGTGGGTCCCTGGGGCACTCCACTAAAGGCTTCCTTCCCCAGGGGCTGCTACTGACCCACCCATGACTGCTCTCAGATTGGTCAGTTAGCCAGTCAACGGATCAGTCACTGGGCTAAACACTGGGTTCAAAGCTCACCTCTATTAATTCCTATTGGAACAGAGGCCAGCCTCTTCTCTTTTGGGGAGTCTCAGTTTCTTTATTTGCAAGATGGGGGAGAGGGCCTGTTTGGGCGAGGCGGCCTCCCTGAACTCCCATCTAGCTCCAGGTCTCTGTTTCCAAGATTGGAAGGACCATGGCGTCAGCCCTACGGGTGCTGGGAGGGGACTGACGGCAGCCTGCGGGGAGGGGCTGGACGGACCCTCTGGGAGACCACACACTCACACATCCCTACAAGTTTCTATTTCTATCCTTCGCTCTGGGGGTGAGATCACTACCGGCCTCCTCCCCATCTGGCGGCGTCCCAAGTGGGGATGATTCATGTTTCCTGTTCCCCCAGAGGCACTTCCCGTCTCCCTGGATACCTCAGCAAGGTACAGGGAGGGGGCCACTGCCTCTCCAAGTGGGAACCGAGAGGCAGGCGGGGGAGGTCTCACGATGAGCTGGAGAAAAGCCTCTGCCGGACCTGGAGGCAGGAGAGCCTCCTCTCTGCCAGCGCTTGCCGGCCCTGCCCTCCGGGGCCCGGTTTCTTCATCTGTAAACTGGGCCCAGCAGCACCTCCGGCTCAGAGAGGGGGTGAGCTGCGGGTGAGATAATGCCCAGAAATGACTCCGTAATGTTAATGCATAATGAATGCCGGCCATTAGGACGCTTTGGGGGAGGTCACTTCTTGTCAGAACCTGTAAGTCCTTGTCTTTGAGATTTCCTGGACACACAGAGAGGCTTGTTGCCTCTGGCCACAAGACCAGGAGCATGAGGGGCCTGAAATTAACCCTTGGCCTTCTGGACTCCGAGACCTCTCCCCCAGCCCCCTGGGACTCCCAGACCTCTCCCCCAGCCCCCTGGGACTCCCAGACCTCTCCCCCAGCCCCCTGGGACTCCCAGACCTCTCCCCCAGTCCCCTGGGACTCCCAGACCTCTCCCCCAGCCCCCTGGGACTCTCAGACCTCTCCCCCAGTCCCCTGGGACTCCCAGACCTCTCCCCCAGCCCCCTGGGACTCCCAGACCTCTGTCCTTGGCCCCTCTCATATAACTATCCTTATAAGGGTCCTCATGATAACAGCCAAGAACTTTTAAATGTGTTTTTCTCACTTTCACTCTGTGAAATAAAGGAACACAAGGCTTGTTCCCATTTTACAGACCAAGAAAATGAGGTTCAAAAAAGGAGTTTATCTGGGAGGGAGAGGCAGCCCAACTAAATGAAGAGCTCGGCCTCAGAGTGTGGGCTGTGGCCCTACTGTGGACTCCTTGGGGGAGTGAGCCGCCCCCCGCTCCAAGTGGCCGCTTCTCCAGAAAAAGGAGGGAATCAGCCCTTCTCTGTGCCCACACGGAGCTCTTGTGAAGAGAGCTCAAGAACCTTTCAAGCTTCATGGAGAGGCGAGGCGGATGCATATGAGAGGGAATGGCGAGGGCAATCTTGAGGAGAACTTTGCAGGAGACACTCATGGGGGGAGGGGGGTGTAAAACAAGAAGCTCATTTGGGCTGAGCAGCAAGCCCGGGACTGGTGTGCAACCAGGAAGGTTTCACGGAGGAGGAGGCATCGAGTCTGGAGAAGGGCAGAGGCTCTGGGAGAGGACTTTTGGAGGGAGTTGAGGCTCAGATCGAACATCAGGCTGGCGCCTGGGAGCCACAGATGCGTGAGGGGGAGGCTGGCCTCCAAGCCGAAGCTTCAGCCCCAGTGCTGGTGACTCCATGTGGCACTGAGCTCTCCGGGTCTCCCTCCAGCTCGGCGGCCTCTGCCTGCTCTCCAGTATGACCCGAATCCCTTCCCCGGCTCCCGCCTGTTGTCTCCCTTGGGTAAAGGAAGGAGCCAGGGTAGAAAGTGGCAGCTCAGAGCTAGGTCAGGGAAGCGATTTCTCAGTGCCTTAAACCCACACCCTGACATGAGGAATATTTAAGGCCCGACAGATGGCTGTGGTTCCGGCCTCGCATCTTTCTTGGAGATTGTTGAGGGACACTGGTGGGGAACAGGGGCAGAAATGGAGGCCTGGGCTCCCCAGGGCAGATCTAGACCTGATCTGCTACTGAGTGTCAGGAGGACTGTTTGGGCTTGAACCCGTCTTCCTGGTTCCGGGGCTTTCTCTCCATCCCCAGTGCTAGTCTGCCTCTCAGAGGCAGAGGGAAAGGGCGCTGGGTTTGAGTGGCTCTAGTTCTGGCTCAGGTTGTATGGGCACTCCACAAACCAGGAGCTTTCAGAGCCTAGTCTGAAAGGAGAACAGGCTCTGGCCACAGGACCACAGAGGCTCAAGGTGGGGAGCTCCTATCCAGAGCCACAGGGCGGGGACACGGGGAAGAAAAAAGCGTGGCCTGAGCTTGTGCTCAGCGTCCAGGCTCCTTTCCAGGGAAGCCACAGTGGTCTCTGCCACACTCCCCGTTCTCAGCTCACGCTCTGCGAATGCTGCCGGCAGCCTCCCACGGGCGCCTCACCCTGCTGAAGCTCTGAGTGGAGAAGCCCGGCACACCCGGCGTGACTTTGGGGGACCCGAGTCCTGTGTTCTAGGACGCCTTCAAGCTCTGACATTCCATGTTCTGAGATCTACTCAGACACTGGGTGTCCTGGTGCCCTCCAGCTCGGACATCCATGTTCTAGGATCCTCTTCTGACACTAACATTTTCCATTCTGTGTTCTAGGGTCCCTTTCAGCACTAAGGTTCTACATCCTGTGTTCTAAGGTCCCTTCCAGCTCTAATATCTGATGTTCTAAGATCTTTATCAACTCAGACCTTCTATTTCTTGGTGCCTTCCAGCTCTGACATCCAGATTCTCGGATCCTCTTTCGGTACTGACATTCTACATTCTGTTCCAATTCTGACATTTTGTGGTTCTAGAACTAAAATTCTTCGTCTGTGTGCTAAGGTCTTTTTCAAAACTATCACTCTACATCCTGTGTTCCAGGATCCTTTCGAGCTCTAACATTCTGGGTTCCAATATACTTTTCACAACTCTGTGTTCTATGTTCTAAGGTCTCTTCCAGCTCTAATATTCTTTATTCTAAGACATTCTAAGACAGTCCTGATGCTTTCCAGCTCTGACATACAGGTCAGAGATCTCTTTCAGCACTAATAGTCTACATTCAGTATCCTAAATTCCCTTCCAGATATAACATTCTGTGTTCTAGGTCCCTTCCAGCTCTAACATCCAGACCTTAGGAGCCTCTTTTGGCTCTATATTTTACAGTCTGTGTCCAGCTCTAACATTCTGTCAGCTAAATCCTTTCAAAACTAAGGTTCTACAATCTGTGTTCTAAGGTCCTTTCCAGCTCTAAGAGAGCTCCAAGATACCTTTTACAAATAATGTTGTGTTCTGTGTTCTAAGGTCCCTTCCAGCTCTAATATTCCATATTCTAATATTCTAATCAGATGTTCTATGTCCTGATACCTTCCAGCTCTGACATACAGGTTCTAAGATCTCTTTCAGTATGAATGGTCTACATTCAATGTTCTAAGGTTCCCTTCCAGCTCTAATATTCTATGTTCTAAAATCTCTAAAATCCATAGTTGTGAACATTTTCTCCATCATTTGGGTGAATCTAGACAATCTCAAAAACAAAGGGCAAAGTCCTGATTTGTAAAGATTACTGATTTCTGGGGTGTAGCTTGCATTGAAAATGTATCATCGGGGAGGCAGCTAGATGGCACTGTGGCTAGAGCACCCACCCTGGAATCAGGAGAACCCAAATTCAAATGGGGCCTCAAATGCTTAACACTTATTAGCTGTGTGACCCTGGGCAAGTCACTTAACCCCAACTGCCTTGCCAAAAAGTAAATAATTAAAAAGAAAATCTCTCATTTGAAGGATGGCCAGAAGGTGCAACGGATAGAGCATTAGCTTTGGAATAAGGAGGATCCAAGTCACTTTAACCCCAATCGCCTTAACAAAAATTAAATAATTAACAACAAAAAATCTGTCATTTGAGGGAGGCTAGATGGTGCAATGGATAGAGCATTCGCTTTGGAATAAGGAGGATCCAAATTCAAATATGGCCTCAGACGCTTGACACTTACTAGCTGTGTGACCCCAGCCAAGTTATGTAAGGTTCCCTTCCAGCTCTAATATTCTGTGTTCTCAAATCTCTTTGAGAACTACTGTTCTACGTTCTATGTTTTAAGGACCTTTCTATCTCTGCCTCCCCAAAAGGAAATCTAACCGCCGGCTCTCCTGAGCCAGTACCTGATAATCTTCCTCCTCTTCCCCCTTTGGGCTTCCCCGAGCTCCCTCAAGCAGCAGCTCAAATCCCCCCTTTCCTGGTGTCCCCCCGCTGTCTCTGGCCACGACACTCCTCTGTGCAGGTTTTGAGGGTGCCCTATTATTTATGCATCATCTCCCCACTAGAAAGCAACCTTCTGAAGGGCGGGGCTGATCCTGGCCTTTCTCTGTACCCCAAGTTTAGCCTACTACCTAATAAGCATTTAGTGGAGGCTTTCTGACCAAATGACCAGCGACCAGCGACTGGTGTTGGTGTGGGGGGATATGGGGGGACCAGAAGGAAGGATCCCCTACCACGGGGCCTCCCCTGCCCCCCCCCCCGAACTGCAGCTCCCTGCTATCTCCTAAGATGCCCAACCTCTGACCTCACTTAAAACAACTGGAGCAATGTCCTGCCAGGAGTCTGGAGCGGAAAGACTGGTTGTAGGAATGTGGGAACTCCTACGGGACTGGGTGGGACGGAGAAGGGAGCTAATAATAATGTGGCCACCCCCCCCTCCAGAAAGCCCTTTCCTTGGGAGGCGACCGGACCGAGGACCCGACTCCCCAGGGAAGGAAAACTTAGACCAAACAATTCCTGCCCCAACCCTGCCCCCCGATGTCCAGGGCCAGCCCTGCCCGCAGCAAAGCGATAAGGAGGGGCTTTCCCGACGGTGACCCCAGGAACAAAGGCAACCCAAGCCATAATCTAGGCTGGATCTGATGCCGGCTAAAGGCTTCCGTCCGTGTGGCTCACACCAGGCTGTCTGGAGCGAGCTGGCCAGGCCTTTGGGCACCGCCATTAAGCCGATCTCAGATCATTGTTCAGGGAGCAGATTGCTCTTGAGTCATTTTTCAATCCTGTCCAACTCTTCGTGGTCCCTTGGGGGGGGTGAGGTTCTGGCAAAGGCACTGAAGTGGTTTGCCATTTTTTCCCTCCAGCTCATTTTACAGATGAGGAAACTGAGGCAAACAGTGACATGACTTGCCCGGGTAACACAGCTAGTGAATGTCTGAGACTAAATTTGAATTCAGTTCTTCCTGACTCCATGCCTGGCTCTCTATTCTATGCCACCTAGATGCCCCCTGTGGATAATGTGTATCACATAGCACACACACACACACACACACACACACACACACACACTCATTCCCGCTTGGCTCCAGGGCCAACTGGTGTTTATGCCCATTAGTTTCTCCAGGAGAGTGGGCCACGGAGATAGCTTTCTATGGTGGGCGTAGGGTTCTAGACAGCGGCCCCCTGACCTGGCAGCCCACTAGTTTCCTATGAACAGATGGCTGACTTCTGGCCTCAGGTCCTGGGCCCTCAGGGAACAGAAGAAATCTTCCCTAGGAAGTGTGGGAGCCTCGGCCATGTTTCCATGCTGAGCCTGGAGAAAGGGGCAGGAAAATATGAAGGCCCAACCCTGGCAGGCGGAGAAGGCGGCTGCCTCCATGATGGAGCAGTCCTGGGGACACCCCGGTGCCCTGACACCCTTAGGGATTCATTTCTTTGGCTGTGGAAGTGCTTCCGAGGGCCTGGAGAGGCAGCCCCTCGGGCCTCGGGCTCAGGCGGGGACTCTGGGGCAGCCTGCGGTAGGTTCGGGCACAGGGGAGAGCAGCCCGGAGAGGAGCAGGGATCACCTCGGCCCTCGCTTTCATTCCAATTTTAACGGGATGTTCTTGGTTTCGGGGTCCTGAGGTCTCAGATCCCAGCTCCTCAGCATCCTTGCTGTGAGGCAGAGGACAAGCCCTTAAATTTCTGTTTCCTCATTTGTGAAATGGGGCTGATTCTTTCCCGTTAGAGCTGAGAACAGAACCGCTGCTTGGGAGGTAGTGAGCTCCCCGTCCCTGAAGGGCTCAGCGGCCTCCACCCAGCACTGGAATCCTGGCCCCGCACCGTGCCCAGGGCTTGCCAAGCCAACTGTATCAGTTGTGGAGCCCTGACATTGCTGTGGGAGGGCTGCCCTTTGCTCTGAACCACCCCCCACTCCACACACAGGGAGCTGTTCTTGCGGGAGCTCCACCCCAGGAAAGGGGCCTGGCTCCTGCGGTCCAGACCTCTGTGCTCAGAACACCAGAGGCAGGATTTGAACCCCTCTTGAGGAGCCCAGGGACCTCCCTCCGGCCCCTGGGCAGCGAGCCTTAGCTAACCCTGCTCCCGCCTTCCAGGAGCTGCTTCTGGCCAGTCCCCCAGCACGGGCGGGAGGCAGGCGCCAAGCCCAGCTTCCAGAGGCGGGCGGCTCCCCTGCCCAGCCAGGATGGCAGGAGAGGCAGGCCCACCAGCTGGCTCTTGGGAGACTGGCTCAGACAGCGGGCACCGACCCTGGGGGACAGTGAGTCACCCTTCTCCCCGGGCAAGTTCCTTCCCTTCTCTGGGCCTCAGTTTCCCCATCTGAAAAGCGGGGCTTCCAACCCCACGGCTCTGATCATTTGGGGACCGCCCCAGTCTCGGCTGGCTTTTTCATTAGGGCGGCAGCCCCTCCTCCCATGCCGGGCCAGCCCCTGGGAGGCGGGTCGCACTTGCCCCCAGCTTGTGGGGCTGCCCAGGGCGCCCAAGCCCGCGTCCCAGCGCGCAGGAGGGTTTGGCTCGGCCAGCGCTGCGCCTCGGCCTCAGTGGCCCCGTGGGGGGCAACGGGGCCCCTGGACTCCGGGAGCCGGGCTGGGGCAGGGCCGGCGCGCCCCCTCCCCTGCGCTCCCCTCAGGGCCAGGACGCAAATTGGAGGGCGGGGGCTGCCTACCGTAGCATCCTCTCCCGCGTGGTGGCTGATGAGGCGGCTGCCCCCGGGGTGCCGCTCGGCCCAGCGGCTGATGTCGTACACCTTCCGCTCCACCACCAGCCACTTGTCGGTGGGCAGGCAGTGCTTCCGGATCTCCTCCCAGCCGTAGGTGGGCACGGGGGCCCCCCGCGCGCCGCCGCCCGGCCCGGGCTCCCCCATGGGCCCGCGCTCCGTCCCGGGCTCCCCCGCGCTCCGCCGCCGCCGCCGGTCCGCCAGCCGTCCTCGGAGGCCCGGGCCGCGGGGGCCCCAGGGAGCGGCCCTGCTCCGTCTCCGGGCGCTCCGCTCCCTCCCCGGCCGCCGTGGCCGGCCCTGCTCCGCCCGGAGGCTGTCAGCCTCCGAGAACTTTTCCCTCCCTTATAAATCCATTCACGGCGGCGCTGGGCCGCCCCCTCCTCCTCCTCCACATCCTCCACTCGTCATCCTCTCTGGCCGCGCCGCGGCACCGGGAGCAGGCGGCCCGGGCGCCAATCCAATCCCTGTGTCAACAGGCCCGGGGGCTGCCATTGGCTGGCTGCGGGGCGCCGGGAGGCCGGCGACCCCGGCCCCCGCCCCGCCCCCCGCCCCCGGGCTGCCCGCGGGGCCGAGCGCACGCTGCTTCCCCCGGCCTGGGCAGAACCTGAACTCGGGGCGGCCTCTTTCTCAGCCCCCGGGAGCAGAACAGGGATGGGAGGGGGGAGGGGCAGGCTGCAGCCTTCCCCGTCAAAGCCCGGCTACAAGGCCGTTTCCCCCCCTGCTCTCGAGAGCTCGCGCACTTCCAGCCCCGCTTCTGTGAAAAAGGCCTTCCAAGAGCCCCCCGCGCCCCCCCCCCCGTCTGGGGGTCAGGTGCTCAGCTGGAGCCTCGGAGGCTGGTAGCCCAACCCCCTCGTGTCACAGAGGGGAAAATGAGTCCCTGGGAAAAGGACTCAGGGGGACCCAAGCCTAAGAAGCTGCAAATGGGAAATAGGACCCCACAGTAGGAGGCGTGAGGACCCCCGGGGAGCACGAGATGTGAGGACCCCGAAGCAGGAGGTGTGAGGACCCCTGGGGAGCACGAGGCGTGAATACCTCGCAGCAGGAGGTGTGAGGACCCCCGGAGCAGGAGGCGTGAATACCCCGCAGCAGGAGGTGTGAGGACCCCTGGGGAGCACAAGGTGTGAGGACCCCCAGGAGCTCGAGGTGTGAGGACCCCGCAGCAGGAGGTGTGAGGACCCCCGGAGCAGGAGGTGTGAGGACCCCCGGAGCAGGAGGCGTGAATACCCCGCAGCAGGAGGTGTGAGGACCCCTGGGGGGCACGAGGTGTGAGGACCCCACAGCAGGAGGTGTGATGACCCCTGGGGAGCACGAGGTGTGAGGACCCCCAGGAGCTCGAGGTGTGAGGACCCCGCAGCAGGAGGCGAGAGGACCCCATGAGCTGAGAAGTCACCTCCGCCAGCCTCCGTTTTACGAAGGACCGTGTCTCCTAGGGAGGAAACAGCAGATCAGGAATTCGAACCCAGGCCCCCTGACCCTCTCCCTCCCAAGTGACGCCTCCGGGTCACACAGCAATGGGCATCAGAGGGGGGACGTAGACCCCCTCCCCCATTCCGAGGTTGGTAGAATAATACACTGAGCTGGCCCTGAGGGCAGAAGAGCCCGGCTGGGAGTGTGTGACGGGGAGTTTCCTGGGAATGGGACTGAGGGAGCAGGGAGGCCCCCCAGGTCAGGGCCATCTGGGTCCGGCCAGCATCGAGTGCCCCAGCCCAGGCTCTGGACCCCCTCCCTTCCCTTTACCGCAGAGTCAGGTGACCCAGTCCGAGTCCCTTGCACTTCACTCCTAGGTCTAGCTCTGGGGTCATTTAGGATCCAGGGGCTGATCCCTTTTCTCCTTGCGGCGGCCTCAGCTCCTTCCCCTTCCCAGACACAGCCCGCTGTGGGCAGTGACGCCATCAGGGCTGGGGACAAGCGGCTGGATGCGGGCCAGCTCCCCCAAGGAGCGCCCGAGGTCAGGAGCCACCCCAGGGGCTGCTACCAGCTGCGGGAGGGGCCCTGTCCCACTTGTTGGAGCCGGGACAGCTCCGACAGGGAAGCCGAGAGGAGACGGGGGGGGGGGGGAGGGGGAGCCAAGGGGGCGGGTCAGGAGACCTGACCCAGGCCAGGAGGACTAGAGGAGCCGTCTCTCCGATGCCCTCCACCTAAGCCATTTCATTAGGGGAAGGGAATACTCCCTCCGCTGGTGCAGATCGCAGCCCCTCGGTAGTTGATGGCCTCTGAGGGTTGTGAGAGCCTGGGCTGCCCTTTCTGGCTGAGACCCGTCCCCGCCCTGACAAGGCCTTCAGGAAGACGGAGTCCCTCCTCCGCAGGATGAAGGGCGAAGACCTTGGGGGGGGGGGGGCAAGGGAAGGGAGAATATGATTATTATTTATGCTAATAATAGGAGGAAGGGTGGGGAAGCCGGACAGCTGGCGGGCTCCGGGGAGATTCTGACTCGCGTGGCGCCAGTGCCCTCTCACTCCGAGCGGCTCCCCGAGAGACGGGTTCTGCGTGGGGTTCACGGATGGGGGCTGGGGAGAGAGTCGGCGCGTCTGGGAGCCTGGAGCAAAATTACCTCTTCTCCCACTGAAATGGAGCATTTCCGAGGGGGGAGGGGTCTGACCGGGAGTTTGTGGGGCTCCCGGCTGTCTGAGAATGGGCCCAAAGATCCCCACTCCCCACACACGTACGTGGCCCATTAGTAACCAAGAGTAATTAGTGCCTCAGGCCAGAGCCGGGCTGGCGGAGGGAAGGCCCGGGGCTGAGCTGCCCGCCAGCCAATCACCGAGGCCGGCGCCCCCCCCCCCCCGCGGAACCGGGGGCAGGGGCGGGGCCAGAATGAGCCCAGTGTCCGCCAGGCAAAAGGAGGCTCTTTGTGGAAGCGCCCGCCGCTCCTCCCCCTCCCCCCACCCCCGCAGGGGGCGCCGATCTGGACCCAACCGCCGTCTGTCAGCAACTATTATAAGGAGAAGGCCCGGCGTGGGCAGAGCCCAGGGCGGGGCCGCTGCGCGGGCCCGGGGGGAGGCGGAGGGGAGCTCAGGAGCAGAGATTTGAGCAGGGATTTGCACCGTATCTACAGGTCACGTCAAGGATCCCAATGCCCTCTGGCTCTGGAGAACAGTGGATGTGAGTGTGTGTGAATGAGTGTGTGGATGTGACTTAATGTATACATATGTGGATTAGTGTGAGATTGTATGTGTGTGTTTGTGTATGGATGAGTGTGTTTCTATGTGGCTGAGTGTATGTATTATGTGTGTGTAAGTGTATGTGTGAGGGAGTGAACTCAACCGCTCAAGTGTGTACACACCATCTTCTCTGGCTCTGAGAGAGAGATTCCGGGCGGTGGCAGCTCACCAGCAGCCCGTGGGGGGGGTGCCCATTGGCCCCTGTATTAGGGGTCAGACGCCCTGCCTTAGACTGGAATCCCAGCTTTTCTCTTCAGCACTTGTGTGCCTTGGGATGTCACTTCCCCTAGTCTCCTCCCTTATGAGAGGTATGGCCTAGATGGCCCCCAAGATGCCCTCTCACTCTAGAATGCACCCCAGGCTTGGGCAGTGGGATACTAGGAGCTTTCCGGTTCCCCTTTCCCCTTCTTTCTGCCCCTCCCCCATTTAAGATGCCGGTATGGCTGATTACAGGATCACAGATTTAGAGTTTACTTAATCCAATCCGCTAGTGATTTACCAAGAATGGAATTGACTTGCCCAAATCACAAAATTAGTAAATGGCACAGCCAGGATTTCCGCCTCAATCCTCAGAACAAAGCCAGTGGTCTCAGTGGACCCCAGTGGCCCTCCAGTCAGGGAGATCCTCCTCCCCCCCCCCCCCCACACCATGAGGCTTTCAATGAATCAGAAGAGAGTCCTCTTCCTTCCTTCCTTATTGAGCAGCTCCTCCATGGAGGGGGCCACTCCCTGCACCTGGAATTTGAAATGCACACACTTAACTTCTGGGGGGAGGAGGAGTCAGAGAGGTGGACCAGTGGCAACTTCTGTGCTCATCTGGAGTTTATGTCCAGCTGGGGGAGGCTCAGAAGTTGGGGAGAACAGACTCACCCAAACGGGAGAAGGAAAGGAGACACAGTCAGCCTCGATGTCTTCTGGCATCCAAATGGTTGGGAGCCCCAGTAAAGAGGCAGTTTCATTCTTTCCCCCTCCCCTGCCTCACACCATTCTGGGTAATTTCATATTCTGAATCTGAAAAATGCTTCTCTTCCCCTGGGCTCTCCACTTCCAGAGGTGGTAGGATGGCAGATGTTGAAATTCAGAAGGCTCTTTAGGAAGGAGCACATAGAACGTCAGAGCTGAGCCATCCCTTAGAACAGAGGGTGTCCAAGTTTGATGGGATCCTAGAATACAGGATGGCAGAACTGGGAGGGACCTTCAATCATTTAGTTCAAATTTTCAGTTTATAGAGAGGGAGAAAATATTATAATCCTATCTCTAGGTCTGCACTCCCAGCACTATAATTCATGAGCCCTCATCGGTGTGTTTTCTTTAGCAATCGGCCAGTAGAGTCAATGACCACAAAACAAGGCATTTATTGTAATAATTTGGTAAAAACAATAGCTATAAAGCATCTCCCCTCTAAACCTGTTCCCTCTCAATTACACACACTGTTTGGGGGAAGGGGAGGCTCCGATTTAAAATATGGACCTATTGAGGCATACATGCAGGATTGCACATAAAGCAAGAGCAGTTTACAACTCCTACTACTGTGGGGCCTGGAAGTCTTTTTTCTCTGTGGAGTTCTCATGAAAACTGTCTCTGCTGGGCATGGTGCTCAACTGGTTCCCAAGGGCTTCCCTCTGTTGTTCAACTATCCATTGCCAGGGCCACTTCTCTCTTGATTCCATGCCTTGAGGTTGCTTCCTTCCTTAAAGATCATCTTTCTGTAACTGAGTCTGTCTAGACTCTGTGTTTTTTTTCCCCAATGATGCCTTGAACTCTCAAACTGCTGAAAGGTGAGCGTCTCTTAGGCCATTGCTTGACACCGTGGCCAGTGTGCAGTGGTGTTGGGTGGGGGAAAGAGAGGGATCTCCTCTCTTCGGGAATCTTGTGAGCTGTGATATTCCACCCCCCCAATTCCCCAGGCCTTAGCTACTGAAAGCATGCCGAGATATGGCTAATATGTTTGCTCAGCCAACCCTCTTGTTCCCTTCTGACTCATTCAGAAACTTGTTCATATTTTGTTAAGGGTTCCGTAGGTTCTGACACATAATACTTCATCAGCTCTGCTACCTGTTTTTTCTGTGTTGACAATCAACTGTGTTGAGAGAGAAGGATGTGATTTCCATGACATCAGATCTCTGCATTAGAATGCACAAAATATGTCTAATAAACAAGGTGAGCTCCAGTTGCAAATGCAAAGAGGTCTGAACTGAGACTTGGTTGGAGGCATCTAATAATAGCTAGCATTTAAGTAGAGCAAAGCTTTGTTCCTGTCTCATTTGAGTCTCATAACAACCCTATGAGGTGGATGCTGCTATTATACCTATTATTCAGACAGGGAAACTGAGGGTGGAAAAAAGCCCAGATTCCCATGGCTAGTAATTCTCTGAGGTCAGATTTGAACTCAGTTTTTTCCAACTTCAAACCCATACATGCTCTTAACCAGTGTACCACTTAGGTGCCTTTGGTTCTGAAAGGATAGATAGATAGATAGATGGATGGATAGATGATAGATAAATAGATATAGATAGATAGATAGATAGATAGATAGATAGATAGATAGATAGATAAATAGATAAATGGAAGGATGGATGGATGGATGGATGGATGGATGGATGGATGGATGAATAGATAGATACTCTTTGTAGACAATAATGTCTTGGCTCACTGTTCTGGCAAACTGTATATGATCCTTGGTGTTCTAGAGTACTCTCAGAGATCTCAGAATTTTACTATCATTAGTTTGAGCTTCCATCAGCTGTGTTATTCCAATCACTCTTTTTAAAAAAAAAAACAAAAAAAAAAAACTTGATACTATCTAGTTTTGTTTTACACAAGTGTTTCCCCCCTCAATAGTATTTTTCCCCAATTACACATAAAGATAGTTTTCAACATTCATATTTGTAAGACTTTTCTCCCTCCCTCCTTTACTTCCCCCTTCTCAAGACAACAATCTGTTACAGCCAACCACTCTTTGATATTAGGGCCCAGTGCCTAACACTCCAGATTCATTTAACCAATTAATACTGGCCAGATTTTACAATGGAATATCTACTTTGAAGATACAAGAACAAACCGAAAACCTCTCCTGCAATGTTGTAGGTGGGCAGGGATACCCCCTTGTATCCCCCCTCAGTCTCTGGGTAGTTAAAGCTCAGAGTAGTTCTGTTTCTACTTAGCACCCATTCGGCTGTGGTCACCTCCAAAGGCAGCAGCATTATCGAGGTGGGATGAATCCTCATTTCAGTTACCACAGAGAAAGCTGAACTCCCCATGATCACTGACTGCCCACCGAAATGCTGGGGTCCCCCTCCAGACCTTTCAAACTTCAAAGTGATCACCCCGAATCCCTTAAGCAGTAGCTATGAGTCAAGGAGTTGGCTAACTTACTTTAATGATCATTTCATTCTTCAAAATATGGAGGAACTCACAAGGAGGAACTTATATGCTGGATCTGATTCACATCCATAAGGAATCGTGTCCTTGAGAGGAAAGGACCACGACATACTAGAATTTGTAAGAGAGAAGCTGGGTACAATCTGCCATGCTCATTCGACTTCAAGGTTTAACAAAGGGGTGCCGCAGTGCACAGAGCCGGGAATTCATCTTCCCAAGTTCAAATCCAGTCTCAGACACTTCCTAGCTGTGTGACTCTGGGCAAGTCACTCCACCCTGTTTGCCTCATTTGTAAAATGACCTGGAATAGAAAATGGTAAACCATTCCAGTTATTAAAAAAAAAATTTTAAAAATCAACCAGAACCAAATGGGGTTACAGAGAATTGAACTTCTAAACAACAGCAATGAACTTTAATGAAGACAGCCAGCAAGAAAGCCTTCGGGCAAGGATGACTACTTTGCTCTTTCAGTCCAGCCAACTATCTGCTGGCTCAAAGATTCCTTTGAATCCCCAGCACACTCCCCTTATCAGGCTTTATTCTCTCCAGTCATTCACATCCAGCAAGATGTCTGCCCCCCAAGGAATCTAGACTCTCCAGACGCTCCCGGTTGGCCTGAAAATAAGGGGCACCAGAGCAAAGGTGCGAGTCAGCAGGAGCCTTGACATGGCTCCTTCATCCCACGTTCTTTGCTGCGCATACCTGCCAGCAGCAACATTCCTGGTTCTTGTGCAATATTACTGTTAGCGACGAGTCACCCTTCTTATTTGTCTTTCTCAAATTTCATCCCATTAGATTCAGCTGGACTTTCTCTCTTGTCAAGATTTGTCTTTAGAGATTCTCGCCATCCTCAGGGAAGCTGTCCAGAGCACCACATCAAAATGGATTCCTTCTGGAGAGTAAGGTCCTTCAAGATGCTTGTGTTCCAGATGACCTTGTACTGATTGTGTTGAACTCTATCACACCCCAGGACCTCTGAAATGAGAGCCGCCCTCATTTATGAGAGTTCCGTCTCTCAGGCTACTCAGGAAAAATGAAGTGGGTGAAAAATGCTTCTCACTCAGACTCTCTGGCATGTTCAGGTCAAATGAGACAGTGTGTGAGACCTTGTGCAAACCTTAAAGTGTTCTTTAAATATTATTATCATCAATAAGATCATGCTTGTTTTTTCTCATACAGCATGACGAATGTGGAAATATGTAGAGAAGAAATGCACATGTTTAACATATATTGGATTACTTGCTATCTGGGGGAGGGAGGTGGAGGGAAAGGAGAGAAAAAACTTGGAACACCAGGTTTTACAAAGGTGAATGTTGAAAACGATCTTTGCTAGGAAAATAGGAGGGGAATGGGATGTGGAAGGGGGAGGGTGATAAAAGAGA
Organism: Sminthopsis crassicaudata; assembly: GCF_048593235.1. Classification (NCBI taxonomy): domain Eukaryota; kingdom Metazoa; phylum Chordata; class Mammalia; order Dasyuromorphia; family Dasyuridae; genus Sminthopsis; species Sminthopsis crassicaudata. The sequence continues at coordinate 248,317,370 of NC_133622.1, forward strand.
GGGCATATTGTAGGGAGGGAGCATTCAGGAGCAAAACACTTTTGAGGAGGGACAGAGGGAGAGAGAATAAATGGGGGAAATACAATTAATAATAGTAATTGTTAAAAAAAAAATCAAAGCAAGTGTCTCTGATGGAATATTATTGTTCTCTGGGAAATGATGAGCAGGATGCTTTCAGGAAAAAAAAAAAAAAAACCAACCATCTGGAGATGTACTGTATACAAAGTGAAATGCACTGTATACAAAATAATAGCAATGTTCTAGGATGACCAGCTGTAAATGACTGTTATTCTCAGTAGTACAGTCATCAACACCTACTCTGAAGGACCCATGATGAAAAATCCTATCCATACCTAGAGAAGGAACTGTATCTGAATACAGATCAAAGCATTCTCTATCACTCAATCTCTTTTTTTTAAACTTAATTTTTCTGGAGGGTTTTTATTTTCATTAGGGTGGGAGATCTTTCACAACTTGACTTTTATAGAAATGTTTTGGATCATTTCACATGTGTTAGCAATAAAATTCTGTCAGAGATGCTGTGTGGCTGCCAACCATCAGTGAAGAATTAGACCTAAAGGGCAGCGGAATAGGCTGAGCTACAGGAAAGAAGGTGGCAACCTTTGACAAAGAAATGTTCAAGAAAAGTGACACAAGGGGCAGCTAGATGGCACAGTGGATGGACTGCTGGCCCTGAAGTCAGGAGGATCTGAGTTCAAATCTAGCCTCAGACCCTTCCTATTTGTATGACTCTGGGCAAGTCATTTAACTCCAATTGCCTCAGCAAAAAATAAATAAATACAAATGGTCAAGGACAATTAAAAGAAAAAAAAAAAAAAAAAGTGACACAAAGGACTTGAAAGCGATGCCTCATTGGGAAGGGAAATGATCCAGTCCTATGATAAGAGAAAGCAGTACCCAATGAACAGCCCATCTGCTCCACTGGCATTTTTATTGTTGTTTAGTCATTTTCAGTCAACTCTTGTGACCCCATTTGGGATTTTCTTGGCAGAGATACTGGAGTTATTGGCTATTTTCTTCTCTTAGCTTATTTTACAGATGAGGGAACTGAGACAGACAGGGTTAAGTGACTTGCCCAAGATAATACAACTGGTGAATGATGGAGATTGGATTTGAACGCAGGTCTCCCTGACTGCAGGCTCAGTGCTTGAGCTTTGGCTTTAGCTTTTTTTAGATGAAAAGAATTTAAATCTTCTCTGGTAAGGGAGAGGCATACTTGCCATTGTACTCCAGTGTATGCTAGCAGAATTGAGCTCAGTGAACAAACACTTCAGCTGGAGACCAACAGAGACTTCCCAACAAAGACAACACAGCATACAAGCATTTATTAAATGCTTCCTATATTTCAGGCACAATACAAAGTGCTGTAGATATAAAGACAGCCAAATACACACATACACACACACACACACACACACACATTTGCCTTTCTTTTTATCTATACACACATAGGTGTGATGGAGGAACCCTGAAACTGTCCTTCTTGACCTTTGGGTTGAGCCCTGAAACTCTCCTGAGAGGGAGCCACCCTTCCAGGCAGTTAAGTGATTTCATTAAGGCCCAGGCCACTCCCTACTTAGCTCCAACTTAAGTGGTCTCAGTTAGCTGGAGAGCTAGATTTCTATCAATCCCTACTGAGCTGAAAATTGGCTCAGGACAGCTCCCAGGAAGTGGTCTCATCTAGGCCAGGGGCACTGACAGCATTGAGGGCATCTCATTCAATTGAAAGCTCAGTTTCAGATTCCTTAAAAAATGGCAACTTGGGGTATATTTCTTGGCAAAGGCCCCAAAGCAGGACCATGCCTTGTCAAGGAATTTTTCTCTCTCTCCTTGGCATAGTTTCCTGCCAGGACCCTGCCCATTGTGAAGAGACCCCCTCTTCTCAGTGTTAATACCCCTTTTATCTCTCTCTCTGCCAGGATTCCTCTGCTAGACCTTTACTCCTCTGTTAGGACCTTGCCACTGAGGAAATCAGCCTCCTAGCAAAAGCTGACTTCTTGGTGCCAATGAATTTCCTCTTGCCAGTCCAAATTTTTGGGTTCGTGAGTTCTTTCATGTTGGACCTGCACCGACCAGAAGGGGTTCCCACAACTCTGTGACTGCCACTAACCTCATCATGTACACACACACACACACACACACACACACACACACACACACACATTGTTTGCTTTTGCTCTCAAGAAGTTCATATTTTAATGGAGAAGAAAATAAGTGGAAATATATAAGGGATATACATAGCAGATGGAAGGAAATCTCAAAGAGAAAGTGATTAGCAGTTGGGGAGGGGGAGGCAGAAAGGCCTCTTACAAAAAGGGAAGTTTTGGTTGAGTCTTGAGGGAAGCTAAGGTGACTGAGAGGTAAAGGAATGGAGGGAGATTATTCCAGACATGGTGGTGAGAGTTGTTAAAATTCCCTTAGGTTGGGTGCACAGGTTCTTCATGAAAGAATTCATGAAACCCGAAATATTAATGGCAAAAATGGAAGTTTATTATTGGATAGGAAGCCGGTTTTGGTAAGAGACTGACTTCTTTAGTTGTAAATTCTGGGATAGCTCTCTGGAGGCCTCAGGATCAACCAGAATCAGGATAAGCAAAAGTCCTTGGTCTTTAGGGGGAGAGGTGAAGGAGATGGACAAAATTTCCAGGAGTTTTGCCAAGGATCCCTCCTTGATTCTAGAGTCCAGAATCTCCAGAAGTCTCCACGCTTTTCTCCTCATCCTAAAGCCAAGTGAAGTTCTCTTTTCTCTCTCACTCCATCCCCTAATCCTTACCTACAATTCTCTTAACCCAAACATTGAGCCAGCATTAACTGAGAGAAGAAAAATTCCAAACATAGGCTAATAGAGTTTTGTCCAATAGATAATTAGCCTTAAGTGCTTGGTTGTCTGATTCAAGCACACCTTTTAAGAGCTTCAGCCCTCTACATCTCCCGCTTTCTTTTGTTTTAGAACACAGATGATCATGCCATCCCTGACTTCTCAGGAAAGGAGGTGAGAACCCCAAAAAGGAGGTGATCACCCCCCCACACTTCTCAGGAAGGGAAGTGAAAGCACTAAAAAGGAGATGAAAAACACCAAAGGGAAGTGGAGAGTCAAGCCAGATATTGCTAGCGGGTTTCTGGGCTGAAGGGTCTTACTAGAAACAGGTATGTACAAACCCATCAGTATGAGAGGTATTACACAAGCACATAGCAATAATGCAGAGGCTATTAGTGATGACTCTCCCCACAGTCACTGCAGGCTCGATGTGGTGTAACAAACATGAATTGTACATGCAAGTAGTGATATAACAAACAATATAAATCAACATGGTATTGTAAGAGATTTCCAGAAGTCCTAGAAGGAGGATATGTAAACAACAGTCACACATATACCTTCTTCAACAGCCAAGAGATAGTCCAAAACCAATTTATTGTCCATTGTTTCACATGTCAGGGAATTCAATGATCCCTACAAGTTTTTGAAATCCTGCAACAGTCTTTTTATGTGTTAAGAATCCAATGATTTCCTGCATATTTTGAAGTCTTGCAACAATCTTATTGTTTCTCAGATCCTGAGGATTTTCAAGTCCTACAACAATCTTTTCATGTCTCAGGAGTTTCAAGTCCAACAATTTTTGATGTCCATGAGTCAAATGCCATAACTGTCATGCTCTTTCAATCAGCAATGGAACCACCCAATGTTTCTTGGATCTTCTCCTTCATTTCAAGGGTCTGCTCTGTCTCTCTCTGATGGACAAGGTGAATACGGCTTGTTGGCACCCATCTGATCCCTTCTCCATCTGTGGAGATACAAGCAAACCCTCTCCCCTAAGCAGTTAACGTATCTGGTCCCTTCTATTCACCACTTTCTGAGTCTCTCCACATCACCTGGTAATTATCTAAAGATACTGGAGCTGTTCTCACTGGACACTGCCCTTCTGGTGGGTTATGAAACCTGTCAGCAAGAGCCAGTGCATCTTTATCAAAAACCAAAAAATGAATAGTGTAAAGACAGAAATTTAAAAGTTCTTTAGGGTTATCTGTGGCTCCCCCTTTCTTTTGTTTCTGGAGGAGCATCTGTTTCTCCTCTCTACTGTTGCCTGTCCTTGAGGATTAAAAGGTATGCCAGTGGTGTGTAAAATCTTATACTGTGTACAAAAGTGTGCAAAATGTTTAGGAGTATATGCAGGTCTATTATCTCTTTTTATTGCTTGTGGCACACCCATAATTGTAAATGCTTGTATAAGGAATTCAGTGACCACTCAGGTTGTCTCTTTTGCTGAAAAGCAACATGGATACTACAATATGGATAAAAAACAGATGACCAAAAGATTTATAATGGGTCACATCCATTTGCCAAATTTCATTGGGTCTCAAATCACGAGGGTTCTTCCCTGGAGGAAGCCTAGGAGCCTGGAAAGGAAGGCAAGCTGGACAGGCTTTTACTATGCTCCTAGCTTCCTTTCTTGTTATCCCAAATTGCAAATGTAAAATTCGAACAGCCTGATGATATTTAGAATGAGATTCTTGGGCTTCCTGAAATAAAGGAGTTTTGGCCAACATGGTTAGAAGGCTATTTGCCTCTGATTTACCATCAAAAATAGGACCTGGAAGCTCACTATGAGTGGACATGCAAGATATAAATCTTACCTGGATGCTTTCTCACTTGCTCTTGATGTTCCTTAAAGAGCTGATATATATTGGAAGCTACAAGTTTTATTTGAACTGTGGCGATTCTTTGTACCACACCTACTGAAATAGGCTGAATCAAATATTATATCTATATCTTCTAGATAATAAGTAACACTAGAATGATTGCATACAATTCATTCTACTAAGTGGACTGAAAAGGAGTTCTGACTACTCTCTTTATAGTTAAGTCACAAGAGTATACAGCACAAATGTTATGTTTGAAAGCATCTGTAAAGATAGTTGGTCCTTTAAGAGGAACTTTAGAAACTTTTTCTTCAAGAATCCATCGCCAATTGTGTAATAACTGGGTTATCTTTAATGGAGACCCATTTGTAAAATTTGGAGCCATAGTTAATAAAATTTGCCATTCTGAGATGGTTTCACAGCATACATTAACTTGTGCATTAGTATAAAAGGTGTATATCTTGTCAGGTCTTATCCCAGATAATTATACTATTTGCTTAATGGCCTTTAATAAGATTCTAGCCACAAGCACTGGGTAAGGAGTAAGGCTTTATTCTGGTTGTGCTGGGAGGTTCACCTACTCTATCACACTGTCTCCTTAATGAAGGACTGCTATGGGTGCCTCTTGTGTAGCAAAAAATTATATTTCCAAGGGTTTTTGAGTGACTCTTTCAACCACATTGGATAAAGCCAATTCAACCTCTCTCAAAGCCTCTTGTGCTTCTTTTGTGCTGAGTTTAAAGCACTGTCTCCTCTTAAAATGTCATATAATGGTTGCAATTTACAGGTAGTCAAGCCTAACACTGGATACATCCATTGGATATCTCCTATCAGTTTCTGGAAGTCATTTAAGGTATTTAGCTTCTCTGTTCTTTTTTTATTATTAATTTTATAATTATAATTTTTTTTACAGTACATATGCATGGGTAATTTTTTTTTTTTTACAACATTATCCCTTGTACTCACTTTTCCAAATTTTCCCTTCCCTCCTTCTACTCCCTCCCCTAGATGACAGGTCATCCCATACATAATAAATGTGTTACAGTATATCCTAGATACAATATATGTGTGTAAAACCAAATTTCTTGTTGCATGGTAAGAATTGGATTCCAAAGGTATAAGTAACCTGGGTAGAGAGACAATAGTGCAAACATTTTACACTCCTTTCCCAGTGTTCCTTCTCTGGGTGTAGTTGTTTCTGTCCATCATTGATCAACTGGAAGTGAGTTGGATCTTCTCTATGTTGAAGATATTCACTTCCATCAGAATACATCCTCATACAGTATTGTTGTTGAAGTGTATAATGATTTCCTGGTTCTGCTCATTTCACTCAGCATCAGTTGATGTAAGTCTCTCCAAACCTTTCTGAATTCATCCTGCTGGTCATTTCTTACAGAGCAATAATATTCCATAACCTTCATATACCATAATTTACCCATCCTCTAATTGAAATTGATGGGCACCCATTCATTTTCTAGTTTCTAGCCACTATAAAAAGAGCTGCCACAAACATTTTGGCATATACAGGACCCCTTCCCTTCTTTAGTATTTCTTTGGGATATAAGCCCAGTAGTTAGCTTCTCTGTTCTTAAGGAGAGTTTTTGTATTGTAAGCACCTTAGGGTATACCTCATATCTTAAATATTGAAAAGGAGCATGTCTTTGAATTTTTTCTATAGCTATATGCAGTTTGTAGTTCCTTAGTGTTTCTATGGTCTTTTGTAGACATGCTTCTAACTTTTGTTCCTCAGGTGCACATCCCAATATATCATCCATGTAATGTAATAACATTACTTTTGGAAATGCTTTTCTTACTGGATTAAGAGAAACAGTCACACACACACAGTAGGGCTGTTTTTCATTCCCTGTGGCAAAACTGTCCATTCATATCTTTTATAAGGCTCAGCTAAGCTAACGCTGGGTATTGAAAAGGCAACTCATATCCTCCTTATCTAGAGGGATAGAATAGAAATGATCCTTAATGTTTATAACCCAAAGACGCCATTCTCTAGGCCAGTGGTCCTCAAACTTTTTAAATAGGGGACCAGTTCACTGTCCCTCAGACTGTTGGGAGGGCCGGATTATAGTAAAAACAAAAACTCACACTGTCTCCGCCCCTCAGCCCATCTGCCATAACCCAGCAGGTCATATAAATGTCCTCAGTGGGCTGCATCTGGCCCATGGCAGTAGTTTGAGAACCCTGCTCTAGGCAATTGAATAGGAGATGGAAGTCCAGGCTGAAGAGTTCCCATAGTTTCCATCTGTTCATTTACTCTTCTTAGATCAGTCAATATCCTCCATTTTCCAGATTTCTTTCTTACAACAAATATTGGGGAATTCCAAGGACTTAGAGAAGGCTGTAAGCATCTTTGGTCAAGTTGCTCCTGTACTACTATGTCTAATAAAGCCTGAATTTTATCGCTATCTAAAGGCCACTATTCTACCCACACTGGTATATTGGGATCATTGGATTCCCTAACATATAAAAAGACTGATGTGGGACTTCAAAAACTTGTGGGGTCATTGGATTCCCTGACACGTGAAGCAATGAACAATAGATTGGTTTTGGACTATCTCTTGGTTGCTGAAGAAGGCATGTATGTGTGACTGATGTTTACATACCCTCCTTCTAGGACTTCTGGAAATCTCTTACAATACCATGTTGATTTATATTGTTTGTTATATCACTACTTGCATGTACAATTCCTGTTTGTTACACCACATCAAGTCTGCACTGGCTGTGGGGAGAGTCACCACTACTAGCCTCTGCGATATTGCTATGTGCTTGTGTAATACCTCCCATGTTGATGGGTTTGTGCATACTTGTCTTCAACCCAGAAACCTGCTAGCAATCCCCACTTCTCTTTGGTGCTTTTCATTTCCCTTCCTGAGATGTCAGGGAGGGCGTGATTATCTCCTTTTTAGTGCTTTCATCTCCCCTCCTGAGAAGTGGGGGGGTGATCACCTCCTTTTTGGGGTTCTCACCTCCCTGAAAAGTCAGGGATGGCGCGACCACCTGTGGTCCAAAACAAACATTGAGTGTCAAATGCTGGAACTCTATCTTCCCAGAAATCAGCCAAAGTCAGGATCACTAAACGTCTTTATTCTTGATCTTTTACCGTCACCCTCCAACGCCAGGTCAGGAGTGCGAGAGAGCCAGAGTTCCACGACCCAAGTTTCTCCTCCTACTTCTACTCCTCCCACAGAAGTCACTTCCGCCTCTTTGTCCCACCAATCAAGTCAGCACAGAACAGCTGGGGAGGGTCAACCTTCAAACAAGTTAATAGGGAACCGGCCAATTGGCAATTAGTCTCACGTGCTTCATTATCCAAGTGCTTTGCTCAGTTCTAGCCCTTTACACTGGTGGATCAGTTTTCCATTGGATAGGAACAGGTGAAAGTGTCGACAGGCCTTCAATAGCAGCCCTGCCTAAAAAACCGAAGTACTCAGTTGTAATCCTAATTGTTGTCAAATGTCTCTTCCCCACAAATTGGTAGGGAATTTTTCTATTAGAAAAGGAGTAAAAACTCCTGTTTCACTTTCAAATATCCGTATCATAGGGGCAGCACTAACTTCAGCTTCTATCCATCCTCCTAAGCCAGACATGCAGGTGTCTGCCTTAATCTTTGGCCAGTGCCTGGGTCAGTTGGCACCTCTAATAACTGTACGCTCTGCACCCGTGTCTACCAGTCCTTCTAATGGTATGCCATTTATATAGATGGTGAGCATAGGTCGGTCAGCTGTCACAGCTGCTGTCCAGTATATTCCTGGATTTTGTTGCTTGGAGTCAGAATCTGGGCCACTATCACCAGGTTGCTTATTAGGAGTCTGTATCAGTAAACCTGATGCTACTACTTCTCCTGGGCAATAAGTCACACATTGTCTACCTGTGTTAGTGACTGGGATATTATCTACACCTTCCCCAGTTTCCCACATCAGTGTTTGGATGTTAGGGTTAGAGTTAGAGTCGGGAGAGAAACTTCCTTTTAAAAGGAATCTTGAGGCTTTAGATTGAAAAGGAAGCCAAGTTCCCAGGCCTAGAAGCTTATCGATATCCGGCCCAGATCTCCTATTGGAATTAACAGCACTTAACTTATCTGGGGGGATCGCAGATCAAAAGGGATCAGTTTCAGAGTGATAATCTTAAAGAGACCGGTTTCAATAAAGGGAACAGTTTCCCTCCCCCTTCAATGGGAGACTTGTTTCCCAAGTAGAAACATTATGTATCTACTTGGGCCACATTGTTGCCTGTTTCTTTCCTTAGGTATCTATTCCTCCCAATGGCATTATGGTTCCCTGTGGTAGAACTATCAATTAATTAGATGTAGGGTCTGATATATAGTTTCAGTCCACATCCTTTCAGGTTGCTTTAGGAAACAATATAAACATTTGTGGAGACTTGGGAGCCTGAGTTTGACTAATTACAAACCACAGAGCCCTTTGAAGCCAGAGTAGCTACAAAGTTACCCACTTGGGGTCATCAATTAGTTTCTCAAGTCCTCAGCGCAGGAGGTGAGAATAGGCAACAGTGTGATGAAAGACAGGGGGTCATTGCTACCTCAGTGTGAGCCAGCAGTGATAAGGCAGACTGAAAAACTAATGGGAGCGTAGGTTGCATAAGCAATGACTCATGGGTATGAGAATGTAGGTAAGCACTTTATGAGCCCCTAAGTTATATAAATGCTAGGTACCGTTATCATCATGATTACAATCACTGCAGTGTGCAATTTACAAAGTATTTCACATACATTATTTCATTTTACCCTCACAACAACAATGGGAAATACTATAATCATTCCCGTTTTATGGATGTGGAAGCTGATTCAACAGAAGTGTCTTAGGGTCATAACATCTTAAGTGTTTGAGGTAAGGTTTGTCAAGACTTCCTGACTCCCTCCAGAGCTCCAGGATGACAGCCTAACCTCAATGAGAGAACAGAAAACAACGCACATATTGGAGACCGGGAGAGGAACTGGCCCTACGAGTTCATTGAGATAGGGAACTTCTGGGTGAGGGATTTCCTTGATTCCAGTGGCCACTTTTCTCTGCAACTTAGAATCTCCTTAGTTGCTTCAAGCACCAGAATCAGGGAGCCCCCACTGGCTTCAAGATCAATGTTCTGTTTACAACAGCTGCCTCTCATACTAATAAAAGAGTAATGAGAACTCAGGTTTCTATAGTGCTTTAAATTTGAATTATGAGTCATTTGACTTGCTCTTCAAAAGCACTTAAGTAGCTGCTATTTCTTATCCCATTTTACAGATTTAAGGAGCTCCAGAGGAGCCAAGTTGGCTCTGCCTCCAGCAGACTTACTCCAAACTACACAAAGATGTCAGATACTCGATCAGCATTTGCTGTATACCTTTATTGGACAAATGGAGAATGTGAGCAATGAGGCAGGCACTATTTTTCCTTTGCTCAGTGCCTAGTTATACAGTAGGTGTTTAATAAATGTTGAGTTGATTTGACTCTGAGCCTTCAAGCCCAAGTTCATTTGGAGATTGGGTAAGAATTCACAGAGGGATTTGTTCAAAGTCACACAGAAAGTGGGAGATGTAGCCACTTAAGGCCTTACTAGACTGGGTGCAGCCCATGGCAGTGATTCCTGTTTCTAGGTGTAGATAAAGGCAAAAATGCCCATGGCAAAGCAAGCATTTAACTACCTTGTTAAATTTATTTTTTTAAAAAAAGAAAGCATTACACTCATCTTCCTACTCATTCTTGGCATGTCTGAATTCACAATAAAAGATGAAGACATCACAAATCTATGCCCTGGTAGAGCAGAGCAAAAGGACTTGGGAGACACAAAGGCGACAAGAACTAAGCCAAACTGAGGCTGGCCTGACCATTAGAGACCTGGTGAGATCAGGAGTCTGTGGGCCAGATCAGTTACTTGACCAAGGTCTACTGGTCTACAGGCCCAGTCTTCGAATCTTAGTGTGTCTCAGTCTAGAGGCCAGTGTCCTTGCCCTGCGCTTTCACAGTGTGGGGCCTTAGACTTTTCTGCCAGGGCATGCTGCTTGTTTGTTCAGGTTCTGGTTTAATCCTCAGCCCAATCCTTCATCCAAGGATAAATGAAAGGGATCCAATTTCTTAAAATGTCCACAAGAAAGTCCTCAGTCTTTACCAATAAATCCTTCCTTTATTAAATAGAGATTATCTTACATTTCATTTAAAAAAGGGAGCTAGAAGTGAGCCAGCAGATGATGTGTCTGCAACAGTCCTGGATCACAAGGGCCAGGTGGGGAGAGGGGTCCCTTGGGAGGAAAAAGATCCTTCAAAGGACCCCTGGGCTCTAGCTACTCCCTCCAGGGACTCCCAAGATACCCCCACCCCACCCAGACCCATCCCCCGAAGGGGAGGCCGTGTCCCACCCACGGACTGATGCCAGGGCTAAGTGCCCTGGTATATCCTTCACTCTTCCATATCTGAGGAAGCAGCCATTCTGCCAGGGAAGAGAGCTCTCAGTCCCCAGGTCCTGGGAAAAGACATCTCGGAGGCAGGAAATGGGCCTCCTTCCCCCCACGAGCGTCTTCCCTGGTTGGCAGGGCCCCCTGAACAGACTGGGACAGGTGGGAAGCCTCGGAGTTCAAGCTGTGAGGGCCCAGCTCCCTCTGGGGTGGTGGGGGCGGGGAATTACAGGAATAGGAGATGGTACTGAGGCTGGGAGATTATACAGGAAACCCATTTAATCGTTGCAACAGGTGGCCACCCGCCACCCGGCTGGAGGTGGAAGGAGGGGGTTGGAAGCTAGGGGGCCCAGGATGCCAATGGAAAAGGGGGCAGCATTTGAAGCTAAGGGATCCAGGATGTCAATGGAAAGGGGAGGTGGGGGTTGAAACTAGGGGTTCCAATGGAAAGGGGGGGCAGAATGTACACCTGGGAGTCCCAGGATTCCAATGAAAAGGGGAGAATGGTTTGAATCTAGGGGTCTCAGGATGCCAGTGAAAAGAGGGCAGGGTTTGAAGCTAAGTGGCCCAGGGTGCCAATCCTACTGCCCAGCTCATGGTGTGGGCCCAGATGGAGGTAGGGTCCTGAAGCATTCATTTACCAAGGGGCCTTTTTGGGGAGGCTCGCTTGAATTCCTTGGGCTCTTGTTGGGGGGCTGTTCCACACTGCTGCCCAACTCTCCTGGCCCCCACAGCGGACCTCTTACTAGGCTCTCCCCAAAGCCTTTAGGCCGAGTTCCACTCAGTCCCTGCCTGGCGCTGAGCCCGTTAAATTCCTCAGGGGAAGTGAGTGTCCTATTTAAAGGTAAGAGACTGGAGCGGCTGATGGGAAAGAGCTCCTTCCCTCGCCCTCGCCCTTCCCCCCCCTTGGCTGGCGCTGCCCGGTGCCGTGTCTAATCCCCAGCCTGGAACGATTGTCATTCGGGAAACGGCAGAGATGGGGACCCTGTTCCAGCTTAGGCCATGGCCCACGACAGCCGGGAGAGAGCAGAGCTTTCTGGGGCACGGAGGGATGGCAAGTCTTCCTGGCTGAGAGCTGGGCTGCCCCTAAAGCCCTAGGGAGGGTGACGGGGATGCCCCCGGGTCCAGCAACACACAAATGGGGAGAGGGGGGACACGAGACCCCCCATATCTTCAGAGACTGCCCCCATCACTAGTGGTGAAAGGAGGCAATCCAAGCACCTGGCCCACCGGGAGTCCTGTGCTTTGCCCAGGGTCTCTGCATGTGGCCCTTGCCCAGACCTGAGCCTGGGGAGCAGCTCAAGGCACCCAAGGGATGATGGGGAGGGAGGACAATGGGGGATGTGAGTGCCGTACTTGAACCTGGGGGAGGACCGGCTGTCTTCCCTCCCGAGCTGAGCTCGCCACCTGCTGGTGAAACGTCCGCAGGAATGTCCCAGAGGGACAAATAGTTTCCTGGGGTTAAAGAGGCCAGGGAGCCAGGAAGACAAGGGGAAAGGCTTCTCTGACAAAGAACAGAGCACACCACGAGGGGGCGCTGCTCACCACTGGCCAGGAGCCGAGACCTGACCTGGCCATTGCCCACAGTGGTTACTGGGGGGAGGGCCTGGGCCCAGGGAGTGGGGGTTTGATGTCCTGTTTTGGAGGGGGAGGGAGGGGAGAGCAGGCCCAGAGGCCCGGCTCCTTTCCTGAGCTCAGATACCCTCCCCGGCTCTTTTCCTTTGGGGGGAGAAGGCGCTGGTGGGCTGGGGAGGGGCTGCAGACCAGACCTCCTCCCTGGAAGCCCAGAGACCCCACTCCACCCCGGCATCTCCCATGGGTCACGAAAGCCTGCAGGCCTTGTTCTTGTTGATCAGATTTTTTTTTTTCTTCTTTTGGAAAATTCACTGCATCGGGCGGCGGAAGCAGCAGAGGGCCCCGACACGGCTCCTCACGGAGCCCGGGCCTTGGAGCCCAAGATCCAGCTGAAGGATCAGCTCCTCTCTGCGCCCCCTCCTCCCTGCAGGGTTTTCTCCAGGGTCTCCTTGCTGGTGGCAGCCCTCCGCGGTAAAACCTTCAGAGGCCGGAGACCCATCCATCATGTCCTTCTGCCTCAATCAGAGCAGCCCCCAGCCCAGTGGCCCTCTCCCCTAACGCACACGTCCATCTGTGTCCCTGGAGCCGTGACCTTGGCACTAGACCTCATTCGGGTAGAAGCCCAGCTTGGCCAAGGACATCTCTTTCCGAAGCCTCATGATCTCCCAGAAGATCAATTCCACTAGAAGACAGAAGAGAGACACCGAGTCAGGCCCAAAGCACCTCCAGTCCAAAAAAACCCAAAATCCTCCCATAATGCTTGAGAACAGCTCAAAGGTCCAGTTACAAAATGCTACTGAGGGGTTCCACCAGGGACCCGTGAGGGAGGGCAAAGGGTGGGTCCTATCCTCGGCTGGCAGGGGATACTGAGGCAGAGGAGGAGAAAGTGACTGATTCGGGATCACTCTGAAGAGCTAGCAAATGTTAGATTCATGTGACCAGTATCTCCAGGGACATGAGTCAGAGCAACACAGGGCCAGGAGTGGCCTTAGAGGTGGGGAAATTGTGGCCCAGAGATAGTAAGAGCCAGTTCATGTTGGGAGGCAGAAGTCCTGGATTCAAATCCTGCCCATGAGGTGTGTGGGACCCCTCTGCTGCCCCTCCCACTTTGAGGAGATTCCTTCAGAAGTAGGACTCCAATCCAGGTTCTCCCGCTTCAGGATCACCTTCCCTCACGGCCCCCACCACCCAGGACGACCCAAGTTCTTAGAAGACGGTGACTGCTTTGCCGTTACTTGGGCGTCCTGCCCCAAGCCCAGGATCTGGCAGGTGACCATGTGTGCGTCCGGCCCACGGTCTCATTATTGTAATGGACGGCCCCTCCTGCCACGCAGCCAGGAGTCCCAAGTGGACGTTAAAACATTGGGGACCGCTCTCCTGGGGCCACCTGGGGCATGTGGGGGGGGCCTGAACCCAATTATTCCCGCTAAGTTGGCTTTTTCTTCATTAAATGGCAGGTCATCTGACCTGCTTCCCTACCTTGCATTCAGTGACTGTTTAATGTCTGCTGATTTTACTTGGGTCTCACTTCCCCAATCTGTAAAATGGGGGAGCTGGGCCAGAGGATTTCTCTGAGGTTCCCTCAGCTCCATTGGATGCTCTGATTTAGGATTGTTTTTAATGTTTGCAACCTGAGAGCCTCTCTCTGTTACCTCTCCAGGCCCTTTCTGAATTCCAGCCTCCCGCAGCAGCCGGCTTTGAGGGCTTGGCCCTGGGGGGAGCCCTGGGGGGGGGCAACAAGCAGGCCATGCAAATCTCCAACATGGTCTATAGGGTCTATAGTTTGAGGGACTCGCCCAGATCACAGCCTTGTAAACAGCAGCACTCGAACTCAAGCCTGCGTATACTTCACACAGCGGACCTTGGATATTTGCTCCATTGAACTGAACCTCTCAGGGAGGACGGCTGGAGAAATGCTAGTGCTCCCATCTCACAGGTGAGCAAACTGAGGCTAGAAAAGCTGGATTTAATGGCCTGGAGCACCACTGGGAATAGAAAGGTCACCAGGAATCCGGGCCAGGCTCCCAGGAGGGGCCCTGGGGGGCAGGGTGGTGCAGGGAGGGGCTCGTGAATCCTTCCCTGGGGGATGATGGAGATGGGGAAGGCAGCTTATCTAACTTATTCGAGGGGTGCTGAGTGCTCTACCCAGGGGACGGATCACCTGCCCCTCTGCTGGGTACCACGTGGGCCCCGTGCACTCAGTGCCCTCGCTGCCCGCCAGGGGGCGGCCCCGTCCCTCCCCGCCCCGCCGCTCACCGTCCTGCCGCACCAGACCCTGCTGGATGTAGCGAATGTAGGTGAAGAAGTTACAGACGGCCGTGATCTGCGAGAGAAAAGGGGGGATATGGAGGGGAGGCCGGGGGAGAGACGCCCCCAGCCGTCCGAGCCCATGGCTTTGGATGCGCGCCCGAAGACGCAGCAGCCCCGCCCAGTACACCCAGGCTTGGCCGGGCCCTCCCCGGGCGCTGACTCCCCCCCAGCCCAGACCCCGAGGGGAGCCCAGCCGGGAGACAACGCCCGGTCACCGTTTGCACCCGGGTCTGGCCGGCCCCGCCCTCCCCGAGGTTACCCAGGGTCCCGCTGACCCGCAGTGTGTGAGTGTGAGTGTGAGTGTGTGTGTGTGAGTGTGTGAGTGTGTGAGTGTGTGTGTGTGTGTGTGTGTGTGTGTGTGTGTGTGTGTGTGTGTGTGTGTGTGTGTGTGTGTGTGTGTGTGTAAAAGCCTCCTCAGGCCCGGCTGAGAACTTGCCTCCCGCCCGGCCCCGCCCGGAAAATTAGGGGCCACTCCCCCCCCTTCTCCCCCCTGCCCAGCATCCCGGCCGGCCCTGGGCCAGCAGCGAGGGGGGTATCAGAGGACTCACCCTGGCCCTGCAGGATGGCGAGATGTAGTAATAATTCTCAGAATCTCCCAGCCTGATGCGGTGCCGGCAGGTCCTGGACAAGCCGCTGAGCGCGCACTTCCTGGGGGGACAAGGGGGGCCGTCAGGGAGGGGCCGCTCGGGAGGACAGGAAGAATGGGGAGGGGGAGGGGGAGAGAGAATGGGGAGGGGAGGAGGGGGAGAGAGAATGGGGAGGGGGGAGGGGGAGAGAGAATGGGGAGGGGGAGAGAGAATGGGGAGGGGGGAGGGGGAGAGAGAATGGGGAGGGGGGAGGGGGAGAGAGAATGGGGAGGGGGGAGGGGGAGAGAGAATGGGGAGGGGGGAGGGGGAGAGAGAATGGGGAGGGGGGAGGGGGAGAGAGAATGGGGAGGGGGGAGGGGGAGAGAGAATGGGGAGGGGGGAGGGGGGAGGGGGAGCCTCCGCCCGGGAGGCCTCACGAGCCCCGCCCCTCCAGACTGGAGGACACGCTGACCTATGGAGGAAGGCCAGAAGCGAGGGGTCGGCTTTTACCAGGAAGGAAGCCGGCAGCAGGCCCTGAGCCCCCAGCCTCGGCCCCTTCTCTTTAGCGTGGAGCCGCCCACACACACGGAGGGCCAGCCAGGCTGTGAACCCCGCAAAGTCTCCCGGCCATCGCCCTAGAAGAGCCCACTGCCCGAGGCCTCCTCCTCTGCCTTTCTAAACAGATAGACGGACGGACGGACAGACAGACGGATATACACACCCAGGAGGCAAGCGCTCCCCTGCGCTCTCAGGCCCTGCCTTCTTACACTCATGGTGAGCCGGGCTCCTCCCTTCCCCCAGCAGCCTCCCCACGCTGGGCAGCCCGTACACCTACTAGCTGTGCGGCCCTGAGCAAGGCCCTTAGCTCTCTGAGCCGTTTCCTCACCATAAAAGGAGGCAGACACACAAGCCTCTGAGGTCCCTTCTGGCCCCCCCTCATACCCCTCCTAGGTCGCCGAGTGAGCCTGGGGGTCTTAGGTGAATGTTACGATTTTGCAGAATGAGCCATGACATCATGGCCTAATAACAAAACCTCTGAACTTGGAGCTGGGGAAAAACCAGGTTCAAATCCTCTTCCCCCTTCCTCCTCACCTCCATCTCCTCTCCATTAAGACTTAGCTCATGGGACAAGCCCCATACTGACCCTACAATCACCAGTGCCCCCCCACTCCCAAATTATCATTCATAAACAACATTTATATATTGTTCAACAAATAATAATTCATAGGTAATAATTCGGGATCCACTTTTCGGCATACATCATACCTTGGACTCCATCTCCCACCTCCCTGCCTTTGAACTGGCAGTTCCTCACGCCAGGAATGCACTCCCTCCTTGGCTTCCATCTCTAAAAACCCCCAGTTTCCTTCCAGGCTTACCTGGGGCCTAACCCCCAGTGGCTAGTACCTTTCTCTCAAAGTCACCTCGTGTCAATTTTAATTTGACTAAACTAGAAACTCATTCTTATTTTGACTCCTGTCTATACAGTCCCAGTGCCTAGGATCTGGGATTCAGTGGGTGCTTAATAAATGCTCGTTACATTCCTGTTTGTTAAAGTAAAATGTATGTTCCTTGTATCCCCAATGCCTGGCATGTAGTAAGCACTTAGTAAATGCTTATGAGGGGGCGGCTAGGGGGCACAGTGATAGAGCACCAGCCCTGAAATCAGGAGGACCCCCCGAGTTCAAATCTGACCTCAGACACTTAAATGGACAAGTCACTTAACCCCAATCGCCTCAGCAGTAAATAATAAATAGACGCTCATTGCCTGGGAATCCAGGCCGAGGCTGCCCAGGGGAAGAGCACCACAGACAGATTATGGGTTAGTAAAGTCTGAAGGGGATTTAGTTTTGGGCAGCTCACTATCACTTACGTCATGATCTGGGCCCGGAAGCCACTGCAGGAGAGAGAAAGGGAAAAAAAAGGACAACGAGTCAGGGCTGGGCGGAAGACGGGAGCCCTGGGAGTGGCGGGGCAGCCAGAGAGGCTGGGAGCCCTCCCAGAGGGCAGGAAGACGTTGGACCGGTCACTGCCCTGCTCCTGACCCCAAGGGGCCCCCGTGGGGAGGTGCCATCCCACCTCTCTACGGCCCTGAACTCCGAGGCCCTTCCACTTCTGGTTTTCTGTGCCCAGAAGCGGCAGCTGTTGAGAAAAGGGAAATTCCTGGACTGTTCTCCTGTTTTCATGAAAACAGGAAGCTCTGTGTTTCCGGGAGGTGGGGGCATTTCCCAGAGCAGAAGCCCCACATATGTATGTGTACACACACACACACACACACACACACACACACACCAAGATCCTGCAAAATCTCCTGAGAGGGGAAGCCGAGGAAGAATGATGGATCTGAAGTCCTGAGTCCCAGGTTCAAATCCTGCTGTCAGACCCTAGCTGTGGGACCCTCTTAGTGGAACCCTTATTTTGAAATTTGGGGCCAGCCCCCGAGACTTCTCAGCCTCAGGTTCGAGAGTGTTCGTGCTCCCTCCGCTGGCCCACGGCTCTGCCTAGATCCCGGAGCTAGGACTGGGAAGGGAGAGGCAGGAGGGTCCAGCGGGTGGGTCAGGGAGGGGTCTCAGCTTACTTGGGCCCGCCGCACTCGATCGCAGACACCTTCACTACAGGGAGGGCCTGGGAGGCCACGGGCTCGATGGTCAGGGTGTTCTCCTCCACGGCCCGCCCGCACCAGCTCTGAAAGCTGCAGCAAAGCCCAGGATGAGTGAGGAGTGGGAGTCCTCCCCCTCCTCCTTCCCCCCCCTCCCCGACCCTTCCCCACCTCACCTCTTGTTTGGTGAAGTTTAAGCAAGGGCCCACATCTTCTCGGTAAATCCTCTCCAGGAAGGGGCAGCTCTTGTCCAGGGTGGGGGCCTCCTTCCAGGCCTGGAACTCAGTAAACAGGATGGTGTCCACCTGAAAGGGGCCCAGAGGGGGCGGGCTGAGAGAAAGGGCCAGCACGCGGCCGGGCCGGGGGACGCATCTGGAGTGAGAGAAGCAGCTTAACTGGGGTGGGGAGGGTGCAGCCCCCAGCCCCCCAGCAGCAGCAGGAGCCCCGGCCCCAGTAAAGGCCCCAGTCCTGACAAAGGCCCCAGCCTGACAACAGCCTCGGGCCCGACACAGGCTCCAGCCCCACGTTCTAGGCTGACTCTAGGCCGACAAGCCGTCTTGGGCAGACCCTTTGGAGCACGTCGACCCCGAGCATCTTCCCGCCTCTACACCAGACTAATCCCATTGACGTCCTGCTGCCCTGGGCCCAAGTCCACCCTGCACTCCTCCTCCCTCCTCTGACAGAGAGAAAGGATCCCCCAGACAGAGGCTGGGACCCAGGGCCAGAACCGGGGATGCTCCCCTCCTTTGGCCAGCCCAGCCGGCCTCTGTCTGGCCCCCCCCGAGGGGCTGCCTCTAGAGCTGGCCCCCAACACGCCAGTTGCTGCTGGAAGGGAGACGCAAGCGAACCCCTCCTTGGGCTGTGGAAAAGAGCCCGCCCTCCCTGGGGCCGTTACCTGCCAAGAGGAAGAGGAAGAGGAAGAGGAGGAGGAGGAGGAAGAAGAGGAGAAGGAAGAAGACTCCGAGTTCAGGGTCTGCCAGCCTGGCTCATAAGTGATGTGGATGGCTTTCCCCGGGACAATACACAGCAGTAAGGAGAGGAGAGTGGGCACCTCAGGCTGGGCGGGAGCACAGAGCAGAGAAGGGGTGCAGGAGGAGGGACAGACAGAGAGGAGAAGGTTAGTGCCTCTGCTCAGCGGGGGGCACCCGTCCTGCCTCCTCCCGTGGGCCTCGGGCGCCCAGGAGAGGTAACTGTGGCCCCGCGCAGCCCTCCAGCAGAGCGCCAGCCCCGAGGACGCTGCCACCATCTTTGTGTCCATAGGGTTTTGCATACAGTTGGCATTTAATAAAGGCACCAAGTGCATCTGTCAACTTTGCAATAAATGCTCGCATGGGGCTGCTGTGAGCCCAGGGACTGTGTGTGTCCAGCCGCTCCCAGGGTCCCACCATTGGGTGCAGGCTGGGAATAACCAAGGCACATGAACAGGAAGGCCCTGCTGGGGAAGCCGCTCCATGGCCGGCCTCTACTGCAGGGGCTTTCTTGGCCCCTGAACCCTGCCCAGCAGGGAGACACGGAGCCATTTAACAGGTTCCCGGGCTTCGGTCCCTGCCTTTCTATTTACCTCCTGCTGGGTGACCCCGGCCGAGGCCATGCAAAGGAGGCTGGCTGGGATCAGAAGCTTGGGTGCAAATCCCAGCTCCACTACTTACACCTGTGTGAACTCTGGCCATCCCCTCCCCCACTCCGGGCCTCAGTTTCCTCAGCTGTAAAAAGCAGGCAGGGGTGGGTAAGTTGGACTGGGTGACTTGGGGGGTCCCCTTCTTCTCCCAGAGCTGGGAAGGGGGACAAGAGGCCATCGAGTTGGGGAGCTCACTTTCTACAGGGAGGAAACAGACTCGGCCAGTGACAGTCCAGTGTCACCCACAGGAGGCAAAATGGTGGAGCAGGATTCAAAAGCTCCTCTCTGACCCCCGAGTCCCCCTGCTTTCCCTCCTGGCTCAGAGGCAGGGGAGCCTGGGAGCCGCCCGTCTGCCCCTCGGGCTTCTCCCACTCTGGGGGGGCTCCAGCCTCTGGCCCCCATGGCCCCCGCCCCGCCCCTACCTCTTTGCACTCGTGGCCTACGGGCTCGAAGGAGATGCTGTGGCCGGTGGCCGGGCAGACGGCCGGGCAGAGGGCGCCGCCAGTGCTCTTGTTGCGAGCGTGTCCCTTCCGGAACACGGCCTTGGATGGGCTCTGGAGCTGGGGGTGAAGCTCTCGGTTGGGCGAAGACGGGGTGGAAGTGATCACCAGGGCCTTCAGGGCCGTCACCTCCGCCTGCAGCATGTCAATCTGGCCAAAGGAAGGACGAAGGTCAGTGGCTGCACCCACCGGCCTCTCCAGCCCAGAGCCCCAAGACCAGGCCAAGCTGAAAGGTGCCTCTGAGGCCATTTTGTCCATTCTACAGATAAGGAAACTGAGAACCAGAGCGGTCAAGAAGAGGAGACGAAAAAGTGAGGAAAACCTTCCATTACACCTGCCATCATCAGTTCCAGAGGGTTAAGACTCGGAGAGCCCAAGTCCGACCCATCCCTGAAAAGGACCCCCCTGGATCCTGTTTGCAGTCACCGACGGCTCTTCTCCCAGACTGGCGAGAATCCCTGAGGGCTGTGTCTCCCCCCACGACCCCCAGAGCAACGGTCCGCACCAGCCTGGGACCACTGCCCACGCTCACTTTTGCCTGGGCTCGGACTCTGCCAGCCTTCCAGGGAAGGAAACCAAGGGGTAAAGGGGAAGGGAAGGAAGCCGGGGGTTAAAGGATCAGGGAAAGAAACCAGGAGGTAAAAGGGCAGACAAGGAAACCAGTTTGTCTCACCTTCCCTCGAGCCTCCATCAGCTGCTTTTCTGATGCTGCTTGCTTTGTATTTGCTTCCCTCACCATCTTGTGAGCTTCCTGTGAAGGGAAGGACGGCCGATGGTCACCGAGCTCTATGGGAGGGGCTTCGCTCTGTGCCCGTGCTCACCTGCCAGCCCGAGACCCGCAGCCCCTCTGAAAGGTGACATGCTCATAGCTAGATCCTCCGTGCTGAGCGGTCACAATAGCTTAGGGGAGGACGCAACCGTGCAGAGAATCTTCTCCGATCACTGTCATCGCCCCATGTATCCGGGGAAACTGAGGCCTGGAGATTAGTTAACCCACTGTCCTGATCACGAAGCCTTTAAGCAGCAGAGCTGGGACTTGAATCCAGGGCCCCGGACTGGCTGATCTGCCACAGGCCCTTCTCTCACAGACACACAGAGCCTCCAGGGTGCAAGGGACAGCTCCTAGCTGAACAGTCTCCTCTACAATGTCTTAAATTTGAAGCCCTCCCAGGACAGAGAGCTCACTACCTCCCATTTGTTCCCCATTTGGGAAGTTCTCCTTGTTTCCTTTTGTTGCCCAGGGTCAAGCAGACGGAGCAAAGCTACTTGTCCTTCCGTGTGGGATCCTCCAAATCCCTGCAGACCCCCCCTTCTCTGAAACTAAACACACCCGACTAATCCAGCCACGGCGCTCTCTCCAGGCCCTTCCCCACGTCCTGGTGGCCAAACTCCCAACACTCTCCGTGGCCCTTCCTGAAACAAGGACTCCAAAACTAAACCCACACTCCTAGCTCTTCTGTGCCCAGAACTCGGGACAGGGGCCTGCTCTGTGGCCTCCTGGCTCGGACACCAAACACCCTGACCGGGGCTCGACCAGCAGTGATCTGGGTCTCCCCACAAGCTGCTGGCAGTGCTCTAAAACATACAGAGCTGTCAATCACACCTCTCCCCCTTCCGTCATCTGGGACGTTGACTTTTAGGGCCCACGTCTAAATCTTTTAGTAAATGTAAAGACTTTTTTTTTCTCCCCCCTGAGGCTGGGGTTAAGTGACTTGCCCAGGGTCACACAGCTAGGAAGTGTTAAGTGTCTGAGACCAGATTTGAACTCAGGTTCTCCTGAATTCAGGGCTGGTGCTCTATCCACTGCGCCACCTAGCCGCCCCAAATGTAAAGACTGTTAATGCCTTCCTTCCTCCCCGTGATTGAGCACAGTGGCCCTAACAAATTGCACTCTTTGTTATTGTCTGCTTGCATTGTGTTTTCTCATTTTTCCCCGGTTTGATTTGATTTTTTTGTGCAGCAAGAGAACTGTATAAATATGGCTGCAAATATTGGATTGAACATATATTTCTACCATGTTGAACATATATTGGACTACTTGCCATCTAGGGGAAAAGGTGGGGGAATGGGGGGGAAATTGGAACACAAGGTTTTGCAAGGGCTAATGTTGAAGAATTATCCATGCATATGTTTAAAAAAAAAAAAGTTTGATTAAAAAAATTAAAAATAAATTTAAAAAGAAAAATAAAAAATACATATATATTTCACAGATCCAATAGAAGGCACTCCAATGAAAGTGAGGGGAAGGAGAAGGGATCAAGCATTTATTAAGCACTTATTATAAACCAGAAACTGTAATCAGCACTTGTTTTTTGACAAATATGATCTCATTTTACCCTCACAATAACTTTGTAAGATAGTTTTTATTAACCCCATTTTATAGCAGAGAAAAATGAGGCAGAATTTAAGCTATTTGTCCAGAGGACTCTATATTTCTATATTTGTCTCCCCTTCCTTTCCCACCTTACACATTCCTCCCTTCCACCCATTCATCACTCCAGCCACACTGGCTCTCGGTCTGTCTGTCTCTCTCATCTCCCACCCTCCATGCATGTACTCAGAATGCACTTCTCCCGCACCTTCCCCTCTTAGAATTCTGAATTTCCTTTGACCACCACCTCCTCCAGGAGGCCTTCCTTGATTCTGCTCACCTTGAGCTGCTAGCGTTTCCTCCCAAACTACCTTGCATGTGTGTGCGAGCTGAGAATATTGCTCCCTTTCTAAATTCCCACTACCTGTCTGCAGCTTAGATACATGTACACAGTCTAAGGTGGCACTTTCATGCCTGGTACACAGTAAGCACTTAATAAATGCTTGTGGAATGACTGTGTCTCATATTTCCCTCCTAGGACTGTGAGATCCAGATCCAGAAGCGACTTGACTAATCCTGTTCCAGTCTCCCCAGTGGCGGAGGCCAGCATTGAGACCAGGAAGGAACTCAGCAGGCGTTTAATAAAGACTTGTTGGGGGCTGCAGGGAGTGACCCTCAGGGTAAGTTGGGACTGCACCAGACCTAGGATGGCAGGTCTATGAGTGAGAGAATGCTCACTGTCTACCCTAACTAATACTTTCTCTACAACTTAGCGCCTCGGAGGCTTGTTGGGTAGAATTCTGAGAAGGTACCTGACTTGTCTAGGGTCACACAGTCAGCACGCCGCAGAGACGGGGGACCTGGATCAGGTCTTCCCCAGTGGGCGCTCTATCCATTACACCACAAGGTCTCACGCCTGCTACCCTACCTCTAGTCCCCCAACCCCAAGCCCAGCCTATTAGAAACAGTAATATGTGCTATCCCATGCCCTGGGCACCAGCTGTCCAGGCACAAGTCTGGCATCTTAGACCCCAAGCTCCCGGGGGCAGGGCCAGAGCCTGGCAGCTCTCCAGGTACCGTGCCCAGCACGGTGCCATCTGACTGCCCTGGTGCCCACGGGGCAGGCAGCACCTTACCTCAAACAGGCTGGCCGTCAGCTCCTCCAGCTCCTGCTCCAGCTGCTCCCGGACCTTCGACAACCTTTCGCACTCTTCATCTTTCAGCTTCAGTTCCTGGGGAGAGCGGAGACTTGGGGCCTCCCATCGCGTACTGGCCCTTCCACGGGCTTCGGCGGCCCCCGAGGCTCAGGCCGAGCCCACTGGCTACCAGCCCTCTCCCCCCAACCCGTCCCCCAGCCCTACGCCCCTCAAGTCCCCCCAGACCAGTCTAGAACAAAAGCCACCGGCCAACCGTGGAGCTCATTGGGAAACGTGTTGATAAGTATGCTTCGCTATCATTTGCAAGTCGTTTCTTTGCTGTACACAAAGAGGGAAGGGTCTAGGGTCACACTTCTCCTGCTTCCTCTCCTTCGGACATGGTGCCCATCATCCCCTCTTTGAGGGCAGGGGCTGTTTGGCCTTCCTTTGTATCCCCCATATCTGGCACACAGTAGGTGTTCAAGAAAAGCGTGTTGATTTGCTCGAGCGGACTGCCTTAGGGGTCGTGCCCTGTGTTTCTGCAGCCTGCGTGCCAAGTACAACGCTTAGCACATGCCTGATTGCTACATAACATGGACCACCAGCCTAGGCATTTTATGACCCATCTCCCCATACCTTCTGAGCCTTCCGGAGCTCTTCCTTCAGGAACTCGGAGCCCTTCTCACGGATCTCCACGGAGGAGCTGCGCAGGCGGGAGACGTCCAGGGGGTTCGGGGGGTGGGCCTCCTCCCCTCGGCCGCCCTCCCCGCAGGGAGGCTCCGGCAGCTGGGAGTCCCTCTTGCCTTTGCAGGGGGGCGCGCTTTTCCACGAGCTGCTCACGGAAGACGGCTGCCCCCCTTCTTCTGCCTGGGGCTGGCTGCGGGATAAGCACAGGGGTCAGCAAGAAGTAGCAGGGAGGCACAGCCACTGGGTGGAAAGTGAGCCCTGAGGTCGAATCCTGCTCTCCCCAACATTCACTCTGTAGGACCCTGGCCAAGTCTCCTTTCCTCCCAAGAGAGTCATTTCTTCCTCCGAAAAGGAGAAGTCGTGTCGATGATCTCTACAATCCATTGCATCCTTGACATTCTAAGATTCGTCCCATTTCCGACACCCCCTGTTCTCGGTCCCTCCCAGCCCTGACATTCCCTGTTCCAAGCCCTTCCCAGCCCTGACACCCCTTGTTCTAAGCTCCCTCCCAGCCCCGACACCCCCTGTTTGGTGCCTTCTGGGAGTCCAGCCCAGAGCCAGATTTTGGGGAGCCAGGCACATCGAACAGCCTGGCCCAGGCTCCAGGCTCCTGGAGCAGATTTCTTGTGCCCCCTGACCTGGTCAGAGAGCTCCACGGGAGGGGTCCCTGCAGGCCCCGATGTGCGCTACAGATGGGGAGCCCAAGGAGCTGAATATCTGTAGAAACTTCCCAGGAAAAGGAGCGTGGGAGGCAGGGGCCCCTGAGTCAGGCAACATGAGCCTTGCTGTTCAGTTGGGGTCTGACGCGATGATCCCCACCTCACCTTCTCTTACAGACACTAGAAGTTCTCCCTTTCCCTGCCCTGGCTCACTTTACAGAGGAGGAAACTGAGGCAAGCGGGGTAAAGTTCCTTCTCCATGGCCACATGGCCAGGAAGGGTCCAAGGCAGATTTGACCGGTGCTCTACCCACTGAGCTACTCACCCCCCTGAGCCTTAGAGCATCAAGTATCGGAGATGGAGGGGGCCTTGGTGCCCGTCTAGTCCCTTCCCCCAGCCTTGCAGAAGAGTAAACTGAGGTGCAGGGGAGGCAGAGATGGGGGCCAGAGCCAGGTAACTCTGAGCCTTGTTGCTTAAGGTCGCTGCCTCCCCAAATCGGCCTCCCCCTTGCTAGCCTTGGGAAGCCACTGCTCAAAGATTCCAAGTTTAAGCCCCTCCCTTCATTTTGCAGCTGAGGAAACTGAGGCACAAAGAACTAAAGGACCTACCTGAGCCGACACAGTGGATTCTTGGGATCTGAAGCCAGGTCTCCTGACTCCCAGCTCATAACACTACTGTGCGCAAGCTCCCCAGGGGGCTTCTGGGGCTCACAGACTCCTTTTCCCTCTCTGGGGGGGTGCGGTGAGGGGGAAGGCCGGCGCAGATTCATGCCTTCCCGGGGTAGGTATCCCTTTCTCCAGCAGAGCTTCCTCCCGCGTCCCTCCTTCTGCCTCCACAAGCAGACTGGGGGAGGAGGAAGTGGGGCAGAGGGGGGGCAGCCCGGCGGTCTGGGGGACCTGGCATTTCTGTCGAGGCAGCAGCAGCCCTGCTCACTCAGCGAAACCGGAGACGCTCCGGGCTCCCGGGCCAGCGCTTCCGCCCAGTCTCCGGCGGGCTGGCCGGGCTGGGGAGAGCCCGCTGGGACCTGGGGGGAGGGGGGAGACGGGGGCCCAGCCCATGCCACTGCTGTAAGGAGCAAGGTGGGAAAAGCCAGGGTCCCCAAACACACACAGAGCTAAAGCTGCCGAGGGCGGGGGCCCCCTAAACATACACAGAGCTAATTAAGGCTGCTGAGGTCAGAGGGCCCCCAAACACACACAGAGCTAAGGCTGCAGAGGGCAGGGGGCCCCCTAAACATACACAGAGCTAATTAAGGCTGCTGAGGTCAGAGGGCCCCCAAACACACACAGAGCTAAGGCTGCCGAGGGCAGGGGGCCCCCTAAACATACACAGAGCTAACTAAAGCTGCTGAGGTCAGAGGGCCCCCAAATACACACAGAGCTAAGGCTGCCAAGGGCAGGGGGCCCCCTAAACATACACAGAGCTAAGGCTGCCAAGGGCAGGGCCCCCCTTTTCCCCCAGGTGTTACCGGCCCATCCTATGGGCTTCCACCCAGTGGATTTCTGGGGGGGCTGCATTAGGATGTCCAGTGGTGGATTCCTTCAGTCACGGGGAAGATCCTAGGCCTTCTGCTTTCCTCACTCTCCCCAGAATCCCCCCCTCCTTTGAGCAGAGAAACACTATGGGACCTGTGGACTTGCTGTATGACCTTGGCCAAGTCCCTTCCCCATTCCATTTCCTCTGTAAAATGAGAAGGTTGTAGTGAAATGATAAATAAAACTAAAGAGGAAGAGAGAGAGAGAGACAGTAAAAAAGAAAAGCAGGGAGAGAGACACAGAGACACAGAGACACAGAGACACAGAGACAGACACAGAAAGGGAGGAGAGAGAGAGAGAGGGGCACCAAGGCTCTCCTAAGGCCCCTCAGGCCCAGTTATCCCCAGATAGATTCATTACCAGGAGAATCTGGCAGAGGGTCCCAGGCTGGCGGCCTTTGGGGAGCGGGAGGGGGCCGTCGGCCAGCACCTGAGCTCAGTCAGGCCCTGACTCCCCCAGGCCGGGGCTGGCCGGAGATGTGGAGCTGCCCCTGCTCTAACATCAGCACGAGCATCATCTCATCTCACGTCAGGATTCAGAGCAGGGCGGGGGCCGCCACGGGTCCCACAGCTTTCCGGTAATGAAACTGTGGTCCTCGGACTCCACATCTGGGGTCGTCCCTTCTCCCCACACTGCCAGTCGGGAGCCAGCCACGTAGAGCGGGGAGGACCGTGGGCTGGCAGGAGCCCAAAGGGAGCCCGGAGCCCCCGCTGCCCAGGAGTGCTCGGGCTGAAGGCCCAGCCGAGCTGTGCTCGACAAACTGGAATCCCCCGCTCAGCTGGCTGCCCCGGAGGCCCAGAGCCAGCCATTGCAGCCCTCATTTACAGGTGAGGACACTGGGGCTCCTAGAAGGGGAGACTTCAAAAACAAGACTTCTGACGTCAGACTTAAGCTCTTTCTCCTGTGCCACCTGTAAGCTCTGGGGATGATTCTGTGGGTAACTGTTTCCTCTGTGAGACAGAGACAGAGACAGAAACAAACAGAAAGAGGCAGAGACACACAAAGACACAGAGGGACAGAGACACGGAGGGAGGGACAGAGACACGGAGGGAGGGACAGAGACACGGAGGGAGGGACAGAGACACGGAGGGAGGGACAGAGACACGGAGAGAGGGACAGAGACACGGAGAGAGGGACAGAGACACGGAGAGAGGGACAGAGACACGGAGAGAGGGACAGAGACACGGAGAGAGGGACAGAGACACGGAGAGAGGGACAGAGACACGGAGAGAGGGACAGAGACACGGAGAGAGGGACAGAGACACGGAGAGAGGGACAGAGACACGGAGAGAGGGACAGAGACACGGAGAGAGAGACAGAGACACGGAGAGAGAGACAGAGACACGGAGAGAGAGACAGAGACACGGAGAGAGAGACAGAGACACAGAGAGAGAGACAGAGACACGGAGAGAGAGACAGAGACACGGAGAGAGAGACAGAGACACGGAGAGAGAGACAGAGACACGGAGAGAGAGACAGAGACACGGAGAGAGAGACAGAGGCAGAAAATGTGCTCTTGTCACCTGGCACTTATAGGGATCTTAGAAGGGAAAGGAGTCCCCCCTAAAATACAATTGGGCAAAAGACAGATAAAAAGTGGGGAGGGTGATCGATGTAATCATGGGTTTCTAGCTGGAAGAGGCGCACTCCTCTTTTTTTTTCTGGACAAATTTGCTAAGAAAACCGAGAAGCAGAATTGACAGAAATTGGAGTTAGATCATCATCACGTACAACATGTCGCAATAGACCGAATCTTAAAGATAATGATATATTCTCATCATATAAATGATGAATATAAAGATAAGGACAAGAGAGGGAATTTTTAACCAAGGAAAGATTCGAGAAAATCCCAAAAGACAAACAAGAACAATCCTGGTTACAAGAATATGACAAATGTGGAATGAACAAAATTAATGCTACTCAGTAGAAAGGGAAGAGGTAAATTAGGAGGGAAATGGATTAAACATCTCTGATATTCAGAATGGAACCAGAACCACCAACAGAAATAAATAAGACCACAAGCCAGTCTCAAATAGATAAGTGGGTAAGGGATATGAATAGAGAATCATCGGGGCAAACTGTTAACCACATAAAACTACTACTACTACTAAGAGAAATGCACATTAAAACAACCCCGAGGTTTCACTTTACATCTAGATGATGAAAGACAGAAATAGTCCGTGCTGGAGCACACTAGTACATAGTTGGTGGAGCTGTGAGTTGGTTCATTTTAGAAAATATTTGAAATTATGCAAAGAAAATGACTAAAATTTCCATACTGTTTGAAGACATTTCACTACTAGGCAGATACCCCAAGGAGGTCAGTAAAAAGGAGGACCCACATATACTAAAAGATTTATAGCCATACTTGGTGTAATAGTAAATAAAGATGACATCATCAATTGTGGGATGGGAAACTATGTAATGGTACTGTAAGAAACAAGAACAGGCTGATTACAGAAAAGCAGGAAAATGACACATATAATGACTATAGAAACCAATAAAACTATCAAAATCGGATATTGCAAACTTATTGTGAGTGACTTTGACCCTGAAGAGAGACTGGAAAAATGACTCTTGGCAGAGGTGGGAGACTGAAACATTGCATATGATGCCACTTTCCTTCCCTTCCTCTCTTCTGCTATTTCTCACCTCTACATTTTTCCCCTCACTGATCCCTAATGCCAGGGATGCTCCCCTTCCAGACCTCCACTTCCTGAAACCCCAGCATTCCTTCAAGATTTAGCTCACGCAATTCAGAACTATGCCCACAGGGCCATCAAACTGTGCATGCCCTTTGCCCCAGAAGTGTTTCTATTGGATTATAATCTCAAGAGATCCTTTAAAAGGAGGGAAAGGGACCCACAGGTGCCAAAATGTTTGTGGCAGAAACTGGAAACTGAGTGGATGCCCATCAGCTGGAGAATGGTTG